>NC_064809.1:47271079-47365300 GCF_023721935.1 Panthera uncia
AAAGAAAGAAAGAAAGAAAGAAAGAAAGAAAGAAAGAAAGAAAGAAAGAAACAACAAAGCATTCTAGCCAAGTTTATCTTCCTGAGTATGAAAAAAGAAAGACTTTGGATCTTGGCCTGAGACAAGGCAGGAAAATTGTGATAATTCCACTGTTTGTATAAGAATGAAGAGAACATTAGAGATTTCCTTAAATTTTGGAAGATGGACACAGAGAAAAATGACCATAGGTCCTTCACATCTTTGACAAAGTTTTCTTTGTATAGAACTGTGAACATGCTTCATTATAATGGCTGAGAATACTTTCTCTGTAGTTGAGCAGGTTTTATTTGTAGGGTTCTATACATACAGTAGCACATTTATTCCATTTTCGTTTTAAATCGTTTTCTTGATAGAGTACTGAAAAAAGTAGTGTGAGAGTGTTGATTTCACAGAAGCTCAGGACAAAGCACTACGACCCTTGTTGGGCAGCACAGTAACACTGTCTGGCCGAGGCCACTTCGAGGCCAGCTAGAATGCAGGACACAAGACATGTGTGTATGCCACTGACACGTGGCTCTTTTAAGCCCACATTTTGGGAAACTTCTGTAAAGGCTCCATCCATAAAGGAAACCTGAAAGAATTATACAGTGGAAGATTTGCAGGATTTGGAGTGTCACATCAGATATGTTATTTAACCTTTTAATCAAAATTTCATCATCTCTAAAACAGGGATGATGATACTTACCTTACCTATCCCACAGGGTATTATAATAATCAAAAGAAAATCTGCACAATAAAATACTTTGCAGGAGACAGAGAGTCATATTACGATCACACTTTGTCCAAAGATGTTTGAATTTGAATTTGTCCAAAGACAATATATTAAGTGCTGGAAATTAAAAATCCATTTCCCCCCATCACATGGATGGTAGCATAGTAGAAACAGAAATTTAAGAACTGAGTTGGAAGAATCCTGGGATGCTCAACAAGCATTAAAGCTATAGGGAATAATGCTTCTTCTTTTCTTTTTTTTTTTTAATTTTTTAACGTTTATTTATTATTGAGAGACAGAGAGAGACAGAGCATGAGCATGAGCATGGGAGGGGCAGAGAGAGCAGTAGACACAGAATCTGAAGCAAGCTCCAGGCTCCAAGCTGTCAGCACAGAGCCTGATGCGGGGCTCAAACTCACAAACTGCGAGATCATGACCTGAACCAAAGTTAGATGCTTAACCGACTCAGCCATCCAGGTGCCCCGACAGGAAATAATGCTTCTTACAAGCAGAGCCATCACTGACTATTTATCTGGTATAAATAAAGTACGTCACCACATCACACAGCAAAACTTCCATGTATGGACCATCCTAAGGAAAACCCCAGAATCCACGAAAGTGTGTTCTTTGGAGCCCATTTATCTTTCCTTTAAGTACTCTCCTTTCTCCAGGGTAAGCCAGTCACTGAGAGTTCCTCATGTAGCGCAAAGACCTGCTCTCCATGTGCTCTGGACATCCTTTCTACCTTCTTCTCAATTACATTTTGCCTGTTTAGGAACCAGTCAGATTCTCTTCACTTGGTGTGAATGACTGGTGTACTCAATTAATTCTCCTAGAAGTACATGCATTTTAGCAAGAGATTTTGGAGATTCATTCACTTGATATTTCTCGAGCACCTATTCTATATCAGGCCCTATGTTAGGAGTTTAGACTCTGATTACGCACAAGAGAAAACAGTCTCTGCTCTCATATAGTTACGGCCCAGTAGTAGAAAAAAATAATTTAGGGGTGCCTGGATGGCTCAGTAGATTAAATGTCTGACTCTTGGTTTTGGCTCAGGTCATGATCTCACAGTTCATGAGTTCTAGCCCCACACCAGGCTCTCTGCTGTCAGCACAGAACTTGCTTTGGATCCTCTGCCCCCACCCTCTCTGCCCCTCCTCTGCTTGCTCTCTCTTTGTCTCTCTCAAAATAAATAAGTAAACTTAAAAAAAAAAAGAAAAAGAATCAATAATATCAGTAACAATCTAATAATAACGACAAACCATATTGTTGAGCACTTACTAATTACAGGTTTGTTCTGTTTACATGAAAAATTTCCCCCTAAAACATGGATATCTGTATCTGTATCTGTATCTAATCTATATCTATATCTAATCTATATCTATATAGATTTCTATATATCTATACCTATATTTATGTCTCCTGTTGTTATTACCATTTCACAATTTTTAAAAGTAAGTCTTGTGAAGCTTAAGTAACTTTCACACAGTAACTACCTGGCAGAGGCAGAATTTAAGCCCAGTCTGTCTTCAGTATCTGTATTCTTGGTAAGGAAAGTAGAGAACGCTGGAAATATACTCTAGCCCACACCAGGGGTAGAAATGAAAGACTTTCCTGAGGAAGTGTTATCTGAACTAAGACATGAAAGATGAGATAGTGCCTTCATCAAAATGAGTCTCTTATGAAGCTTTCAAGGTCCTTACATAGGACAATGGTAGGGCGATGGAAGAGAAACGTTTGGAGGCAGAGGAACTAAAATGTCATCATGGAAATGACCACCCACTTTGGTTATGCACCAAGTAGACACAGGGGCACACACAGGCCGGACAGGGCACTGTCACCAGGAGAAAGAATGGGGTGTGCCAATGAGAATAAGGGGAAAAATCAGGAGATCTAGTCTTCCAGAACACCGATATAATCCTCCAGCTAAGAAGTCTGAAAACAGAGACTCCAAGGCCCCATTAGTCTTTCCTCCCACTTTTAGAGGCAACTGCCACAGCACTGTTTCCCGGGCAAAGGGATAATGAGGCATGCTTCACACATCAAAGTGTTAGGGGCTAATATGGATGGAAGTATCAGAGTGGGGAAAGGAAGCAAAAAAAGGTTTTGCTTTCCATGCTCAAGAAGATCTCGATCTCAAGGAGGGAAAATAAAGTATGAAGAATATGAAAAAGCACAACTGAATTTACCGTACAGTTATAACTATATTTCTGGGCTCTGAGAGATTATCTAGTCAAAATCGCTTAGTTGGCAAATGTGAAAAGAGACCCATAAAGAAAAGTCTTGCTTCTGGTCACATAGCTACTGACTGGCACAGGTCCCTTTACAATATAGTGCTAGGCCTTGAAATCCTATAATATACATTTGTATTGTGAACAATTTAAATTCTTACCGTTATCAGTAGCTCTATAGAGAGATATTCAGGTAAGCCTAAATTTTTGCTAAGTATTTCGACAAATTTTGCTGAAACAAATAATGAGGATCCCCAGCTTCACAGTGGCATGGCATTTCTGCCTTCTGTTTGAAATATGACAGGGGCGCCTGGGTGGCTCAGTTGGTTGGGCGTCCGACTTCAGCTCAGGTCACGATCTCGCGGTCCACGAGTTCGAGCCCCGCGTCGGGCTCTGGGCTGATGGCTCAGAGCCTGGAGCCTGCTTCCGATTCTGTGTCTCCCTCTCTCTCTGCCCCTCCCCCGTTCATGCTATGTCTCTCTCTGCCTCAAAAATAAATTAAAAAAAAAACGTTAAAAAAAATTAAAAAAAAAAAAAAGAAATATGACAGATGTGGGTAGACATCACAAGCACTTTCCTTTCGCTGTGAGCCAACAATGCCAGAAGCACTACACGAACCTGAGCAGACACCGCCCCTGCCAGGTGGCCTGATATTCAAAAACGAGAAAGGAATAGCATAATAGGAAAAGTCGGTGACTCAGGCTGAAGGGAAGGAGGGATGAGGATTAACATTTATAATTTCATTTTGTGACTCATAGGACCATCTTTCCTAGATTGTATTGCAAATGGTGCCAGCTAATTTTTTAAATGGATATATTGATTTGACACAAAAAGGACAGATGACCCAAAAGAACTAAAATTCAACATGGATATGAAGAACCAGCCTAGAAAGAAGAACTACTGTCAGTAGAGAATAGGAAATAAATCTGGACTAGGAAAGGAAGAAATTTAATAGTCAGATGGTCTCTGATGCAATTTCAGATCTTCTCAGTGGGAGTGCATCATAGGGTCTAGACAGAAAAATATAATATCATTCTAGGTCTTTCAAATAGAGGGCATTTAATAGAAGGAACTTGTTATTCAAAGTGATAGAAGAACTGGAAAACCAATTAGGAGATGGAGAGGCAACAGCAGAAAGCTATAACACCAACCAGAGCTGAAAGGACAATGGGAGGAAACAAGGAAGGCCTAGCATCTGGAACCTTCCAAAAGGAGCCGGAGTCAGTGGAGACTGCCTCTGGGAGATGGGATCATGGAGGGAGGGTTTTTTGTTTTGTTTTTTTTTTTTTTTTGAGGTAATTAGAACTCTAGAGGAAATGTAGCTACCACAGGAGACATAAAAAGAAGCAGACAGAGAGAAAGAGGGAGAAATATTGTGGTTTTCCTCTTTCTTACCCTTCAATCTTCTGCCACTGCCTCTCACTGGCCAAATATACTAGTAAAGCAAAGGACAAAGGAGCCTAGAAAATGTAATTCCATTTGAAACAGAGAAGAATTTGAATTTGAAACAGAAAAGGATTTGACTTTGAAATTTGAATTTGAAACAGAAAAAGGTAGAAATAAGTCCAAAATTACACAGGTAGTTGACCAGAACTCAGCACATTTAACACAGTCTGACCCTAACAGATGCTGTTCCATTGATCTCTGAGCAAGTCCTGACTGAAGCCAGTTTTCCACTAGGACCTTGGTTACTGTGGGGTCTAGATTTGCCCATTCTCCCCTCTGGTGCTTCTGAAGTAAGCTCCAAATTCACCATCTATTTGCCAAACTTTAAAGTGTTTGGACCATCATAAAGTTCAGCTCCAGCTCACCACAAGAGTCTACTCTGAACCTGCTACATTTTTCTAGGACCCTGACAGCCTAAGCAGGTCTTACTAATTCCCTCTTTCAAGATACATGAGCAATCCTGAACTCTCAAATTTGGACCAGAATACTGATCCAAAATGAACTGATCACCTGGCATCTCAGTGCGGCCATCAACAGGATGTCCTTCATGGCCACCAGTGAGTGTCCCTGACTCAGTTTCCCCAACCACCAGATTGGACTTCCTTGATATGCTCAACAGTGCCTGCCTTCTTCATCTGAAGGCTGTCAGCCTTGGGGCAACAGAACTACTGCACTCAGATAGCCCCTGGTTTCCACTAAGCACTAAAATTCAGTTTTCCTTCTTTCCTTTGTTAATTTGCCACCCAGGAAAGATGTTAATTAGCACAAAACAGTCAATAGGTGTATGACTGTGAATAAGATAGAAATAAAACTAAATTTGCTTTAGAAGCTCTACCCTTGGTCCCTGGAGAGACTCCAAAATAACGTTTTTGAAGTTTTCCACTGAAGTGCTCTCTCCATTAAGTGAGAGTGCTGCCCCAAAAATTTAAATGTAAGAGCACATTGTAAATAATCCTCTTGGCACTAAGGATTGTGATCTTTCTTCAAGGCTTCACACTGCTCCTCTAGAGCAGACTCTGTGCTAAATGAAAGTGAAGAACAAAGTGTACTGAAACCCCAATGGATTCTGAGGACACGGTCAGCTGCTTGACCATTTTTCCTCTCCCTACGGCACTTCAGAGCTCAAGGTGAAAGGAAGTCTCCTGGCTTCCCTGCTGAGGCTTGGTGGCATTAGTCATAGCAGGACAGCAGCCACTCAAAAACTGCAAATTACTGACTTCTGGCTCTGTATGTAAACCGTTACGGTACAACGGAAGAGACTAGATTGGAACCCCATATACCAACTGCTTCTTCTAGCCAACAATCTTTTAACTTCTGCCAAGGATTTTTTTCACTAAAATAAAGTTGCCCAGTCTCCAAAAATAACATCTGTTGCTCGGAGTAACATTTTCAAACAACACAATAAACTGTACTTCCAGAAAATATACACTCTACGTTTTCCTGAGGGACCTTGTAGAATGGATGATGGAGGGGTTCCTGGCTCCCTCATTTCCTGCTCTGCCTGCTCCTGGGCAAACAATTTTGTTGTCATGAGTGGCGGTAAGAGTTACCATGCACAAGTTACATCCAATTGCAGCAGGCAGTGACTGGGGAGGCTTTCAATGACAGCTATACCCAGATGTCTGGGGAGGGCTTTCACAAGCAGGATGTTTTTAAACTGGGGTATGGTGCCCCGGAGTTGGTTCCAGGGAGATCCAAGAAAGTTAAAAAATAAAAACGACAACGGTAACACTTTCAGCATAGCACATTGCTAGATTCCCTGAAAGTCAGCTCTGCTTTCAGGGATCACCTAACCCCTTCATTTCCAATTCCTCAGGAGTAATGGGCAATTTGCTAATCTTAGCGCTTTATCCTCTCCATCCCTCCCACTCAATCTTTTAGAGATAGGACAAAAGCAAGGAGGTATTTGGATCACAGTCTGCTCCAGGACTACAGTGAGCTCCCCTGATCACTCGTTACAGGAGGATTGGGATAGACAGGCTATGTTGGTGGTGTAGAATCACTACCACTACTGGAGAGAATTCAAGACGTTCATTTCTGTATGCACAGGGTGAAGGACTTAGCTCTATGACCCATCATTTCTCATTTGAGCAAGAGCCCCAAAGACATTTCTATTGTTACTGACCTCTTAAAAGCCTGAGAGATTGCTCTGCTGTCTGCCTGGGAAACGATGTGTGGTACACACAATGAAGGAAAGTGGCTCCCAAAAGCAGATGAGCAAAGAGGCACAGCTAGTGACCCCAGGGTTTCTTAGAGCCTAAAAAATATTGAAAAGGCATATCCACTCTCATGGGCTTGCAAGGAGAATTTTTACAAAGAAAACCTCATATTCATACAATTCTTCCAATTTAATCTAATTGCTTGATCCTATGGAAGTGTAATGCAAAGAGGATGGGAAATGTGAATTTCAGTCGGAATTCTCCCATTTAATTATGGGACTCTGGAAAAGTCACTCGGCCTTTCGGAGCTTCAGTTTCCTCATGATGATGATGATACCCACATTCCCTAATATACAGGTTATTTAAAAATTGCATTAAATTAACATAAACTAACCTATAAAGATGTACCAAATTATAAAAGATATTGCACTTTGCTATTATCATCACTATCACCATCATGATTATTATTGAGAATGTTGTAAATAACCACCATACTGCCTGACAAAGAGCTGGACTACGTGGCTTTCAAGAACCTCCTGACCCTAAGATTCTACTATCTCATGCACTCATACTCTCTCTTACTATCTAAGGTCAAAACACCAATGAAAATACCCTGTCTTGCAAGTAAGGCAAATCGTACCAGGGAGACAATGCAGAAGCAAGACTTGCATATCCTCTCTGCCAGATGCAGAAGAGGACTTTTCTTACCTAGTGTAGGGCATGTGTAAAGATTCCTCTGGGTTAGCAGGACTTGGCTTTCTCAATTGGCACTGCCCGGAGGACCAAGCATACCAGGATTTCTCTGAGACTGTATCTCCTAGCCCAGATTGAATGCAACCCCCTGCTGGGTTGCCCTGAGAGGAATTCAGTCTCTAGACTGGCCCTCCCAGTTTGTTCCATAGTAAAATCAGAGGGGATTTAGGTTTTGCCCTGAAAGAACCCTACCCCTGCGTCAATGCCTGACTCTTCTGGAGAAGATATTTTCAAAGTTTAAAATCATCAGAATCACAGGAGGGCTTCACAGAGATTCCTGGACCCTACCTCTAGAGTTTCTGATGTGGTAGTTCTGGGGTGGAGCCTGAGAACTTGCATTCTCAAGGTAATGCTCATGCTCATGGTCTGAGGACCACACACTGAGAGTCACTATTCTGGAGGAGCCAACATATGTGCTGGTATCTAAAATAACTGTTTATTTATTTTTAATGTTTATTTATTTATCTTGAGAGAGACAGAGAGAGGGTGCATTAGCAGGAGAGGGACAGAGAGAGAATCCCAAGCAGGCTCCAAGTTGTCAGCGCAGAGACCAGTGTGGGGCTCAATCTCACGAACCATGAGATCATGACCTGAACTGAAATCAACAGTCAGTGGCACTTAATCAGCTGTGCCACCCACGCGCCCCTAAAATAACTGTTTTAATGTGCCTCAGAAACAAGCGGTCTTCTGAGTTGCTTCTGATGGAAGCTACAATAGAAAAAGTTGTTTTCAAGATGGGTATGAACTTTAAAAATAGGTAATCCAAATAGATTCATCCAAATAGATACTCCTTTATGGTAGACTTTTCTTTTTAACATTTTTCATAAAGACAAAATCATCGGGTATCTTTTTTGTTTGTTTTACCTCCCCTCGCCCCCAACCCCCGGCTAGGAAAGCGAATAAAGTTTTAATTGGTTCTTTGCCCAAATCAAGGCAAAAGGCTTTCAGATTGGCAACACAGATACACAATTTGTCCTCGGGAAGTTGAATAATAATTAGAAATTATGGCCCGAGAGAAGGCAAGGTCAATTTTAGACCTCAGTTTTTTCCTTCATTATATCTCCAAGTTTGGCTTATGATTGCTTCCTACTTAATTAACCAATTAAGCTCCTAGCCTTTTGTTGTCACCCTCAGGGCTTCAAGGCTCCACTTTAATGAGTGTATTCCATCATAACAAAATGTGGACAAGTTCCTTAATTTCCTAAACTGTTACACCTCCTGAGATTTATGTGCTTTTTTCAGGTTCAATACGAGTGATGGGAATGCGTCCTCTGTAGTTTCAATCAGGCATCACAAACAAGAAGTGAAGTCTGAACACGGTCTAGCCTCTACCCACCCTCACTCTGCTCGCCTTGTTGGCTCCTGAGATCCTGTTCTAAGCCTGAAGACTCAGCTTCTGTCCAGCTGTAATTCATACTGGTTCCAGAACCTCAAGGAAGCCCGTGACTCCCCACACCTTTCCCACGGTAAAATGGGGCCAATATGCACCTAGACTACTTTGAAGGGTTGTTTTGATGATCAAATAAAAAATGAGATAACATGAGTAACACTTTGGAAACTGTTAAGCCTTTTTTTTTTTAACGTTTTTATTTATTTTTGAGACAGAGAGAGACAGAGCATGAACGGGTGGGGGGGGGGGCAGAGAGAGAAGGAGACACAGAATCAGAAGCAGGCTCCAGGCTCTGAGCCATCAGCCCAGAGCCCCACGCGGGGCTCAAACTCACAGACTGCAAGATCGTGACCTGAGCTAAAGTCGGACGCTTAACCGACTGAGCCACCCAGGAGCCTCTGGAAACTGTTAAGCCTTAAAATCAGCAAGGTTTCAGAGTGTGTGGGTGGCTCAGTTGGTTAAGTGTCTGACTTTGGCTCAGGTCATGATCTCGTGGTCCATGAGTTTGAGCCTTGCATCAGGCTCTGTGCTGACAGCTCGGAGTCTGCTTTGGATTCTGTCTCACTTTCTCTCTGCCCCTCTCCCATTCACACTCTCTTTCTCTCAAAAATGAATAAACATGAAAAAAATATATATATTTTTTTTATCGGCAAGGTTTCTTTCTTTTTGGTATCAAGTTATGGGCACAGTGTATTCCCAGTGATTGGATTGTTAGTTCACCCTGGTCTGCATTCGCAGCCGGCTCCCTGTGAGCTGTTTCTCAAATGTGTGCTGCTGATTCCTACTTGCAGACTGACAAAATAGGTGATGGTTCCATGCCACGCACTACCACCATAATGCTAAAAATTTCTCTGCTATGGAATAGTTTATAAAGTCGCTTCTAAATACATGACCTCTCTTAACCTTTAAAATCCTGTAAAGTTATTGTTATTTTCCCATTTACAGATGAGGAAGCAAAGATGCAGATTATCAGTCTTCCCAAGTAGAGAGGCAGAACAGAGTCCTCTCAAAAAGTCCAAGGTCTCCCCATATCTAAGATGGCTCTCTTCTAGTAAACCAAATTTAAATGAAAAAAAGATAGATAGGTAGGTAAGTAGATAGATAATAGATGGATGGTTGATGGATGGACAGACAGATAAATAGCCAACTAAAGAATGTGTTCTGCTGATACACTAAAGCCTTCTTCTTTATACAATAACATTATTTTAATGATTTGGGGGCGGTGTGCAGCGGGGGGGGGGAGAGGTTTGATTTAATTTTCAACAGAGATCCCAAGGCAGGAAAATAAAACAAAAGAATAGGAGTTCTGACTTGCCAGTGAAATGAGCCATAAACTCTAACTTAAACCTGTAAGGGTTAAAGTAGTGAGGTGAAGGGGCACCTGGGTGGCTTAGTTGGTTAAGCTTCCGATTCTTGGTTTTGACTGAGGTCATGATCTCATGGTTTGTGGGTTAGAGCCTGACATGGGGCTCTGCACTGACAATGTGGAGCTTGCTTGGGATTCTCTCTCCCTCTCTCTTTGCCCTTTCCCTGCCTGCTCTCTCTCTCTCTCTCTCTCTCAAAATAAATAAACAAAAATAAATAAATAAAGTAGTGAGGTTTAAATGGTTTCAGCTCATGAAGGGTTCTATAAGAGGTAACCTATAAAGACATCTGTAGTATTCCTTCTAGATAAAAGGGCTCCCTTTCAAATGTGTACAGAATCTTATTTTCATGTGTTCCTAGCCAGACATTCATGTGACACCAATTCCTGGGCTATACTAAACTTCCCCCTTTTAATAATTAACCAACACTTCTTAGGGAAAGCAGGAGGTGGAAACTTTCACAGAAGCCAGATGTAACATAATGAAACCAGGGGAACACACATCAACACATCATTCACTTTGAAGTGTGTTGGGGGGGGGGCGCATATTGTGTGTATCAGGGATCTAAAATGAAGGAATTCTGGGGAAAACAGATGTTATGACCCAGCTTACAAAGTGTTTTGTATTGTTAATTATTGTCAAGCCCACCGCATTTAAAAGTGACATATGCAGACATGGAACGAGCACTCAACTGAATTCAACTACTTTAATAATAATAAGACCTAGAACCACTTTAACTTAAAGATACAATTTTATTTAAATAAAATCAGCGTTCTAAATCATTTTACAATAAATATTGACAGTAAGCCCTAATGGACTATGGACATGGATGACAATGATTTGTTACTATGGGTTCATTCATAGTAACAAATGTGCCACTCGGTGTGGGATAGGGATGAATTTCATCGGAAACTCTGTACTTTCAATTTAGCTGTGAACATAAAACCACTCTAAAAACTAAAGCTGAGGGGTGCCTGGGTGGCTCAGTCGGTTGAGCGTCCGACTTCGGCTCAGGTCATGATCTCGCGGTCCATGAGATCCCTGTTCGAGCCCCACGTCGGGCTCTGTGCTGACAGCTCGGAGCCAGCAGCCTGCTTCGGATTCTGTGTCTCCCTCTCTCTCTGCCCCTCCTCCGCTTGTGCTCTGTCTCTCTCTCTCTCTCAAAAGTAAGTAAACGTTAAAAACAATTAAAAAAACCCCTAAAGTCGATTTTAAAAAAGAAACATCCATAATCTTTTCAAAGGCATACTTTCTGGAGTAGTGTGGTCTTCAGGATCATTGCTGCCAAGTGCTTCTTACAAATAAGCAGGGGTCAGTGGGCTTCCAATCTCTGAGTACAATATACTGGTCTGGAGGCTAGACTCTAGTTTAACTTTTGGTGATAGACTTTTGCTCTGAATAAACTATTTTGTAGGACATACAATGGGAAGCCACATTGTAAGGAAGGCTGCAGAATTCTGCAGTATTAAGGCACTCTGAATCAAAATGACATTTCCAGCTCTCACTGAAGACACCAGTTTTGCATATACTTGGCTTCCTAACTACCTTAGGTCCCTAAAGAGAAAATGGCCCCAAACAACCACTTTTTAAAAATCTAAACACTTGGGCAGCCTGGGTAGCTAACTTGGTTGAGCATCTGACTATTGATTTCAGTTCAGGTCACGATCTCATGGTTTGTGAGATCGAGCCCTACATCAGGCTCTGTGCTGACAACACAAAGTCTGCTTCGGATAGTCTCTCTCTCTCTCTCTCTCTCTCTCTCTTCCTCTCTCTCTGCCCCTCCTCTGCTCTCTCTCTCTCTCTTCATCTGTCTCCCAAAATAAATAAATAAACATTTTTTTAAAAATCTAAATCACTTCCCTAACAACCAGGGAAGTAGAAATTACCTTTTTCTTTTACTACCTGAATGTGAGCATAAAGCTCTTGTAGACATTTAAGGAAACCTTAGAAAACCTCAGCTACACATACAGGTGATTCTCTTTGATTTCACAACACAGAGATTATCACTGCAGTGACATGAATGATGATTTTCAGGACTCGCGGCTTAGAAAGATCACTGCAGTGTGATGCTCCTGTCTTGTTTTGGGATGTGTGCGTCCACCTAGTTAGGAAGGTGTAGTCAAAGCTGGTAACTGGAGATGGCATTTGACCTTCTTGCTGTGTTATGTTTGAGTTCAGTAATACCACTCATTTCTTCTCTGCCCTGTGGCCTTCTGATTTTTCCCTACATGCCAAGACCTTTAGTTTACTGTACATACGATACATAGTAGACACTGAACAAATATTTTCATTTAAAGATTACTGAAATAAATGAATGAATGAATGAATGAATGCCAAGTGAGTTCAGAGACCAAATCATTTGAATGATTTACAGAGTCTGTGTAAGAGCAGCAGATAAGGCTGGCCTGTAGATTGCAATTAAACTGTGGGAGACCCTGAGTGGCTGGCAGAAAAGCCTGGAAGAGAAGAGCACTAAAAGTTTCTGAGTGAGACAGGAACACAATCAAACTCACTTTAGTAAGAATGCAATCAGGAGTGTTGAGCCAAAGTAAATATCTAACAGACATACCTACAAGGCAATTATTCTTTCTTTTTATTTTATATCATTACTGAATTATTTTGCAGCATATTTTAGGTTAACCCGAAATTTCAATAAAATTAAATTATTCGGTTTCCTTGAGAGTATTTTGTAAGTGATATATTTCCACAGGGGGGAAAAATTAAACTCTAAGAGTGCAATCTACCTAAAATAATATGGGTCATTGTTTAAACACCCCAGTAATAAAAACTATGTTAGCAATTTTTTAAGTTCATTTATTTATTTTGAGAGAGAGAGAGAGAGTGTGTGTGTGTGTGTGAGAGACAGAGAGAGGGGGGACAGAAAGAGAGAGAGAGAGAGAGAGAGAGAGAGAGAGAGCAAGCGAACAGGGGGCAAAGAGAGAGAGGGAGAGAGAGAGAATCCCAAACAGGTTCTACACTGTCAGTGTAAAAGCCAAATGCAGGGCTCGAACCCACGAACTGTGAGATTATGACCTGAGCCGAAGTCAAGAGTCAGACACAACCAACTGAGTCACCCAGGCGCCCCCTATGCTAACAATTAATAGAATTATGATATGTAGTCTTCTAATTTTCATGAAATAAAGCATTTAACATGAAATAATTTTTGTTTATTCTTTTTAAGCTATGTAATAGCCTTTTTAAAAATGAATGTATTAAAGAGAGGTAATTGACATAAAACAAATTCACCAGTTTAACAGGTACAATTCAATGTTTGTAGTGTAGGCAATCTTTCTGTATCTATAGATTCACCTATTGTGCAAATTTCACATTAATGGTATCATACAATATGTGATCTCTTGTGATTGGCTTCTTTCACTTAACATAATATTTTCAAGGATTATCCATGTTATAGCATGTATGACTACTCATTCCTTTTTATTACTGAACATATTCCATTATATGAACATACCATTTTGTTTATCTATTCGTTGGTTTATGAACATTTGGGTTGTTTTAATTCGGGGGCTATTGTACATAATGCTGTTATAAACATCCATAAACAAAATTTTGCACCTTTATATACCTTTTCTTTCTATTGGCTATCTATCTAGAAGGAGAATTGCTTGGTCGTAGAGCAACTTGATGTTTAACATTTGAGGAGGTGCCATTTTTTTTTTCCAAAATGACTACACCATTGTACTTTCCTATCAGCTTTGTTTGAGAGTCCCAATTTGTCCACATCCTTGCCAACATTCATCATTATTTGTGTTTTTGATCACAGCCACCCTTATGGGTGAAAAATATCTCATTGTGGTTTTCACTTGCATTTTCTGAATGGCTAATGATGTTGAGCATCTCTTCATGTGCTTATTGTTCATTATATATCTTCTATGGAGTTCTGTCCATTTCAATCTTTTGTCCATTTTAAAACTGATTGATAATTGACATCCAATATTACCTTATTATCAGGTGTACAATATAGTGATTGGGTATTTTTATATGTTATGAAATGATCACCTCGACAGGCCTAGTTACCATCTGTCACTATATAAAGTTATTATAATATTATTGACTATATTCCCTGTGCTGTACATTACATCCCTGTGACTTAGTTATTTCATAACTGGAAGTTTGTTACTCTTAACCCCTTTCACCTATTTTGCCTAGCCTCCTATGTCCCTCCCCTCTGGCAACCACCAGTTTGTTCTCTGTATCTATGAATCTGTTTCTGTTCTCTTTTGTTTGTTTGTTTGTTGGTTGGTTGGTTGGTTTTGTTTTTTAGATTTCACATATAAATGAAACCATATGGTATCTGTCTTCCTCTTACTGATTTATTTCACTTAACATAAGAAGCTCCAGGTTCATCTCCATCCATATTGTTACAAATGGCAAGATTTCATTATTTTGATGGCTGAGTAATATTCTGTTTTATATCATTTATAATATATATATATATATAGCCACATATTCTTTATCCATTCATCAGTTGATGGACACTTACGTTGCTTCCATACCTTGGCTATTGTAAATAATGCTTCAGTGAACATAAGGGTGCATATATCGTTTTGAATTAGTGTTTTCATTTTCTTTAGATAAATACCCAGAAGCATAATTGCTAATAGTTCTATTTCTGAGTTTTCAAGGAAACTCCATACTGTTTTCCATAGTGGCTGTACCACTTTACATTGCTACCAACAATGCACAAGAGTTTTTCTCTGCTTTTTAAATTGGATTATTCACTTTTTAAACATTTAACATGAAGGTTTTTTTTTTTATAAATTCTTTTACATTTATTTATTTTTGAAAGACAGAGCATGAGCAGGGGAGGGGCAGAGAGAGAGGGAGACACAGAATCAGTAGCAGGCTCCAGGCTCTGAGCTGTCAGCACAGAGCCCGATGCGGGGCTTAAACCCACGAACCATGAGATCATCACCTGAACTGAAGTCGGACGTTTAACCAACTAAGCCACCCAGGAGCCCCTATAAATTCTGGATACGAGTTCCTCATAAGATATTTGATTTGAATGTACTTTCTCCCATTCTGTGAGCTGTTCTTTCACTTTCTTGACAATGTCCTTTGAGGCACATGTTTTTAATTTTGATGAAGTCCAATTTATCTACTTTTTTCTTTTGTCACATGTTTTCATGTCATATCTAAGAAACTATTGCTTAACCCAAATTCAGAAATATTTACTCCTAGTTTTTCTTCTAAGAGTTTATAGTTTTAGCTTTCACATTTAGTTCAATGATCTATTCTGAGTTAGACTTTATATATGGTGTGAGGTACAAGTCCAACTTCATCCTTTTTACATGTGGATATTCCGTTGTCCCAGAACAATTTGTTGGAAAAATCTATTTGTTCTTCATTGAATTATCTTGGTACCTCTGTAAAAATCAATTAGTCATAAACATAGGTTTATTTTTGAGCTCTCAATTCTATTCTACTGATTTATATCTCTATCCTTATGCCAAGTAGCATACTGTTTTTATTATTGTACCTTTGTAGTAAGTTTTTAAATCAGGAATTACAGGTTTCCAACTCTGGTCTTCTTTATCAACATTCTTTAGCTATTCTAGATCCATTGCATTTCCATATAAGTTTTAGGATCAAATATGAATGTCAGTAGAAACTCCAGATGAAATTTTAATGGGTATTGCACTGAATCACTAGAACAATTTGTGGAATACTGCCATCTTGCCATCTTAGCAATGGTAATTCTTCCAATACGTGGACATAAGTTGTCTGTTTTTTCACTTACTTAAGTATTAATTTCTCTCAGCAATGTTTTGCACTTTTCAGTGTACAAGTATGGCACTTCTTTTGTGAAATTTACACCTAAGCATTTTATTCTTTTTATGCTATTGTAAATGGAATTGTTTTCTTCATTTAATTTTAGAATTGATTGTTGGTATACAGAAACATAATAGATTTTTATAAATTTATTTTGTATCTTGAAACCTTGATGAACTTGTTTATTATTTCTAAAGTTGTGTGTGTGTGTGTGTGTGTGTGTGTGTGTGTGTGTGATTTTCTTATACATGGATTTTCTATATACATGAGCATGCTATCTGCCAATAAAGATTGTTTTATTTCTTCCTTTCTAATCTGGACACCTTTTATTTTAAAAATACCTTTATACTACCTTTCATATTTACCTATGCAGCTACCTTTACTGATGTTCTTTATGCCCTCATGTAGAGTCAAGTACTCCCTTGTGTTTTTTCAATTCTGCCTGCAGGATTTCCTTTAGCGTGTTTTGTAAGACAGATATATTGGAGACAAATTCTTTCATGTTTTCTTTTTTGAGGAATTTCTGTTTTCTGTTTTAATTTCTCCTTTTTTGAAGCATAATTTTTCCAGATACTGAATTCTCAGTTGGCAGACTTTTTCTTTCAGCACTTTGGACATGTCTTCTTAATGCCTTCTGGTCTCTATAGTTTCTGAGGAGAAGTTAGCTGTCACTCTTTTTGAGGATTCATTATAAATGATGGATAATTTTTCTCTTGCTGCTTTCAAGTTTCTCTCTTGGTCTTTTGTAAGTTTGACTATGATAATGTGTAGGTGTGGATCTTCTTGAGTTTATCCAACTAGAGTTTTTGAGCTTTGGGGATATAAAAATTAATAGATTTTTTAACATCAAATTTGGTCATTATTTCTTTAAATAATCTTCTTGATTTTTTTCTCTTCTACTCTGGGATTCCCATTAAACATATGTTGATATTCTTCATGGCTTAAGCAGGTCTATGAGGCTGTTGTTTTCCTTCTTTCTTTTTTCTCTCTGTTACTCATACTGGATAATCTCAATTGACCTATATTCAAATTCACTGATTTTTTTTTTCTTTTTTCTTTTGCCAGCTAAAATCTGCTATTTGTCCTTTCTAGTGAATTTTTCCTTTTAGTTCTTGTAACTTCAAAACCAGAATTTCTATTTGGTTCTTCACTTATAATCCCTGTCTCTTTATTGATGTCCTCTATTTGTTGACTTTCATTGTCATACTTTACTTTAATTCTTTTGACATGTTTTCCTTTAGTTCTTTGAACATATTTTTTAAAGCTGATTTAAAATCTTTGTCTAGTTAAGTCCAAGATTTGGGATCTCTCAGTGACAGTTTCTATTAACTGTTTCCTTTCAGGTGTATGAATGTTACTTTATGATTCTTTTGTGCGCCTCATAATTTTTTCTTAAAAATTGGACATTCTTAAGTAATATAATGTGGAAACTGGAAATTAGGCCATCTCCTCCCAACCAAGTTCTCATTGTTGTTATTAGTTTCTTATTGTTGTTGCTGCTGCTGTTTGTTTTGTAAATTTCCTGGACCAATCTTGTAAGGTTTGTATTCTCTGTAGTGTGGAACTACTAAAGTCTCTGTTTGATCACCTTATTAACCAGCTAATGCTTGGTCAGATATTTATTTTTTTTTTTTTTTAATTTTTTTTTCAACGTTTATTTATTTTTGGGACAGAGAGAGACAGAGCATGAACGGGGGAGGGGCAGAGAGAGAGGGAGACACAGAATCGGAAACAGGCTCCAGGCTCTGAGCCATCAGCCCAGAGCCTGACGCGGAGCTCGAACTCACGGACCGCGAGATCGTGACCTGGCTGAAGTCGGACGCCCAACCGACTGCGCCACCCAGGCGCCCCGGTCAGATATTTATTTAAATACCTTGAATAGGTAAGTCTTCCTACCTCTGCTATCAGACTGTGTGTGTGTGATGGGGCAGGGTTCCAATGCCTGGGAAGTCAATTTACAACTCTGACCTAGACTTTATTTTTTGCTTTCACAGAGATTCAAGGTTAGACAGAAGTAAGAGACTGGGAACCTCTCAGGTCTCTCCTGGGCATGTGTACAGCCTTGTGCATGAATACAGCCTTCTAGTTCCCCAGGAATATGCTAGGGCTTTCAAAACCCTATGGACATCACATTCCCCTTATCTTCCTTTTAATTTTCTGGCCAGGCTCGTATTTATCTGCAATGTTAAATAATCACCACTGATGTTTTTTGACACGTGCCCTAAAGATAAAGCTTTTTCTTCCAGCAGGTGTTCTGAATCAGATCAAGTAACAACAGCACCCCGAATGGGTTTTTCCAGAGGCTGTGAGAGAAGTCAAATAGTGACACTGTTCCGCAGATGGAACTTTTTGTGGAGCTGCAAATACAGTTTGCCTGCCCTTCCCCCCAAGTGACTGCAAGTCTGCCATTTTCCACAGCTATCATGGTTGTGAGGCTGCTGGTTTTCAAGGTTGCTGCAGAGCTGGGGAAAGAGTGGTAACAGCAGATCAAGTTAAAATGCCACAAATCCTATAGTTCTTAATGAAGTTCAGCAGTTTTCCCTGAATAAACTTTTTTTAGATTGTTACAGAACTGTGGTTAATTGCCAACCACAATTGCTTTCATGGAAAGGGAAATTTACAGAGGTCCTCATTCTGCCATTCCAGAAGTCTGCTACCATTATTTATTCTTAAAGGGAAATGAAATTTGATTAAACCTTTTCACATATTATAGGGGTACCTGGGTGGTTCAGTCAGTTAAGTGTTTGACTTCAGCTCAGATCATGACCTCACCGCTCATGAGTTTGAGCCCTGCGTCTGGCTCTGTGCAGACAGCTCAGAGCCTGGAACCTGCTTCCAATTCTGTGCCTTTCTCTCTCTCTACCTCTCTCCTGCTCCCGCTCTGTCTCTATCAAAAATAAATAAATGTTAATAAAAAACTTTTCACATATTATAAATGATTCTTCACATCTATTTTCATCAATTTTATTTAGGTGGCTACATATTTAGTTCAAAATTCATGTATTTATGACGTGGCAGAAATCTAAATTTTCTCATTCTTTCCATTTCTTCCTCATATACATAGTTCCTCGTATTATATTAAAGATTCAATTTCCTAAGGGGCCCTCCTTTCTATTCCCTCTAGTCATGCCTTTCTTTACCATTAGGACCCAGAACAAAGCACAATATTCTTATGCAGTTAGACCTTTGCAGAACATAGAAGGACTTTTCCATTTCCCCTAATATAGTATTATGTTTATATTGCTGTTATCAGTGTGTACACTAGCTTGAGTGTGTGAATCTTCACAGATTCATATCAGCTTAAAATAGGACTGGGTAATAACAATTGATACTGATAGGTTAGTTTTCTGTATTAGAGATCAGGAACTTTGATACATGGGAATTGGAAAATGGCTAGAAGCTAGTCTGCCAAAACATATTTTTCCAACTGCCTGCCATGATGCCTATTAATTCCTTAAGAAACAATGAAGAGAAAAAATATTCCATCCATCTTTCATGACTATAAGGATAATCATTGAGTTTAAAATACCAGAGCACACAGATTTTTACTTGCCATTTTATTTGTTTTTCTTTAAAAATATTTTAATATATATATTTTAAAAAATTGACTAATGTAGGATTTCTTCTACTAGGAAATGCATTGCCTTACAGTACCTTTCTAATGTTTGATCTTTCAATAAAAGAACTTAACTATCACTAGCTAACCACATACACACTTAAAAAAAAAGAATACAAAAAGGGTAAACAAATTTACTTGGCCACCAAGCCTTTATGACATCTTATTAAAACGTTATCATATGTATGAAAACAATTGATTTTATTGAAAATGTCCTTACTGAATTTTTCTGTATCTAAATTATATATATATATATATATATATATATATATATATATATAAGTATGCATAAATCTTTTTGTTTCTAAATAAGTTCAAGAATATATTTTGGCATAATAACTTCTAATTTCTTAAGAACTTTAAAACTCATATGGAAAAGTTGTCCCTCTTATTAGCAGACTTATTTATGAGTTTTCCCTGAAATTCATTCCATTATTTAGTGGAACACCTCAAGGGATATTTCTTTCTAATAAGTTTAATGGCCCTATGTTTGAACATAAAAAGCAGCAAAAATAAGCACAGTATATTTTAAAATTGAAGACACCTAAGCTGTCAGCTTAAAGTAACATTTGCTATCAACCTTCTATCTTATAAACACCTAGCCTACACCTAAAAGTCTAGGACAAAGACAAAAAAAAAACCTTCTGAAAGATAGAGCCTATGAAGGGCACGAGGAGTAAAGACACAAAAGACAAAATGAGAGACTAAAATTGTGATCTCTCTGTTTAAATCTCTTTAATTTCAACATGTATATCATCTATTAAATTTTTGTTGTTGTTTATAACCATGATATTACACTCTTATTACTTGTGGCATAAACCAGAAGCACAGAGCACATGGAACAAATGGAGTTGGAAGCATATATGTAGACATTTAAGTGTTATAGCCCCCAAATGTCTCCTTAGCTTTTTTCCCCAAACAGGTTGAACTCTTCCCTAAATGACTGAAGGAACAGCTTTCATACTTTTATTGCTGAAATGGAGCAGGAAAGGAGAAAGAGAAGTGCAATAATGGAGGAATATTCTGTGATTCTCTCATTTTGGCTCTGTATTAAGAACATGATTCTATAATGAAATGACTTCAAGAGTATCTCCAAGCTGTCTAGAAATGACAATTATATTCTTGTTATTCATTTCAGTCTTTCTTCTGATGGAAGCATGCTACCTTCCCACCCCACTTGAAATGACATCATTGGGCTTTCTGTGATATTTACTATTATATATTTCTTTGGGTCCCTAGTAAAGCTGTGGATACTGGGATGTTGGCCCTGATGAATGAACTTCATCTAAACTCTGCAGAATTAAAGTATCAGAAATAATCAATACACTATCATGGAAGGCACACAGACACTATATATCAGTTGTTTGGTTGTGTGTGTGTTTTTTTTCTATTAATTTTATAGAATGTTATTTTATTTGGGGAGAGACTATGCTTTGGATTCATAGAGGCCTAGATTTGAGTTCCAGGTTCATCTCTTACTAACTAACTGTGTGGCCTTATAGAAGTTATTTATTATATTTGAGCCCCAATCTCCTCATCTGTAAAACATAGAGAATGAACCCTATTGAGAAAACCAAATCATAAACATGAATTCAATGACTGCATTGAAAGGAAAGTTTGACTTCCAAAAACTTCTAAGACACTCATCCAGGACAAGTTTCCCAATTTACATGAAGATTCCACCAAAGGACCATCCACTAGAGATGTGAAAAATATGTTTCTCAGAAGAGATTCCCCCCTATCAGAATATAACTATTTTCTTTTCTGGAGCGGTAACTGTGTTAAAATTCAGCTATAACTCTTTCATCTCAGTTATGAGAAGTGAGTGCCTATAGCAAATTTTTTCTAATTAGTTACTAAGCGTTCATGTTGAAATTGTAACCTATTACTTTCTCTAGATGATATGTTGCCTAAATCGCAATTATTCGCCATACTCCAGTTAAATGAACATTTTTGGACATGAGAAATGTAGAAGTCAAAGGGATAAAGGGAGGGAAGGAAAGGGAAGGAAGTCAAGAGTGGGGAGAGCAAGAGAATGTGTGTTTATGTGGGGTGTGAGAAAGACCGGATGGTAGGAATGTGTGTGTAGTGGGAGTGAGGACCGCTACTTCTTAGCTCTCCTGGGACCAACTTAAGCCCCTCTATTGTCCTTTAATGAATACAACTGCTTCTAAAGACAGCAGTGATTTTCTCCTTACGTGATTGGCCATAACTTTTGCCATCTCAAAGGCAGTTTGGCATAAAAGGGTCTCAAAAACCAATGCAGTTTGGAGAAAGGCTGAAAGCCAGGGCTCTGCACTGCTTTTATCTACCTCAGTGGAACTCTGGAACTGCATTAAGGTCTGTGCCGTCAATCACCGTTCAAGTCCAAGATGAGAGTTCCACTCCAGCTCAAAAGCAACCTCCTTGTCCTACATTGCTACAATTAAAAAATATACGTTTTCTGAATTTCCACCAAATTTTTCTGAAGTATCTGGCTAATTCCCCTGAATGCATTATCATCCATATTTAGATTGCATTTTATCCAAAACAAACAAACAAAAAAAACTGTTAGGAAACATTTGCTTGCTGCCGTGTAACATCCAAAAATATCAAGGCATTAAGAGACGTGTAAGAAAATGTGTATGGGTTTCTTATTCCAGTTGCCATTCCTGAAAGCCACAACACAGTGATTCACTGCTTTTCATGGAGAAAATTACCAATTAACAGAGAAAGCAAAACGAGACGCTGAGGGATACAGTGTGGGCAGCTCCCGTTATAGTCACGCATTATGGCAGCTTATCCGCCGCACAGCGGGAGCTTCAAAAGATGGTGTCTGGACTTTGCATGAAGCACATGGAACAGTACTTCCCAAGCTTGGACACAGATCATCAGGGCCAGTGGCCAGGCCGAAGCTGTAATGAAAAGCAGGTGGCTGAGTTTAGTAGTTTTGAGAAGGAGGAGGAAGAGACATGAAATTCATGCGTTTGATCCTATTTTAGGAGGTTTCCAGTGGAAGAAAATGAAAGAACGATAGGATAACAGTATTCTTTACCTAGGAGTTTTAACTTTTTCTAACTGGAAAGTCAAGGAACATTATAATGTAACACTGTCTTTTCAAACAGAGAGGAATATTATCACACAAGCAATTGAGACCTTGAAATTTTACTGCAAAGGGCTGACATAGGAAGTTAATACAGTTTTGAATTGGAAAATCAAAAATAAAGATCCAGCCCTATATCTAGTGTGAAATGAACCCATAAAATACATATGGGGGTCCTGGGGATCCCTGCCTTCGACCATTCATCCCTCAGAAGCCTTCTTCAAACCCCTCTTTCTTATCCTGGAGCCTTGGGGGGAAAGGCCTGAGCTACTGGGTATGCCTCTGGCATATAGGAGGATCCCTGCCTCTCTCTGCACAGCCCTGACAGCCAAGCTTCCTGTAAGCAGAAGCTCTGAAAACTGTGGCCAAGAACATTCAAATGCAAAACCCCACGCCCTTGAGGCAAATCCAATAAGTCATCCAGAGCACCCTCTAACTAGAGCCACAAGCTTGCAGACTGGAGTTACACTGGCTGAAGTCAATAGAGATGACGTGGAGCCCTCGTATCTGCTGGAAACTAGATGATTCTAAACCACTATCCATCCCTGGCACTACTGATAAAGAAATCTCTGAGGTGGATCTCTCAGCTTCACTTACAGGATAGATGCCTCGCTCCTGACTCCATGGGGATATATCTTCCCCTTCTAAAGCGGTAAGGGGTGGAAGGAGGGCCTCCCAACTTTGTGAGTGGAGGGCAGAATTTTCTAGTATTCTTAATTCGAACTGGGGAATAAGACCACACAGTCAGGTTGCTTCTAGTTGTTAGGCAGACCATGAGTTGTAAAGATACTTTACATGTTCCAGTCTCAGTTCTTCTCATATATACAAATGATTAACAATGACAACTCTATGGCATCCAGATAATTCGTTTTTTTCCACTTATTTTTTGTTTCCTTGGAAAACATCCCTTAGCCAGGAAGAAACTGAACATAGATATCAACAGCTTTAAAAATCTGGTTTGGGTTCAGCTTCTGCATCTGAGACTGGCTTCATTCAGAACCAGCACATACACAGCAGTCCAGATAAAGCCCTCCACCTTCCCAGTGGAGGCCCTGAGTGAGTCCCAACAGCCAGCAAGCTAGTCTTCTTCATCCTGAAAAATGTTAATAATCCAAACAGTATGTGAAATATTAAGCTAGAGCACTTTTATGAAATTCCACATCCAATTCAAAAGCTGAATGGGGTTTGTTTCCTTGTTTGTGTTCCCAGATACCCACCCCATTTGTCAAGGCTGCTAATAGCTGGGCTTTGCAGACTTAAACGAGTGAGCAATCAGCTGTTGTCAGGGCACAGTATAGGGTGCTGGCAGCCAGGGCTGCTAAGTTTCAAACCCTGGTTGTGCCACTCAAAGTCTTCCCCTCAATTTCCTCATCTGTAAGCAGAGATAATGGGAGCTATTTCATAGGGTTGTTAAGAAATCAACTAATACAAAAAGAAATTAATTAATATACGTAAAACGTTCAGAACGACTCCTGAAACATCAGAAGAGCTCAGTAAATGTTAGATTCTGTTATTATGTCTGGGTGAACATACTCTCCATCCCCTATGGGAAAAAAGGAAATGACTAGAATCTGCCAGGGTAACCCTCATAAGTTTATATCAATGAGGAGAAGGTGGAGAACAGAGAGAAGAAGGTAAGAAGTGAGGTGACACATACAGCCAGGTGTCCACAGCCAGGTGGAAAATGCCCCGAGAGGTCATTGCAAAGGTGTGGCTGAATGGTTTTGTTATCCCGAGTAAATTCTGGAAGAAGGTCATTATGATGATGGGCGGGAGTCATCTGGAAATATAGTCATTTTCTCTTTTATACTCTCAAAATTAAATTACAGTTGATGAGACAATTTTATCTCAGACTACACTTGAAGAGGGTTTCCTGGCTTCTTACTAAATGAACTATCCATCTACACCAAGTAATTCCTCCCCAGTCTTCAACATAATGGGACCATAATGGCTAATAAGAGTTTCAGAGGTAAAAAATAATCAAATATTGACTCAAAGATATAAGATCACATAAAATACATGTCATACTGCTTTTCATCCAAAGCCATTAAACATAGATAAATTCTAGGAAAGATGAGCCAATAGCTAAATTGCAAAACACGGGCTTTCTTCATACGTGTTGATTCCAGAATGACCCCAACATCAAGTGATATAAACTGTTCATCTCTATATTCTGACTTAACAGTAATGATCTTTTGCTTCCTGATGACTCAGAATAGATTCTTATCCAACCATTATGACAAAGTGATGGAAGATATGGGATGGCAGACCTAAATTTTGATAAATGTAATGAGAAAACTTGAAATGTAATAATATAATATTATGTAATAATACATAATATAATAATAACTCGTTATCATATCATCTTTAATGGTTTCAAAAATGTCTTTTCAGTCAAGATATCATTTAAATTTTAACAAACTGTGAGATAGGAAGAAGTATTATCAGTGATCAAGTAAGTGCTAGAGTATTAAAATTGACTCATCAACTCATCAACTCATCAGTGGAGAAGTTTAAAAAAGTAAATGCTGAATGAAAATAATTTTGTTTGCAAATTTAAGTTGTAACAGTCCACTTATTCTACAACATTTTTGCAACTCAAAAATTTGTGTCAGCTTCCTGAAATATATACTAATAAATAAAGTCTTTCTTTTTGGCAGCCAAAAAATATAGGCATCTATCTCAATCTTTAGTGATAGAAAACCAATGAAAGCATAAAATATGGTATTCTGAACTTCTAGTTCAGATACACAATTTCTAACCCAGGGAGAGTATTTTCCCCGATGCTACATAAAGTTTTATGCTTACAGCATATTTATTTCACAAACTGTCATTCTGAGATGTCAAAAAATTAGAAAGCTATTAGGATATTTTTTTTCTTTAAATAACTAGGCTTCCTGTATTATTTGAAAAAAAAATTTAATGTTTATTTTTGAGAGAGAGAGAGAGAGAGAGAGAAAGAAAGTGAAGGGCGGGGAGGGGCAGAGAGAGAGGGAGACGTAGAATCGGAAGCAGGCTCCAGGCTCTGAACTGTCAACACAGAGCCTGACACAGGGCTCAAACTGAACATGAGATCATGATCTGAGCCGAAGTTGGATGCTTAACTGACTGAGACACCCAGGCGCCCCACGGCCTTCCTATATTATTTTAGAAAAAATCATTTTATTATATTTTATCCTAAATCCATAAAAAGCATAGCTCTCACACAGGCCCTTGAATAGTGTGGAAAGCAAAGGCTCATCCTGATTAACCCCAAACTTACACATTTCAGGGTGAGCCTGCCACGGACCCAGCTGGGAATAATGCCCAGTTTTATCAGAACTGTGTATTTCTTCAGCTTCTCGAAATAGTGTAACGAGGAGCCTGTAAGCTAACACTTAATATCTGTTTTCCTATCAAATTTTTGTAGGAAGCCAAGTAACTTTTCCAAAAGTAAAATGTGCGATGTGAATTTATGGAAACCCACCATACCCTGCTATCATTCTCCAGCTTCTGCAACCAGCAGACACACATGTCAAACCCAATGACACTCGGGAGTCAGAACATGGTGGTGAGTACAAATTGGAGAAGGAAAAATATGGATGAAGCACGTAACACATCTTAGTCCATTTTTCATCCACACCAGTAGTCTCTAAAGGGATGCAAGAAGCAAATATTCAGACTTCTGTTTCTATTCATTTTAACCTCTCTTTTAAAAATTTCTACATTTTCTACTTTTCATAATGTGAATGATACATGAATGTAGTGGCGACATGTAGTTAATTCAAATGGGCTTAGTCCAAACAAACGGAAAAGATGTTCCTTTGTATGTAAGGGCAGTTTTGCAGAAAGAAGGTCTTATTTTTATTCTCAAATTTATGCCATTTGCTTTTCTTAAACTTGTGGCTTTCTTCTTAAAAAAATTTTTTTAAATGTTGATTTATTCTTGAGAGAGAGAGAGACAGAGACAGAGCATGGGGCGGGGGGGGGGGGGGAGACAGAGATGGGGGCACAGAATCTGAAGCAGGCTCCAGGTTCTGAGCTTTCAGCACAGAGCCCAATGCGGAGCTCAAACTCACGAGCTGTGAGATCATGACCTGAGCCAAAGTTGGACGCTTTAACTGACTAAGCCACCCAAGCGCCTCTGTGGCTTTCTTCTTAAAAAAAAAAAAGAAAAAGGAATACAAACTCTATATATATATTTATTTTTTTTTTAGTGAAGATTTAATAAACCAGAGGGTCTGAAATCTTTCAATCCAGCAAACCTTCTTCCCCATGCGTATTACATGACCATTCAGGCCTAATTTACCAGGAATTCACAGAGACCCAGATCATTATGACAAGCTGTAAACCTGGGAACACAGTGTGTTTGAACTGATGAATTTAATGGCATCCCATGACAGCAAATCATAATGACAGACTGTGTGTCATAAAAGCAGTCTGAAAAGAATTGTTTAAAATGCATATCACCAAGTCGGTTTGGGGGCGACTATGTGATTTTCGTGTAATTCTTACTTCTTAAGAGGGCCAGCCTTCAGGAGTTCTTTCAGAATATGAAGTGAGGTGCTTAGCAAGTCTTAGATGGCATGATTTAAAATATCACAAGAAAGAGTGGAGGTAGGTGTAAGGAAGGACATTCTGTTTTATGTGTAATTTTATTTTCCCTTAACCTTATACAACATGCTGATGGAAAGTGACAGAAACGCAGCTACAGTCACTTGTCAAACACAAACTAAGCACAAGTAGCCTCCATGCGATTCCCCTGACATCCATCTCATTCTTAGCAGACAAGGTCTCGGGGAAGTAAGCGTGCACCCAGAATTTTTTTCCCACCCCTATGTTCATGTAATACTCATTCCCCTGAAAACATTTAGGTCTCATGTGGGTTTCCATAATTGCCAGAATACACACAAATTGAACCTAAATTCTGCAGTGTTTCAACAACTAGAATATAGAACACAATGGGGGATGGGTATCAAGGAGGGCACCTGTTGTGATGAGCACTGGATGTTATACGTAAGGGATGAATCACCAAATTCTACACGTGAAACTAATTTTACCATGTATGTTAAGTAACTACAACTTAAATACAAACTTGAAAAAAACATACTTAGCTTCTTTGCTCCTGACATAGGGTCTATATTCCTAAAATTGTGTCCTTTAACAATCCAAACCTCAAATACATTCCCTAAAAAGGGACAGTATGGGCTGGGATGAAATTCTGTGACCTAAAGCTTGATATTCTAGAACTTTCATTGTCACTCTAGGTTGAGAAAATGTGCCTCTTTCATCTTTTTCATAGGGAGGGGAAAAGCCTAAGTTTATTAAGACACTTCTATTCATCTGATTATTTTTCCCTCTATATAATCTGGTCCTGGAGGATTCAATTAGAGCCTGGCCCTGCTATAGTAGTTCATACCTGCTAGAGAAAATAAGTTATAAAGTACTGTTTCCACATTCCTTGCTAAAATTCCAGAAGTTGAGTTAAATGAAGAGACATTTAATGTCAGTGACTTGATCCTGGGTTTAAAGGACACAGACATCCTAAAATAATCTCTGACCACTGTTCTTAATGGAAACTAAGATTTATTGAACAACTTTCAGAAACTTTCAAACACATGTGTAACTTTACATTTACAACTCATATAGGAGAAGTTAGATGTTCCCATTTTACTGGAAATAAAACTCCGTCTCAAAATTTAAGCAACTAGTCTAAGGCCATGGAGCCATGCAGTTGCACAGCACATTGATCCCCGTGTTCTTTCTTTTACTCTGTGTGATGCCATTTTTACCGAGTTCATTCTAGTAAGTTAACCACTTCAGTAAAGTGCCGGTTTAGAATATTGTGATGAATATACATACCAGGGTCACGGGAAGAAGTCACTACTTTGTGCAAACCCCTGCCCTCACACCTCTTCTTGAGCGTGGAAGCTGTGACTTATTTATAACCAATAGAATATAGCAGAAGTGATGGCATGTCACTCCCATAATTGTGTGGCGTTACACAGACTAGAATGAGAGAGATTTACTTGCTAGCTTTGAAGAAGTAAGCTGCCATGTTGTCAGGAGGTCATGTGACAAGGAATGGTGGGCACTTCTAGAGCTGAGGGGGGTCCCTGGCTGACAATCAGCAAGCAGATTAATTCTGTCCAAATGTTAAATGAGCTTGGACATAGATTTTCCCCTGGTCAAGCCCCCAGAGGAGAAGGCACCTAGGTCACACCATAATTGGGACCCTTAGCAGAGAACCCACCTCCGATAAGTCTGGCCTCCTGGCCCATGAAAACTGTGAGATAATAAATGAGTGCTGTGTTAAGTCACTAAATTTGTGGCCATCTGTCATGCAGCAATAGAAAACTAATACAAATCCATCTATCTCTGCGATATGTGGGTTTTATGCACACAAGGGACAAACTATTACATTAAACAGCTGTGCAGATGAAAGAGCAAAGCTGCCTTTTCTATGGCAATGCATTCTGTACAAGGTGGAGGCAATCTGCTTAATGATATTCATCTGTGCCAATCTATAAGGAACATCCTTTACACACCCTCAAGAAACGCTGATGAAAGATGAGCTTTTAAAAGTTTCTCTCTGTCGCATGCCATAAAGAGTGTTCCAGAAGCAACCAGCAACATACTGGCATTGCGTGTTTCAACATGAATCCATAGGCTCTGAAGTTTGCTTAGAAGTCAATACTCCTTGACTTCCAAGATGGGAAGGAAAGCCAGTTTAAAATGGTCCACCTCCTCCTCTCTTCTTTTTCACCTTCAGATGTGCAATAAACATTTCTGTTTGTTTTTAGGCATGAAAGAAATCTTGATCATCATGGATCCTCCCCTTTACCATACAATGTTGTGCAATTCTACACTCACGCCAGCAATTAAGTTCAGAGCAACAGTTCTGGGGAATGCCTAGCAGCTGTTATGTGCTGAACAGCCGCTGTCTACAGGGAGAATTTTCTATTTGCTTTGGTAAGGGTTAAAGGACACCTGATTGGTCAACTGACAGAGGTGCAGGCACTCTCTTTCCCTCCCTGAAACCCTGTTTTCTTGCCACAATAGTTTTAGAGCTGTCTTACCACTCTAAGAATGTAATATATTAGTTTGACAGCAAAGATGAGCCTACATACAAAAAATATGGTAGTATCAGAGATTCACTCCCTGAAGCTACAAATTAGTTGTTCTTGTCTGTTTTGAAAACTTGTAGGGCTGATGAATTCAGTATTTGGAAAACACTGAAATTTGCTCTCATTCTCAGCTATGATGAGGGAGCTGGGTAATGAGTGAAAGGTCAGTTATGCAGTTAGAGAACAGATTTTGAGCCTCCATGATGAGCAAGGAGCTGACCTAAGTTACGTCCTGGGCAATGGCTCTCAACCTTGGCTTCTCAATGAAATCACTAGGGAAACTTTTTAAAAAAATGCTAATGTCTGGGTATAGGATAACTAAGATTTTTTTAAGAGCTCCCAGATAATTCCGATACGCACTCGCAGGTTGAAAGCCAGTGGAACAAGGGAGGCTCCTCAAGAAGTTTGCAATTCAATTCTGTTTAACGAATTAAATTTTGAACCCTCAGTACATAACCAAAACACTTTTCCTCGAGAGACTAATGGTATTTGAAGATCCTCTTTTCCTCTTCCATGCTTTTCTCTGCTTACCACATAATCTCCTTCTTTACAGGAGGTTCTCAGTGTCTTCCTCTCCTTCTGACTCCTAACAATGTTCTGGGCAACTCCAACCTTTTTTCGTGTGTGAAAAAGACATTAAAGGAACTCATTTGTTTATTCATTCCAACAACATTTATAAACACCTACTCTATTCCATGTACTGTTCCAGACACTGGGATACAAAAGATAAAAGGTTTTGTTCTTGCCCTTAGAAACTTAAGAATTTCATGGGAAGACAGATGGGGCTTCAAGCCATTAACACACTTCCCTTGTCAGGGTAGTTACAAAGTGCAGGAGGACAGTCCCTAACGGAGTTCTTAAGTCTGATATGTAAGGTGAAGAATGCTTCGCAGGTAGAAACCGAGCTAATCCTTGAAGGATAAATATTCCTTTGCTGAGTAAACAAAGAGGATAACTTCTTGTAGTTAAAATGAGAAACTTGTATAAAACTATGGAGGTCTGAAAGAGAACTGTGAATCCTGAACCATATGCAGTGAGTTTGTGGGACTAGAAGAAGCATGGAAACAGAAGTGAGGTGTGGAAAAGGGTCATCACACTAAACCTTGATGATTTATTAGATTCTTAGCAAGTGCCCCAAGTTGTCTGCACGTCCTATAAATATTTTCTTTTTTTTTTAAATTGTTTAAGTTTATTCATTTATTTTGAGAGAGAAAGGAAGCACAAGCAGGGGAGGGGCAGAGAGAAGGAGAGACAGAATCCCTAGCGGGCTTCACGCCATGAGTGCAGAACCCAATGTGGGGCTCAAACTCACGAACTGGGAGATCATGACCTGAGCTGAGACAGAGTCAGATGCTTAACCGACTGCACCACCCAGGCACCCCATAAGTATTTCCTTTTTCTTCTTTTTAATTTTTTAATGTTTATTTATTTTTGAGAGAGACACAGAGTGTGAGCAGGGGAGGGGCAGAGAGAGGGAGACACAGAATCAGAAGCAGGCTCCAGCCTCTGAGCTGTCAGCACAGAGCCTGATGTGGGGCCTGAACTCACGAACCATGAGATCATGACCTGAGCTGAAGTCAGATGCTGAACCGGCTGAGCCACCCAGGCGCCCCCATAAAGTATTTTAACTTCATGGCACACATATGCACTATGTACAATTATTCTCCTTTATAAATGAGAGAACTGAAGTCAAGAGAGGTCAAGAGTGTTGTTCCAGGTCTGTAACCAGCAGTGCACATTCTTATTTGGTCAGACTCCAAAGTCTAAGCACGATCTGCCCCTTTAAAGAGAAAGTGAGACAGCTAAGCAGGTGTCAAACTTATAACGGTAAGAATGGCCTCCAATGGGAACTCTTAGCCACTTCTCATTGTCTATGTCTTCTTTGGAATTATTAAGTTAATTCTCTCTCTCCTGAAAACTATTCCCTCTCGCATTGGTCTTGGGTGTGACCAACACATCAAGATTTCTATAAGCTCCCCCACGTAATTCTAATGTGTACCCAAAAGCTGAATATCAATGGACAGAAGGTGCAAGTGTGGGTAAAGAAGGTCCTTACAGAGCTTACAATTCAATTCTGTGACCTCTGCTCTTAGTACTCCTGAGTCTCCTAGACCTCCTTGGATACCACTACCTTCCACTAGGGCAAGACAACTCATTTACTCTCAAGAACCTTTCTATCTGTGCAAAAGCAATGACATCCGTTTTAAGCAATAATAGGACACCAAGGGAAAATTCTGACATTGGAATCTCTGGAGAAAAACAATGATTTTAATTTTTTAACTGTATTTATTTATTTTGAGAGAGACAGGGAGAACGCAAGTCAGGGAGGGACAGAGAGAGAGGGAGACACAGAATCTGAAGCAGGCTCCAGGCTCTGAGCTGTCAGCATAGACCCTGATACAGGGCTCAAACCCACGAACCGTGAGATCATAACCTGAGCCGAAGTCAGATGCTTAACTGACTGAGCCCCCCAGGGACCCCCAAAGACAATGATTTTTAAATACCTTCCTGTACTGTCAAGGTGTGGCCCTTGTGACCACGATGAAGAAATTATTTAGCAGGATGACAAAATCAAGAAGCGTAATTCTTTATTTTTTACCTGTTCAGTTTTTATAGCAATCCATATTGTCTGGACATGTGCTGGACCATGTGCTCAAGCCAAAGATTAATCTTTGTGGGGAAAAACATTTAAAAGCCATGAACATTTAATTCTAAAATTTGAAATTTTCTTCTAAGAAGAAACTAGAAGGAAAATTAAAAAAAATAGTTGATATCAATATGATACATGAGAGAATCTGGTTTTGTCGGAGAGATAAACCAAGCAGAGAGGAGAAGGAGAAAGAGAAGGAGAAAGAGGAGGAAGGTGCTTGATTCAGAAAAAGAAGAAATATTAAAAAAAAAAAAAAAAAAGGAAAGATCTGGAGCCTACTTCTTCACAGCCATATGAGATTAGTGACAAAGAACAGGCCCTGGTATTAATGAAAATAAGCTGCCAAAGTACAGGACCATGCAGAAAATAACAAAGCATTTAATTATACAGTGACAGTTGCAGCACTGGGGATTTCCCAGAGATTAATGGAGCAGCTGGGAAGAGTCAATGGCCCTGGGGACAGCCAAAATGATCCCAGTGAATGAATAATACCCAGGAAAAGCCTCTTGTTAACTTCACTATTAAGCGGAAAATGGAGGAGGACTTGGGTGCTTGCTTTGCTGTCTCCTTTTTCTTCCCATTAAAAAAAAAAAAATTAACACAGGGGATAGTTTGGTTTCAATTAAGATTCCTACAGAGATAATTAGACCGTCTAGTTTATCTCTCGTGATTCAATTCTCTTAACCATGGACAAAACTTTTCCACAACCCCAGGCTAAACTGGGGGTTAGGATCAAGATAATTTTTGAAAAGGCGGGAAGGGCAAAAGTATAGTTGTTATAAAAATAAGGCTTACCGTATGCCAAGAGTAAATGTAATATTCAGCACAACCAGATGCTAAATATTAATATATTGATATAAAATTTAAACATGAGTTGGCTGGCAGCCAGAAAGTTCCATAGGTCTGGGATCTTAGTGCTATCAGTAGTTTGCTCATACTTCAGTGACCAGTCACACTACTGTTAGCTCTTAAGTCTGACAGTGCCCAGTATAAATGTGAATTAAGGCTGTATATATTTACTACCTTTTCTTGGTCATTCGACTATTTTTAATAACAAAACTAAGTACTCTGAGACCTTTTCTTTTTAGTTGTCCTCGTTAAAAGAATTACATTGCACTAAGCCTTTATTACAATTTTCTAAGGTTATATACTGCTTTCCTTTGCATTATCATGAAGTAAATAGACACTAAAGATACAAGGACCTAGAAAATTTCTTCCCACCAGAGTAAGTAAGAATAGAGAATGCCAAGCTGAGTTATAAAGCTCCAGAGCTAGACTGGGCTGTTATACAGACAGGAGTCTTAAGGATGAGGAATAGATATCCAGAGAGCTGGATTACTTGCTTACCCAAGGTCACAAGGCTAATGAGTGGCAAAGTCAAGACCATAACTCCTGTCCCCCACCCCCACCCAATCCAAAGTTCATGTACTTCCACCTGTATTTTCTTTTTCTCACATGGCCAACTTTAATGTCTCCTTGGTGAAGAGATGTTTATCTTTCATTCTTTAATAGAATAAGCTTTTAACAAAGGACAAAAAAAGCATACTCTGCTCAAAGATCAAGCTTGGGTAAGCACTGTCACTTGGAGAAGGTCACAATGTTTCTACAGATATAATAAGGAAGTTACACATACACATGTACAAAGATGTCTAATCTACTGACATTCTTCTTTGATCATCATGCATGAAGAAATGCCCAGAAAGGAGGCAGTATAAAGTATATCAGTGAAAAGCGAATGGTCTTTGGGATCAGTTCTTGCTCCAACACTAATTCCTACACTAATTTATCTTCTCCAAAATTTGGCTTTAACAAGTAATGGAGATACATTTTGCATACTTAGTGTGAAGATAAAATGAGATCGTTGTATTTGGTACATTATGGGTGCACATAATGTGTGCTTATACCAATATCATATTAAAATTGTACTTAGCATGTGATGTGTACTCAATTAGTAAACATTTTATTTTCTCTCCCTTAACAGAGCTTTTCCAGCTGAAATGATCATTCTTAGAGAAAAATAAATGTTCTACTTGAGAGAAGGAGGAACCTATTATTCCTTCGACAGGGTTTTGCTCTCCATTGGCAGGAGTTAAGAGGAATACCTGAGCCCGCCATGTCCTCTCAGGGTAAAGGGAGAGAGATCCCTTGGTCATATGACAGCAGTCAGCAAAAGAAGCCAAGTTTTCCCATATTCTCCCTCTTCCCAATAGGTCAAATAGAACTTTCTGCAATGATGGAAATGCTCTCTATTTGCACTGTCCTACCCCGATTATTTAAATACTCAACTAACTGTAAGTCCCACCCTTGTTTTCAATCTCTCTGCCCTAAATACACACTCTATCGTATTCTTAGCATAGAAATTAGAGTAGTATTAGTAAAATGTAAACCATATCATATCACTGCTCTGCTTAAAATATTCCAGTGGCTTTCCATCTCATTCCAGTAAGAGTCAAAGTCTTTACACCTACCTATATGGTTTCACTACCTTCAAGAATCTCTCTGCTCCTTCCCTTCCTCCACTCCACTCCTCTCCAACTAAATTGGCCTCCCTCCTTGGTGTTCTTGCATACACAGAGACTTTGCACTTGCTGTTTCCTTTGCCTAGAATATTTTTTATTCAGATAACCAACCACAAGACCCACTCCCTCACTTTCTTCAGACCTTTGCTTAACTGACATCTCATTGAAATTTTCTCTGACCACTCTTTAAAATTGCAACCCTCAACACTGTTTCTATTCCCTGCTTTATTGTTTTCCATTTCAGCTATCATTATTTGACACAATTTGCATTGTAAATATTTGTTTTCTTATGGTATCTTTTCCCCTTTAGAATGCAAATTCAATTTCATTTTTTTACATTTATTTATTTTGACAGAGAGCGAGCGAGCATGAGGGAGGGGCAGAGAGACAGGGACAGACAGAATCCCAAGCAGGCTCCATGCTGTCAGTGCAGAGCCAAAGTAGGGGCTCAAACTCACAAACCATGAGATCATGACCTGAGCCAAAATCAAGAGTCAGATGCTCATCCAACTGAAACACCCAGGTTCCCCTTCAAATTCCATTGTTTTGAACTACTTTTTTCATTATTATATTCCCAGAGCTTGGGCAGTGGCTAGCATAGAGTAGTGGTAAATATTGGTTGAACAAATGGTTCTATAGCTAAAATATTAGGGAGAAGAATTTGCATGACCTTCACGAACAGTGAGGACTAAGAAGTGGATAGCTTGGTGAATCCCATCCTCAAAAGTTCATGGAAAAGTCAGAAAGCCATAGCTTTCTAGTTATCACCAATTTCAGTAAGGATATAAACCAGAGAGCCTGACATTCAGAAATTTATATGATTTCTTAGACTCTGTATATCCCCAAATATATTATTTTCATAAAAATCTATCCATTTCTTAGCATTAACTTAAAATGTTACTTTTCTTAGCAATAGTTAAGATAGGGGGAAATTGAGGGTAGGCTATATAGGGTCCAGGTTAGGGATGAGATTAGGGTGGTTGAAAGAACTTTAAGAGTTAAAGCAGATGATGATAGCTTAAATAAAAGCCAGATGTCCCTTAGGTCCATAGTGCCTGTGGTAAGTGACATAGGAGAACATGGGAAGCCAGTGTGGGTCTACAGTGGGTCTTTAGGGTTTAAACAGAGATTAGAGCTTTGGGATGCTCAGACCCCTGAAAGCAAATATCATTGGTAATGCATCATATACACATCAACGTTCTAGAGAGATCCAAACGTGGTAAGATATTTTTTAGTTTGCAAATTAACCCAGTTATAATACTAGAACCAAAGAGAGTTTTTGATATTTGGAACGTCTGGCTTAAGTACCTGGAAACATAAGGATAGATTAAAAACAAGAAGAAAGACCCTTGGTTTAAGATTCTAATAATGGAAAGAGCTAGAGGTAGAAAATCCAAAAGAGAGGACAAAGGCATCTGGAGCAAGTATATTCAGTTTTTGTGACTGCATCACAAATTGCCACAAATCTAGAGGCTCAAAACACCCTTTATTATCTCATAGCTTCTTGGGTCAGGAGTCTCAGCAGATTTCAGTGTCAGTTGGGACTGTGGTATCATCAAAGGCTTGACTTGGGAAAGATCCACTTCCAAACCTTTTCAGGTTGCTGGGAGAATTCAATTCATGGAAGTTGTAGGACTAATGTTTTGTTTTGTTTTTGTTTTTGTTTTCTGGTTTTTAGTTTTTGTTTTGTTTTGGGTTTTTTTGCGGGCTGTCAGCCAGGGGCACTGTTAGCTCCTAGAGGTTACCCATAATTCTTTGCCATGCAGCCCTCTCACAACATGGTGCTTTACTTTTTCAGAATCAGCACAGGGATCTCTCGCTTCGGTCAGCTGAGATGGGGTTGTACATAATGTAACTTATCACAAAAATGACATTCCATCACTCTTGCCGTTTTTTGTTTGTTGTTTTTTTTTGTTTTTTTTTTTTTTTGAAAGAGAGAAAGAGCATGAGTGTTAGAGGGAGAAAAAGAATCCCAAGCAGGCTCCATTCTCAGTGCAGAGCCCAAAATAGGGCTCAAGCCCATAAACCATGAGATCATGACCTGAGCCAAAATCAAGAGTTAGATGTTTAACTGACTAAGCTGCCCAGGTGCCCCTATTCTTGTCATTTTCTATTGATCAGAAAAAAGATACAGTTTTTCTGCCCAAACTCAAGGGAAGGGGACATGACTCATTAGAGATGCTCTCATAGTGTGTGTGTCACACCCACACAAGCATTATCATAGATCTCCAGACGGCTATATTTGAGTCACAGGCCACCACTGTCACACATGATAGTGTGGATCTATGCATAAACTAAGAAACGACTGACAGATTCTAGACGCAGAACTGAACATTCTCAACAGAAAATGCTCCCTCTCCCTCACCACCATCACACAAAGAAGCATTTAACTTCTGTTCATGAGACCTTCCTGAAATCTCTCAAATCTGTCCATTTTCTCTATAAAGCTTGCCATGTGTCAAGGTTATTATCACCCCTTGCTGGGACTGCTAGAACAGCTTCCTCATTGGTCTCCCTGCATCTCTGCCTCTGCCCCATCCCTCTTTATAATCTATTCTTCACAGGGAAGACAGAGTGATTTTTCTCAAATGTAAATATGATGACATCACTCCTCAATTTAAAGCTGTTTATTAGCTGCCCCTCATATTTTAGTTACAGACTTCTTAACATAATCTGGTTTCAGCTTAACCTTTCTAGCTCCCCTTGAACTCCATGATCTGTCCATTCAAGTTAACTATGCTTGTTGTTTTTTCAAAAGTTCCATGTTTTTTCTTGCCTCTACTCTTGCTTTGTTATTGCTTTGTTACCTCCTCTCTCCCCAGACAATGAAGACTTGGCTAATTTGTATTCATCGTTAGCTCAGTGATCTCTGATGCCCCAAGCCTGAGTTAGGTGCAGCTTCTGTGTTTCCCCATAGAACCATATACTTCCCTTATCCTGGCACTTGTTGCTTTATCAGGATCTACCTGTCTTGTCATCTGCTAAATCCCTAAGACGAACACAGTGAATCGACCTAGTGGCTGCTGAGTAGCTGCTGAATGAACAAATGACAAGTTTTATGATAAAAAGCAATCTTGCCACTGTCCCAAATGCCTTACATTTATTTTCTAGTGTTGAAAAGCATAGAGAGATAACTAAATATCAAGTACGCAAGGACTTTTTATGTTGAGATAATTTTAGACTTACAAGAGTTGTAAAAATAGTACAGAGAGTTCCCTATTGCCTCCACCCACATTCATGTAATGTCAGTGTCTTACATAACCATAGTGCAATGTAAGAAATTAACATTGGTACAATACCATTAAGTAAACTACAGATTTTATTTGGATTTCACCAGTTTTTTCAATAATGTCCCCTTTTCCTCCTTTCCAGGATACAGTTGAGGATCCCATGCCACATTTGATTGTCACGTGTCCTTTGTCTCTTCCAATCTGTGACAGTTTCTCAGTCTTTGTCTTTCTCCACCTTGACACCTTTAAAGAGTAATCATCAGCTATTTTGTAGAATGTCCTTCAATTTCGGTTTGTCTGAGGTTAATCCATGCTTAGATATGAGGTTATTGAGGTTAATGGAAAGAATGCCACTGAGATGATGTGCCCTACCTAGTGCAGCTTCTCACCATGTCATTATACCTTATGCCTAGTGATGCTAACCTTTAGGACTTGGTTAAGGTGATCTCTGCCAGGTTTCTTCACTGTACAGTTATCATTGTTCCCTTTTTAATTAATAAATGTTTATTTTAGGGACAGCTGGGCGACTCAGCTGGTTGAGCATCTGAGTCTTGATTTTGGCTCAGGTCATGATCCCAGAGTCATGGGATCAAGCCCCGTGTTGAGCTCTCCACTGAGTGAAGTCTGCTTAAGATTCTTTCTCTTTCTCCCTCTGCCCCTCTCCCTTGCTCGTACTCTCTCTCTTTCAAAATAAAATAAATGTTTATTTTAGGGGTGAATAATCTGCAAAAAGTTGTTTCTGCTTCAACTTTTACCCACTAAATCCATCAATGGTTGCCTGCAGCAATTATTACCGCGGTGTTCTTACTTTCTGTTTCCTTTGTTCATTCTTCATTTATTAATTGGAATTGTTTTATAAGGAAGACTTGTCATTTCTTCCCCTTTTATTTCTTTAGTCACTTATTATTGGATTTATGTTCATATTTATTTCGTTCAAATGGTTCCAACTCTCGCCACTTGGAGCCCTTTCAGGTTGGTAGACATGTCTCTGTGTTCTCCTATTTTTCAGCACTTCCTTACTTTCTGATAACACCAGATAGCCTATGCTTATCTTTCATTTGCCTGTCCTAGCCCTGGCACCAACCACTTCTCCAAGGAATCCTGGTTCTTTTTATTAGAGAATTATACCTGCCTATCTGAACTCTACACCCATTCCCACACTCCCCACACTGGAGTCCTCTCTTCTGTTTCCCTGCATGAGACAGTTTTAGAAACCTACAAGGGAGCATGACATAGTAATGGACACATGGCAATGCAATATAGTAGAAAGTGTGCTGAATTTAGAGCTGGGAGAAATGCCTGATAATCTGGAATTTTGACTCTGAGTCTGGTTTGGATATTGTAAGAAAAGAAATTATAAATATCGTCGCAAATGAGAGGAATCTGCCTAAGAACATTTGGGATATTATTTTCCCTGCATGCATTCTCATGTTCCTAAATTTCAATGGCAGGCAAAGGATTCAGGTTATTATTATACTATAAAAAGGAGTGAATCAGTGAAAAAAGCCTTGTTTCTTTTTACTTTCTACTTTCCCACCCCTCCCCCCAAAAGGATTTGAATCTGAGATTTCACTTTGCCAGCAGGAAAAAAAGTAAGTACCTTTACAAGAACAATCAAAACAATGACTCACAAACTCTGTGCAAGGATTTAAGATTATGTCCCTGTTTTGAGAACTTTGGGGGGATTATGCTAAATAATATGCTGATGGGAAAAAAAGAGTGTGTGCAGCTGTAGGACATCTATGCTTGCATGACACACATTCACGGGATCCAGGCTGTACTCTAAATAACAAACACTGACTTCCTTCAACAGCACATTCCAGGCCTGCTATGAAGGGCGCAAAGGCAAAAGACATTGAAGTATGATCATAAATGATCATTCACAAGTCACTGGAAACTGATCTTTTGAAGCATTCTTTTTCTACTCCTCATTCATTGTCTGCTGCTCCTCAGGTCCTGAAATATATATGTTCTCGTCTCAGAATCTACTCTTTTGAAAATAGCTTTTATTAGGCTGAATGTTTTTAATTAAGAGAAAAAAAAAAGAAGCCTGATCTCTTGAAAAAAAGGTTGGTGTTCAGTAAAATCTGTACTAGGAATGCTTCGCTCTTTTACTAGCATTCCATTATCTCAGATTCGTGTACTATATATACAGTCTTGGTGTTGTTTAAAAGCCTGGAGCCCATCTCTTCCAAGAATGCTTAACATGATGTCCAGTTCACAGCTGCCAAGAAAGGAGTCCTATTTTGCTTTATTGGTTAAAAGCAATTTTGTTGACAACAGCAGGACCTCTTGCTGTGTCCATACTTCACCCTCTGGTTGCTGCAGGATACTGGGTTAATTGTCTGACCACTGAGAACTTGATGAAACCCACAAAGAAAATCTTACGGGTGGTGTCAGGTTCTCCACGCACAATTTCCGCAACCATCTCAATATCCACTATCTCTGCAAGACCAGTTTCCAGGTTGTCAGATGGCATGTGGTAACTTATGTCAAGGATTCACCCCTTTCACATGCATCAGAAATCGAGTGTTTTTTTGTTTTTTTTCTTAAATATCTTCCTGTATTATCTTCCAATGTGCAAAGGTTTAAGGTACCACCCAGAAAGTTACAGCTTATCAAATTGATGCTTGCAAACTGACTTGAGTGAAGCCCTTTTGACCATCATTATAGTCATTGCTAATGAACAGACAACTGCTGAAATGGAAAGATTCTAATTGGCCACCGGGAGGTGGTGGCAAAACTGAAGAGATTCCCACACTACCTTCAGGAGTGTCGGTATGGGTCAGGTCCAATATGGCTGGGGATTAGCCTAACGAGGCAGGTATGGAATGAGGGGCAAACTCTGTAAGACCACCTCACCTCTCTTTCCCACCTTACACACAAGTGGCACTGCCCCAAATGCCAGGGTGCCTAATTAGGAAATGAAGAGATGGATCATCAGAGACAGGTCATTATTACCCTTGCAGTCTCTTCTGCCCACTCATTTTCTTCCTGCTAAGTAGGTGGCCTTCACCCTGCTCCAAAGATGATTGTGTCTCCTGGTTCTGAAACCATTCCTGGAAAATCTTCACTTACTTTCTTAATGCACAACAAGGTTGACTGTTTTTTGTTTTTTGTTTTTAAACCAGTTGGTTTAGTTTATTACTCAAGTCCATCAGCATTAATCTGTCTCAAATTGAACTGAGGTCAAAAGAAAATCAGTTCAGGAAGGTGGGAGGAAATCGGTGTTGGCTGCCATATGGCACCAAACTGAGGCAAGCAGATACCTAGAGAAGTTGCATCATAGATGATAAATACATTATTAACATGCCATTCTCCTCCCCAGAAGGCTTGTAGCTTTGGTTACCATCCTGTGCTCCTGTCCCCAAATCATACTTAAATTGGATTTATGAACAACGGAAGGTGGAGAGCCACTCCATCAGATGGATTTGTGTTTTATGTATCTTGAGATACTTACAAGCTGAATGGACAGGCATGTGGAAGGGACATAGCTGTCTACCCAGAATGCTGAATGGGCCACATGAACCCTTCACCCAGAGCAATACTCTCAAAGCTGAGTGTGTGACCTGTGACTACCTGAGGAATATGAGCCAATGACGTCTCCACTTTTCAGGACATGTAAAATCTGGGCAAAAAATGGCTCCATAATTTACATGAGTGAGCCCTCTCTAGTCAACAATTTGTTGAAAAGGTTTCGTCCTAAGTCCAGTTAGAAAGCAGCCCAGGTAGAGATCTGTGGGACGGGCACACCAGCCATCCCGGTGAAATGATGTGGACGCAGAGCTTTTGTTTATTTATGGGAAAGAGAAAAACATTTTGTTCTACCCAGGCACAACTTTCCTGACTGAAGAGGTGATCCTGGCTTCCTGGGTGAAGATAATTAACATTATCAGCTTCCTACCAAGCTGGCAGAGTCGTGCTAGAAAATGATACCTTGTCTTAATTGTTCTTTTCCCCTGAGGAAGTATTTCTCAAACACCTGAAACCTCCAAGCTTGGGCTTCATATGAGTGACTGTACTCGGGTTTTAAGCCCTGGTGTAAAGGTCAATCAGGTCTCCTCTTTTTCCAGACTGTGGACCTCGCACCCAAAATGTGCTGAGCCAACTCGAGGAAACACATGAGTGCAGGGAAAGCTTTTGGTGATTGGTGAATATTTGGTTTACACTAAAATAGTTTTTAAAAACCTTCAGAAGTCGTGATTCTCCAATACTGAAAGGTATTTTCTACACCTTTGTGCTAGACAGGAAAGGCTATTCTTCGCGCTCATAGCACAATTTGTAAATACCGTGTAAGCCTTAATTGCTGCCACTGAAACAAAATAGTCATAGGAGAGAATGAGAAGTGACAAAAAGGCCAGGGACAAGGGAGAAAGGTTCCAGTCATAAAATAGCCAAACCTCTTCATCAGTGGCACCTTAAGGGACCACCAGCGTGTCCTATCACAGATCAAGGGTTTCAGCCTCATGTACAATAACAACTGCTAACACTGACTGAGCGTTTAATAGTTGTCAGGCACCGTTCTAAGAATGTTCACAGATTATTCCCCTTAATACATGCGATGGACAGCAAGTCCGCAGTGTAGCAGTTATCACGTTCGCCTAATACGTGCAATGGCAACTAAGCAGTCTTTCATTCTGCAAATATTTACTGAGCACCTCCAGCGTATGAAACTGGGTGCTGGGGCTCTTGCGCTGATCACAACATGCCAAAATGCCTGCATTCTGTAGCTCACCTTCCAGTGCAGCCAGGAAGCAGTGCAGCCAGGGTTTGCATCCAAGAAGTCTGGCTACTGGGCTGTAAAATTATTACAGTTATTAGCAAGGTATCATAAAATGCAGCCTCTACTGGAGACCCACGAGAAGTTCATAATCACTAAGAGTTAAATGTGAACCAGTGGGGAGATATTTGCATTCTATGACCGATACTACTAGATTGCTGAAACAGAACTATTCTTGACGAGCACAGTCTGAGCAGGCCCAGAACAGAAAACAGCTAGCATTTGAGGTCAGCACACCTGGGTTTCAGTCCTGCCTCTGAGATTCACTACATCTACACCTTGGGCAAGTTGTTAAACCTCTCAGAGCCTCGATTTCCTCATCAGGAAGGCAGGGCTTAGAACAAGACTTAAATCGTGTTATGGTGAGTTATTAAATGAGATATAAATAAAGTACTTCGTAAAATGCCTGGTGTTGTATGAAGTAAGCTAATTTTACTATTTACCGTTTATGGGCCCTCAAAGCTAGACAACAGAATGTTCCCATAAAGCTAATTTAAGTCATCTGAGGAATGTGAGCCCTGCACCTTATAAATTCCTGACTATACAGACTGAGGCACACTGCAGTCCATCTGTCTTCAGCATGTGTGCATGTGGGGGTGGGCAGTGCAGAGAGAAAGCCCTGTTACCCAGGGCATGATCTAGCCCAACTCAAGTGCTGAGCAACCTTTATCAAGGAGACTGGTTTTTATCCTGTGTTCCCAGCTTTGCTTCCTTTAGGTGTCTGCCCTCAGAATGACCAGGCCATCTAGGGCCCCTAGAAAACAAAGATGCCTAAAGATCCCAAACTGCCTTGTCTAAGAGGATATCACTTGGCCTGGGTCTCCATATGTGGTGTCCCAGTTCTCTTTAGTTCACAGCCTCTGGCTCTGTTTTCTTTGCTCTACATTATACTATCTTCTCCCTTTGTAAGGATGCTTCCATTGATAGATCCACATGGATTCAATGATTGAACTACATGTAGTTCCTCTCCTACATGTATAGTTCTCAAAGGCACCCCCATTCTTTCCAAAGAGGGGTGCAAGACTCAAGCCCACTCAGGCCATGCCTCGCTCAAATGATCATTCAACATGATCCCCTGAACCTGGAAACTGAGTAGCTTTGGTTCTTCAGGATTTTGGTCATCTCCACCCATTTGGTCTCCCCCAAGTCTTATTTGGACTCCATTCTTGAGTTTTCACAGCCTATTTTGAATTTCAGGGTAAGGGGGCAAATGTAGACACAGACTCAGAGAACTTCTTCTGTGTAGAAGAGTGGTCTCTCACTGTATGCAGCCATAGCTTCTAGGAGCCTCAATTTTCATGCTTAAGAATCCAAATTATCACACATTTAGTGCTCAACAACACAAATTTACTGTCTTGCACTTTTGTAGGTTAGAAGTTTGACACCATCATTAGGGTGTCTCTGGAGGCTCTGAGAGAGAATCCATTTCCCCACCTTTCCAGTTTCCAGAGTTGACCCACATTTTTTAGCCAATGGTCCCCTTTCTCTGTTCTCAAAGCCAGCACCATTACACCTCTGTGACCATTCCTTCTTAGTCACATCTCCACCGGCCTCAGCCTCTGACCTCAGCCTGGAAAGGTTCTTCAATTTTTACGAATCATGTGATTAGGCTGGGCTCACTTGGACAATCTAGAACAATCTCCTCATGTCAAGGTTCATAATCTCAATCATATCTGCAATGTCCCCTCTGCCATATAAAGTAATATATTCACAGGTTCTTGAGATTAGGGCATGGGCATCTTTCGGGGTCAGTATTCTGCCACTGCATTCCTCTCTCAGCCCCCCTAGGGGAGTCCCATATGCAAATATATCCACTCCATCCTAAGGTCCTCAATATTCTCAGTCCATTACAGTATCTCTTCATGGTCCCAAATCTCATGTTAATCTCACCAGTTCCAAAGTCCCAAACCTCATTAACTACCTCATACAAACCAGCTACAGGTGAGGCTCTGGGTGGCAATATGTGGTAGTCTTTTTCCAATGCAAATAAATGTTTTAAAATAACAGAGTTCTTACTGTTTGTATAGTTAATATATTTTATCTAATGTTTCCATTTGGTGATGGCATTCTGATGAATTTTTACTGAAAGGACCATGAGTGGGTTCTTTGTTTGGTTTTGTTTCTGTATGCCCCAATATGTCTACTGTGTTCCATTTCTATCTTTCTATTCTGTCTGCAGCTCTCTTTCCTAGAGTAGAGAGAGTCCATGTTTTTCTCATGTTGCCATATTCTAGACTAGCGTTTGCCACATATGGAGGAAAAAGCTACACGAGACTAAGTAGAAACTAAATATTAAGCACATTAGCATCTCAACATTTTCCATACGTTTCAAACCTAGAAAACACTAATGTTCATAGAGGGTTTAGGTTTTGAGTTTTTTGGAGTAATACTCTTAGTGAACACACACACGTACACATATACATACATGCTCATATGCACATTCATCAAATAACAGTGGAGATTTGAAAATTATCTAATTTAACTGAATGGCTAGTCCAGTATCTTTAAAGTTCAGTTTGACAAATTCAACTTTGTTTGACAAATTCAGTTTTGTTTCCACCTTTATCAATACATCTTTATAGAAAAAGCACTCTAAGATTAAAATAAACTTGATAGTTCTTGGAAATTTATTTCTTTATTTTTGCATTTGTTCCTCAGTAAAACACAACCCTGTCACTGTCATAAAATCACAGTAAATTTTGGGTCATTCAAACTATCACATGTTATATATAAACATATTAATACTGTGAATTGTATCAGAACTCTACACAACATGCATAGGACTTACAATAAACTTGACTGAGCAGACAGAGTAAGGAATTTGGGAGTCTATATTGAATATTCTGTAGGGGATCAAACAAGATAGAAGTGTTTACTTACTAACTATGGCAATGCAATATTGCATAAATAAAAGATAATTTTTAAAACTCTTGCTTCATGATACCTTAAATAAAACATATTTACAAAAGCTCATGTTTTCTCATGATGGCTGGTTTGAGAATTTCTTAATTTGTACTGAACAAAACCTCCTTTTTACTGAATCTGAAACAATTACCTGAAAAAACTATATGTAAAATTTCCATTTTGACATCACAGCTGTTTATGCTAATTATTCATCCAAAATAGCACCACCATAATGTAGTTTTGAATAATTAATTATGGGATCAAATATAATTGGCAACAATAAATGATAGTGGTTCCTTGAATTTATAAGCAGTGTCACAGACTTGAACAATATTTATTAACTTAGACATCTCAGCAATAATTAATCATGAATTATTCACAATCTAGATAAAGGATCTCGAGTTATCTGATGGGATCCAATCCTACCCGATCTGCCCTCATAAAATGTTTGAAGCCTCTTGGCATTTTGCCCTGTGTAGGAGCCTGATTCTTCCAGCTATTTGGTTCACAAGAACATCTTGTATTTCAGTGAAGAAGAAAAAAACCACTCTCCTATTGTGATAAATAATGAAGAAAATCTCTGCAATCCAGTATTTTTAACACATAACATCATTTAAAAACTTTGAGTTGACTATATATTTTCCTTAATTTTGACATGCTAGGACTTTCACGTTTTTCAATAGCTTCTGAGTTTTGCTTCTGGGGCTCTTCCAGGTCAAATTATTAATGTATCCTCCCTTCCCACTGAGGATATTTAACACACTTCACATTTTTCACATATTCAATGTTAGGCTCATCCGTCTTTCTTTATACTTTCCATCTTCCTCCCTTAACACCTCCTTCACATACTGTGGGGCCTCAAAAGCCAAATAAGAGGTTTTAGCATGAAATCATAGGCAGAGTTTGGGATAGAAATATTATTTTTAAAGTTCAACTGAATAAAAATATAATATAAGGCTATAAGATCTCTTAGTTAATCACCATCTTCTCTCTCCTGGTTCCTCATTTTTCTCTAGTAATGGATCTAGTGAAGTAAAGTACTTTTCATAGATACTGATTAAACCAAATGAGTATTCCTAAGTAATGAGGAAGAGAAGACAAGGGGAGAGAGAGGAAGATAACACTTGTGGAGTATTTCTAGCCTTGTGCCTGGTGTTTTGTTAAAAATTTTCAGAGTACTGTGGATAGAAGGACAGACAGTGGAGGCCAACTGCTGGGTTTGAATCCTAGCTCTGCCGGAATCCAGTCACTAACTGTAGGACCCTGTGCAAGTTACTTCCTCTTTGGGAACTCAAACTCCCTGTCTGTAAAGAAGGGATAATAATTGGGCCAAATTTATCGAGGTGCTGTGATAATTATTTGGGTTCGAGTGTGTTGTGTCCTGTAACAGTGGTTGGCCTATAATCAACGCTAGAAGCATTAGCTAGTTACTAGGATTGCTGACTATTATTATTGAAAGGGCGGGGCTACGCCGGCTGACTCCATCTTGTTCTGTGTCCTTCACCTTGACCCCGCCTAACAGGACTCGGACCCTTCCCCAGCAAAACGGCTGAGGCCACCACAGCCATTACCTCACCAACTGCCCCTAGGCCCCAATAAAACCTTTGTCCTTTTGAAACTCGCTCTCTCTCCCCGGTATCTCACCGCTGCGTCGATGCAGGTAGGGGATTGAGCTCGAGCTAGCTCGAATAAAGGCTTTTTTGCTTTTGCATCAGACTCGGCTCCCTGGTGGTCTTTGGGGATCACGAATTCTGGGCACAACAATTACATCTCATTTGTTTTTGGTGCACAACAGCTTTCAGATAAGATGGTTATTATCATTTGCATTTCACTGAAGAGGAAACTGGGGCTCTCCAAAGTTAAGAAGCCAACCCTACATACAGTTAGTAAATGATCTTTTGGGCTCCAAGCCTGTGTTCCTGGTGCTAAAGGGAAATGAGGACTGCTGAGCTAGTTCCAGGCACCTTTAAAAGGACCTTTCCTGGGACGGAATCAGCAAGATTTCGAAAGCTCTTCTCCCTTCCCAGCTTTCATTCAGTTCCTATCTCTCTTTTTTCACTTTGTTGTCCTTTCCCCAACATTGATGACATATGTGAACTGGTATGAGGAAAACATCATAATTTTGAAAGATAAGAAACAAGAGGGAAGTTGTTCCGTTCCTCACCATAAAAATCCCACTGAACTGACAGGATTTTAGTGTCACTGCCTCCCTCAAGGTCTCCCCAAGTATTTCCCACTGATTTCTCTTACTCTCCTCAATTCCTACAGCATTTATGGCCTAAACTAAACTGCTAGAACATCTTATGTATGACCTACTTGCTAAATTGTACATATTCAATGTATACATTTCTGATAATAAGTGATTTATCAGATTTCACCTTTTGAAAACTCATGAAGAGCTCTGTCCTTTCTCAAAGGCTCTCCTTCGATATCCTTCCCAATTGTCTTTCCAAATGGGTCCTGAGCCTGAATTGAGTCAAATATCAATCATTTTAAGATCTATAACCTAGTTGTATCCATGCCATGCAACTGATATTGTGTCCATGTTAATTTCTTGGTTTTGACAATGTATTGTGGTTATGTAAAATGTTATCACTGGGAAAAGCTAGGTGATGAGTACACAAGGACTCTCTGTACTGTTTGGTAACTCTGGCAATTTTTTAAAAAATATTTCAAGATACAAATTTGTAAAAATCAATCATCCTGCTGGAACATAAACTATCACTAGGTGATTTCTAATTGTAAGTCGTAAATGTCCAACAAAACACCAAGGTCCCTTAAAAAAAGGCCAATAATATAGTTCTCTGGACTTCCCCCACAAATATTGACATTATTGATGGGAGAATAGAGACAGTAGAAGAGTTGGGAACATAACAGTAATGTCATAAACATTTATAAATTGGTAAATGAGAGACATAAGAAATCATGGGTTAAATTGGAAGACTCAAGGATATTCAGACTCATGGTTGCTATGCTCCTGATTTCACCTCTTTTGGGACAGTGTAGAAAAATAAATTCAAGATATAAAATATCTTGAATGGAAAAATGTCCCAGACATTGGAACAGATAACCATTACTCATACTACCATGCGTGGTTGAGTCTTCCTTTAAAACCTCTAAGTCAACAAGTGTTGCCAAATGACTAGGAAGCTGGCTCAGTTGTTAGATTTAGTTGTAATTTATGGGATTCTTTAATGCACAAAAAAGTCAAATACTTTTCAGACAAATAAATATTCACAATTTTTTATTCTTGCTTTTTAAATTTTTGGCCTCGCCTCTTAAATTACTGCCCAGTCACATAAAACAAAAGAGACCTTTTTCATGTATTTTTAAAACCAGGAAATGCATCATTGAGAAAAAGATATCTTTTTACCCCCCAACAGTGGAAACTTATGAACTTTTCTCATTACTACAGTTCTGTCTACACACCATGCATAAGTTTTATATATGACAACACAAAAGAGCAATTTAAAATCATTTTTCCAAATCATTGTTCCAAAAGAACAACTTCCTTTCTTTAATTTGGTTCTATATTAGCCTTAACTTGATAAAGTGGAGCTTGGTGTTAATTAAAAGTTCAAAGTTATGGGTTCAATTCCTATGTGGTCTGCTTAGTTTCTCTCAGTAGAAAATTTGGTACCATGGTCTTAGGTTAAACGTTTAATTCTCAGACACTTAACACTGCAGTTTATTTAGCTCAATCCACACCTACCATTGCCAAACATCTCATCTTAAAACCAAAGCCCAGCATGTTGCAGTTGTTAAGACATACATTTTTTTTTTAACAAAAGTTACCAGACCATGGGAGTGAAAAATTTGAATTGTAAGGAACCTCAGAAAAACCTCACATTTGCTCTGCCCCATAGAGTATTTTTGGCTCACTTAATCCACTCCAATATAGATGTTAGCCTCATGAGGGCAGACCGCCCATCTGTCTTATTTACCATTGTATCACCAGTACTCATCACAATGCCTGACACTCAGTGTTTCTCACAAGCTGTTGGAGAAGAGCTATGTGCATTTGCAAAGCTGAAAGCACCTATTTCAAATGGAAATTAAGTCCTTAGCAAACTTAATACAATGGTTCCCAAAATGTGGTCCCCAGACCAGCATCATTAGCATCATGTGGGAACGTGTTAGAAATCAGAAATACAAATTCTCTGGCTCTACTACAGACCACGGAACCAGAACCTGTGAGGATGGGGTCCTGAAACATGTGTGTTAACAAGCTCTCCCTGTGATTCTGGGGTAGGCTAAAGTTTGATATCTACTGGTATAATCCAGTGAAGAAAATCTCTTCCCAAACTCAGTTGTGATTTGCAGCAGCAGTCCCGAAGCACATAAATTCAGCCACTTCAGTACAGAAATGTACATACAGATCCTGGATGGGTCTCTGAAAAACAACTTTCTGTATCGAATAGATATCTGGACCAATAAAAATTGATCACTGGTATGCACTTTATAGAGCTATGTACCTTGAATCTTAAGAATGTGAGACAGAAATAAGAAATGCTAAACAAAATACTAAATGAGGGATCATCACTGTAAGACTTCCTCCCAGATCACCCTTTTTAAGGCAAATCTTAACAGAATTCATTTAATGAACATGGAAATAATGTGATATGCTGGTAATGTCCCCATATCTTTGTTTTTCTTTACTGGCTGTAAATTATCCAAAGAACTCCCTGGGATTCTCAATCATTTCAATGAGCTAAATAATACCAAAGTGGAAAATTCTATGATTCAAGCAGAGCAGCAAGGGCCCATAATGTTCCAAGACCAACATATTTCTAGATGACAGAAAATAGAGAAGAATGATACATATACTAGACTCAAATTCTCCCGACAGGCCAGAATAGATTAAATCTAACAAAACCATATTTAAGAGGATGAAAATAAACTTCTACACCTGGGTTAACCATACGCAAACTATAGGTTTGGGAAGATTTCACTCAGCAACAGCACATATTTTTTAAAAAGACAACTTCATTTGCAGTAATGTCCCCATGAGCCAACACTACATCCACTGTCACGCGGAAAGCAACAAATGACCTAGGATATCTTAGCAAAAGCAGGGTAGGCAGTCACAGATTCACAGTCCTGCTCTGATCTGGCCTGGAGGTCCCACATCTGACATGTCTGCATTCGCTTCCAGCCCCCACACTTTCTGGAGTGCACAGATCAAGTGGAACCGCCGGTATGGTGCTGGGATTAGAAGCCACACTCTGTAGGGCAAATGAAGGAACTAAGAGGAACCAGACTGTGGAAGAGAAAAGCCAGCATGGGTCCAGGCACGCTAGTTATCTGCAAATGTGTTAAGGGCTGTCAGATGGAAGAGGGATTTAAAATGTCTCCTGTCACTCTGAGAGTAAGCTTAAAGTCAACAAGTAGAAGCTAATGAACCCCTTTTGGCTCCAAAGGTAAAGTAACAAACAGGAAGAGCTGTTGTGATAGTTTCATGTGCCAATTTGGCTGGCCCAAAGCAGTGCCCAGTTATTTAATCAAACATTACCTTAGGAGTAACTGTGAAGGTATTTCGTAGATGTGGTTAACATCTACAGTCAGTTGACCTTAAGAAGATTAGCTTTAATAACGTGGGTGGGCCTCATTCAATTACTGGAAGGCCATTAGTGCAAAAACCAAGGCTTCCAGGGTGAAAGAAATTCTGCCACAAGACTGCAACATTAACTCCTGCCTGAGTTTCCAGCCTGCTAGCTTGCTCTACAGATTTCAGTCTTGCCAACATACATACATACATACATACATACATACATACATACATAAATGGTGTATGGGTGTATGTGTATGCTCTTGTCCTATTGGTTCTGTTTCTCTGGAACACTGACTGACAGCTGTCCAAGGGAAAAATAGTCTACGTCTAATCATACTGAGTTCCTATCACTGGAGATTTTCAAGTGCACGTGAAGAAACTACTTTGGTTATAACAAGGACACCATTAAAACATATGCCTTTCAGTAAAATTATAAACCATGTATAGAACACGTAGTCTAACTCAATTTGTTCATTTTATTGAGGATCCAGTCTGTGTCAAATACTGTGTGAGGGTCTAGGGATATAATGATGAGCAGATATATCTACTGTTCTCCCTTTTGGGAAGGTAGATGTATCCTATACCATGTACAAATACTCTAGAACACAAAGTTGACTCAACAGATGTTTGCTGGATGAATGACTGAATGAATGAGTAAAAATATACTTTAAGATTAAAAGGAAATATGGAGATACATATATTTATATATTATTTGAGAAACCTTTCTACCAAAATATTTAAACTTTTATCCTTTAATAAGGATAAGATTCGATCATCAAAAAAAATTCTATAACATGTTATGCTTCCTTCTCCAATAAGGCATAAGTCTGAATTATTTTCTTAAGCTCTCCTCCCATCTTGACTTCTTACATACCGATCTTTAAAAAATCTCAACTCAGTACTTACTCATTTCACATATTTGAAAGGGCAAGTTACTTAAGGCATAGAAACTGCTACATCTGAATAGTCTGTAATGTTATGTAGTTGGTGGAGAAACATTAACAGTCAACTGCTGGATGGAGCATGTTCGTGTGGCCTCCAGCAATGGACAGCTAGAGAATTCACCATACTGCTTGTCCAAACAGAAATGTTAAGGATCATAGAGGAAGAACTGCATGGACTTTGATAACAAGAGCATCACTGGATTAAGACCAAATTCAGATCACACTTGTGATTTTTCAAAGTACCTTCAAAGCCTATCCTACCTGCCTTGTTATATCAATCAATCAATAAGCAAGCAAATGTATATTTCATTTGACAGATGAATAATAAAAGACATGAGCAGGATGAAGCTGAAGTTTAAACCCAATCCTTTCAGTCAGTAGAGTTGAGTGCCTTTTTAAAAATAATTAGATCAGGGGTGCCTGGGTGGCTCAGTCCGTTAAGCGTCTGACTTCGGCTCAGGTCATGATATCATGGTCTGTAAGTTCGAGCCCCGCGTCGGGTTCTGTGCTGACAGCTCAGAGCCTGGTGCCCATTTCAGATTCTGTGTCTCCCTCTCTCTCTGCCCCTCCCCTGTTCATGCTCTGTCTCTCTCTGTCTCAAAAATAAATCAACGTTAAAAAAAATTTAAAAAAAATAAAAATAATTAGATCATATTGACAGGACATAGTGTAAAATATTCTTTTGATAACAATGAGAAATTTATTCTTTAGCAGAGGATGACTCATCAGTTTTCTTACACTTGATCCAATGCTATAAGAAACGAAATACTATATTACAGAGGAACTTTCTTACATATACGATTGTTAAGAATCTTACAGGTGGCCATACTGATTGGTAACACACCCAGGAGTCCCAGAAGGCTTTGCTATGCACTGGTTATTTATTGATAACTGAAAGTTTCTTATAAACACAAAATTCGCCAGGTTTTAACAAGGTTCATTTTATAAAATCCTAACAATCATCTCATTTCCGAACATAAGGTGTTCCAAAGAATGTGGAAAAGAATGGTGTGATACCAAATGAACACATTTATTTGCAAACTTGCAAGAGTCATAAACTAGGGACTCTAGACTTGGCTGTGCACCAAGAAGTTGGGTGATCTATGTAACAACCTCTCTCTCATATGTATATACAGGAGCTTTACGTATTTGCTTACTCCATGCTGAAATTACCTTTTCAGACTGCTCTGTCTCTATAATGTAACTGCTTTCATTTTTAATGGGATGGAAGAAATTATGGCTGTTTTTCTGAAACCACATCAATTTTCAAAGGCAGCTGTAGCAACAGAGATGCGTTTGCACTGGAATTTTGGCTTCAAGGACAGTACCACTTTGAAAATTTGGCTGATTTCCCTAAACCCATAAGTTGGAGAAATACCAGGAATAAAAAGGGGAATTACATGGATGATTTACAATTTTCTTCACTCCCTTTCCTTAAAGTTAGTCCTTGTCAGTTGCCAAGAAAACAAAAATGGAACCAAACAACAACTGACAATTAACTACAGGAAACTATTTTGATGAGTAAATTACCTGTCAGTTAAAAATAAAGGATACCCAAATTTTAATAATATATTCCAATAGAAAAAAGAAAGGACAGAGATATGCCCTTTTGGCTTTGAAAACCAGGTCTTGATTTTTTTATTTTGTTTTGTTTTGCCAGTATTGTTTCTTGCCTAATTATATTTTCCTTAGGAAAAGTCTAAGAATTGGTCATTGCCAACCTACAACATGTTTAGCCACCCACCCATTAACAACTGATTTTGCTTTTAATTTTTTCTTTCCTTTTCATGTTTTCTTTTCTTTTCTTTTTCTAAGCCCTCACCACTCCTCATCCTTGCTTTTTCTTTCTGGGTGTACAATAAAGGTCATCGTGACTTACAGCTTGCACAGAGGTATGACTTTTACACATATCCAACAGGTATACACCTGGGATTTGAAAATACCCTTTTGTTCCTCTTGGGGTGGAAGAAACAAATGAAAATTAACTCATCTAGGCTGATTGTCTCTTCTCGCTTTTCTATCTTTGCAAATAAAGGAAGTATAAATGCTTGAAAGCCAAGGTAACCATATGATTACATTCATGGCAGGAAAACAGCTAGTTTTCTAGCCTCATCCAAACTTGTCTCAATGCCAACTTCCTCCCGTGGGCCCGGTCCTTTAAAAAACACTTATTTCAGGGGTGGGAAGGAAGGGAGAGTGGGTGATGGACATTGAGGAGGGCACCTGTTGGGATGAGCACTGGGCGTTGCATGGAAACCAATTTGACAATAAATTTCATGTTAAAAAAATTATAAGATAAAATAAAAAACAATTATTTCTCTAACCACCAACTAAACAAGGAACCAATGGACCTCATTTCTGGCAATCTTTCAAATTCAAGAACCACCTAGGAAAGGCTTTTTGGTATGCACATGCACACACACACGTATATACCCTTGTGTCTAGTGTTCATGTACACACACTTGTGTTTGCACCAACCCGAAACATAATCTGTCCCTCTTCTTGTTTAGACAAATTTTTAAAGAAAATTTACCATCAAGATTATACAATTTTAAAACAAGAGTGACCAAGAACTTGAAGAGCTGGTTGAGAACTTAAATAAGTAAAAAGTATGGGACAGGACCATTCTCAGTGGTCGCTCACTTTCATGTGACGTGCACAGCCGAGGTCATTTCCTAGACTTGTGGTTTTCATATTGGACCTGGAGCTTACGTGTTATTGAAGCCACAGGTCAACTTGCTCTATCCTCCCAGGGAGTCCACTTTGGTCACTGTTTGGTGGGGGGTATCATTTTTATATTCAAACAAACATGGATATATTATGGAGCAACATTGAATTTTGCATATATTTTGTGTAATTTATAAAGCACGCAAAATAATTACATGATTGTCATGAGATGCTTACATACTCCAAATCGCCCAGATCTTTCTCTTCCTCTTTTATTTATTTTTTATTTCTTTTTAATGTTTATTCATTTTTGAGAGACGGAGAGAGAGCACGAGCAGGGGAAGGGCAGAGAGAGAGGGAGACACAAAATCCAAAGCAGGCTCCAGGCTCTGAGCTGTCAGCACAGAGCCTGATACGAGGCTTGAATCCACGAAGTGTAAGATAATGACCTGAGCCCAAGTCAGATGCTTAACTGACAGCCACCCAGGCACCCTTTCTTCTTTTAAAAGTACTTTGAGCACAACGTTCAAAAAGCATCATACTACACCATTAAGTCTGAATGAAGGGAACGAACTGGCATTATAGCTACATACAGAGAAAAGGTTCTAAAATGCAAAAGGTAGGTTCTATAGCATAAGGAAACTGACCTAGCCAAGATGCTATTGATATTGCTGTTTTCATTTAACGCATGTGAAATCTCATGAACATACCCCAGCCGTAAAGCATACATATTATGTTAAAGCGGTATTTGGTACTTTCTGGAAGAGTCATATTTAAAATCAGAATTGTCCTTGCCCCACTGAAAAATAAAATGAAAATTTTTTTCGAAAATTTTTTTTATAATTGAGAGACAGAGAGGAGCAAACAAGAACAAGGAAACAAGGAAAAAGAGGGAAAAATAGATCACTTCTCTTTGTGCCAAGGAAAAATATATCACAAGCTCGTTTGTGTTTAGCACTCAATTTATAGCCCAGCAATCTGAATCTCCGAACTTAAGCCTTCACGGATGAGTGCCCCAAGTGGCTTTTGAATTAGAGGATAGCATTACTCAATTTGAGGCTAGCCCTTTCAGGAAATATATTTAGCTCCGGCACACAATATTTCAATTCTAAAATGAGAATGTCAACTGTGAAACTAAATTTAAAATTTTTGTTGTTTTTCTCTCAGCTCCTCCCACACTTACTATGAATTTGAATAATATGAATCCAGGAAGCATTTAAGTAAATATGGTGTGCATTCTAGGTTTTATGGCAGCCATTACTGCTTTGATCACTCGAAGCCCATCAAATTATAGGCTGACACACACAAGTGAAGAAATCTATGTCCCACATGCCATGTTATTAGAGCTCTACCCTCAGCCAGTGAAGGGGCATGTCTACCCTGCTGGGGTAAGAGAAGATACAATGGGCTGGGAAAAGGACCCTCTGCCATCTGCATCATCCCCCACAGTGCTCACCATGGTGAACCGGCAAGCAAGCTCTCAGAACTGCAAGGTAAAATCAGACGGAAGAGAAAAGAATCCTCCCAATACAAGACCATGTATATACTCTGTATATAAAAATACACACACACACACACACACACACACACACACACACACATTCCTCATGTTTTATCAGTTCTCCTTAGTAATTAACAAATTACTAAATTTTGCCTGTGCTAATACTTCTATGGTCAACCTGTCAACCAAAAAGTTCTGGTTAAGGTCAAATTCTGTTTTAAACATAGAGGGCCTATCCATTACCTGGGCTTAGGAAGCTGCCTACCACATACCAGAAGTACTTTCAAATTTAAGGTGTAAATTTATTGATGACACAAACATATTTTTGGCTGTTCTTCCAAGATATAAGACACAAGAAGTAGAGTTATGATCACCAGTAGTCAAACTGTAACTGACATTAGCCAGACTCTGAATTCAAGAGAAAGAGACACCGGCATCCGGGTGGCTCAGTGGGTTAAGCATCCAACTTCAGCTCAGGTCATGATCTCATGGCTCCTGAGTCCAGCCCCACATCACGCTTGCTGCTGTTAGTGACAGAGTCACTTCTGGATCCTCTGTCTCTCTCTGCCCCTCCCCCACTTGCATGCTTTCTCCCTCTCTTTCAAGAATAAATAAACATTAAAAAAAGAGAAAGAGACAGAGAAGTTGTGTGTGTGTGTGTGTGTAGGGTGTGCAGAGTAGCAACATAGAGTTCCTGTCTTATACGCTTTCCGACTTTTACTGAAAACCAAAATACCCACTTGAATGTAAATGCATCTTCGACAGTATGTTTTCTCTAGAAAACTTAACAAATTAAAATCAGTATGCCTCGAAAAGCTATAATATTATAAGCTAATACTGGAGCACTTACTATGTGCCAGGTGCTGTTCTAAAAGATTTGCATGTAATGACTCATTCAATTCTAACAATGACTCTTTGAGATTGGCACTATTATATCCTTTTTATAGTTGAGGGACTTAACTTGCCAAAGTTGCCATGTTCACCCCGATGATAAAGTATAGAATTGGAAGTCAAACCTGACTTGTCGATTAGCAAGTAGACAACATGTCTTGCTTATCCCAAATTCTAACTTGGTAGTGAGTATGGGGAGAAGTAGATAGTACAGGTAAGACTTGAAGCCTCTGATGCAATGAACACAGACCCAAGTCAAATCAGAGATGCTCTATTTCTACCCTTCCAAGATCGCAAGCTGGCTCCCCTAAGAATCCTTCCCCTGCTGGGTGTCTGGAAAGAAACAGATCATTGAGCCCATGGGAAGATCATGACCATTTGTGGGGAGGCATCTGAGAAAATAAGAAGCTGCTGTGACATTCTAGCAGGCATAACGTCTTACAGACTTAAAAAACAACTTCTAAGAATGATACAGACCATAATAGAAAAGTGACCATGTGGTACAACAACTAGGCAGAGACATCAGACATTCACGTTACCAAAAAATTAGAATAAACGTGAGTTTAACATTGCTACAGTCAGATTCCAGAGTTGATGAATACAAAGCACTCTGTAACTGTTATCACTGAACTGTGAGAAAAGGTCTCAGTACTGTCTCCCATGCACAAGTCAAATCAGTACCACCTTTTAAATGTGACGTGTGGTTACCAGGTCCCAGGAAAAACAGTCTAAATGTTGAAATAGGGAAACACTGTGTATAGATGACAGACAAAAGGGCAATTGTTTAAGGCATGTAAGTCTATCACTCTCATTTTCACCTACATGAAAATAAATACAAATGGCAGAATGTATACAAGGTGGATGGAGAAACCAGTTCAAAGAACATGCATTAAGAATCACAGGACTTTAGAGTTAGAAAGGAACTTAGTGAACAAGTCCAGCTTCTGCACTTGACATAAAATAAAACCAAGGTCAGCAGAATTTGGATTGTGTATGCAGGTGTTATCTTCAACTATGTGGGTGAGGAATTGCCTCTATGGAGAATGTATGGAGCAAGAAGATAAGAGGTGGGGACGCAGGACCTTGAGGTTTCTGAGAGGCGGGCTGATGAAGAGCAGCCTAGGAAGGCAGTTGGTTAGGGACAACGAAGAGGTAGAACGAAACCCAAGAAGTGTGAGGTCATGACAGCCTGAGACAGAAGGAGTTTTAAGAAAGAATAAGTGGTTGTGTTGAATGGCAGGAAGAGTTCTAAGAAGACCAGAACCGGGAAATGTTCATTAGATTTGGTGGCTATTGATTAGTGGTGACCTTAGCAAAAGCAGTTTCAGAAGCATGATTGCAGTGGAAGATTGCCATGTTTTAAGCAATGAATGAGAGGTGAAAGAAAGAAGAAAGAAAGATGTCCAGTGCTTGCCCTCAGACAGTATAGATGAGAAGGGGATGGCTACACATACAGCTAGCTAGTTTCTCAACCAAATTTTAATTTTTTGCTTAACTTTTCCAACCATGTGGAGTTTATTTTGATAAATAAAAGGAGTTCTAAAACTTCCCTTCTTTTACTGCCTCTAGTAAGTTTTGAATGAATGAGTAATAAATAGGCAGCCCCAGGCCTAGACCCTTCACTCACGAAGGACTTAGGCAAGCTATTGTTGGCAGCTCTCGCCTTCCCACAGACTCCCTTCCCTTCATCCTCCACTCACTGGAACAGCTTCCTCATTCTCCAGAGCTTTCTACCAGCTACGGAAATTAGGTTCTCACGCCATCGGAAAACACTGAGGAGATTAATGGGGAGGAGTTCAACTATCTTCAATCTTGTGAAGGCTGGCAGTTTTTAAGCCTTGCCAACTATCTATTTTCTTTGCTTGGTTTCTGCCAGAGGCAAAAGTCAGCAGCAAGAAGAAAGGGTGATGGCAGAAAAGAGCACTCTTAAAAAATTAAAAGAAAAAGAAAGAGAGAGAAAGACTTAGAATAGGGAAGATTTACTGCTGAAATTAAACCAGAGAGCCAGTTAGGAAAGGGAGACTGGTCACAGAATTAAAAGCTATTTATGTTTGTTTATTTAAGATTATGTGGATTACCTATTGTATTGGACAACCCAAATGGCTCTCCCTCTACAAATACGCTCCTACTAGATATCTGTTGGAGTCATTTCCTGAAAACCAAGAGCTCCGTGTGCAAAGTCAATTATGGTTCTTTCCTCCAGTATGAGATCAAGACAGCATGATCTGAAAAGCCATGTTGCCTTTACATTTTAGCAACATCTACTTCAGCATTGTTCTTTAATTATGAAATCTGAGATACATTTTCAAATTGGATTAGATGCATTTTCACATCCACCATTTCACCCTGAATCTTAAAGGTCTAAGTCTTTTCTCATGTAAGGAATAAAAAAAAAAAAGTCTCTGAATTACTAGTGTAAGCCACAATACGATCATTTAAATTCACTCCAGAGGCACTGGTGGCCATAGCTGTCTTGCTTGAGGTCATGCATTCTAAATTTTTTCCCCCATTTTATTTTATTTATTTTTTTTAAACGTTTTTTATTTATTTTTGAGACAGGGAGAGACAGAGCATGAACAGGGGAGGGTCAGAGAGAGGGAGACACAGAATCCAAAACAGGATCCAGGCTCTGAGCTGTCAGCACAGAGCCCGAAGCAGGGCTCGAACACACGGACCGCGAGATCATAACCTGAGCCGAAGTCAGCCGCTTAACCGACTGAGCCACCCAGGCGCCCCTTTTTCCCCATTTTAAAAGTGTCGGATAGTAATGCAGTTCTGTTTCTTGAAAAGATATATTCATTCAACAAGCATGTGTTTAGCATCCAACACATGCTTCACATTGGGCTGGTTGCTGCAAATATCAAGATGAATGAGATATAAAATTGGCCCCTCCCGATCTTGTACAGAGAAAGAAGAGAAAATACGTACTTTTTCATTTCCACAATCTGATTTCTTTGGAGGTTTTATACCTTTCCTCAGAATACCACGACCTGTGATACCTCCCTTGCCTCGTGTATTATCAGCCGAGCTACTTCATCATAAATAAGCAAAAAAGTACATAAAACTTGTTACGCAAAATGAAAGTTCTAGATAAAGAGAAAGAGACTTCACCTAAAAGAGCAACACATGAGACTACAAGAAATGCCGACCACCCTCCTGTCCAATCTCAGGAGGCAGTATCACAGACACACGCATTTGTGCGCGTGCATAGACACTGCAACAACCACATCAAAAAACTTACCTGACTTGCCCACACCTGCTCTCCCAAATATTGCCAGTTTGACCTCTGCACTTTTAGCCATGCTGGGTGTTGGTAGATAATTCACTGTCGTTCCAACTAAAGAGCTGAGAAAATCTTTTCGGTTCCCGCCTTTGGATTCACCATATCATTGTAAATCTGCAATCCTTGAAAAAAAGAGATTTGGGAATTCATAAGCGACTGGAGAGAGGGCTTAGTGTTTATTAAGCATTTCCTACATGCCAGCTACCGTTCACTTTATCAGCATTTTCCATTGTGATCTCCATCGCAATCCTGTGAGAGGGCTATAGCAACTGACTGCAAACTAGTCAACTAATAAACGATAGATTCAAGACCTGAATTTAGATCTCTTTGGTTCTAAAACATATACATTTTCAGACACAATAGCATAACCTGAGACATTTTTAATGAAGGCATTGTTTTTTGGTCAATAACTGATAACAAATACTTGATGTGTGTGAATACATGTATTTACCATGTGTCTATAAATACCCAAGACACAATCCACATAATGGGGGAATCACATTTGGAACTCTTTTATTTTCCTTAGGGCTGAATAATATACATTCATATTAGTCAATCCTGTTGTAATTATTGAATTTGCACTTCAAGGTTAAATTTTAGCTCAGTTCACACTAGATCACATGATTGAGTCATGTGACAGATACACATGTTCCAGGAACTGATATATAATATCCAGTTAATATTTTTATATATTTCTGGGCACAATACCATTGGCACACAAAAGAGAAATGCCATTCCTCAACTTCTGATTCCTTTTCTAAGACAATCTTAAGTAAATTAGTTTATGGTACCACCCTAACCCTTAGGAAATGATATTATATACAATGTAAGTACATTTTATATAGATGGGTGCTTTCGGAATGACACCTAGGTTCTTGGTACCATGGAAATGTAAAGTTGGAAAGAGCCTTGGGGTCAACCAAAGGAATCCTCTAGCCATGTCAGGAATCCTTCCTTGAGATCAGACAACCATCTTGTGTCCGACTGAACACTTTCAAATACCTGGGGTCAGAGATGGTCAATGGACAGAAAGTCAACTTTTTGTTTACATTTACTCAGAACCTTTCAAGCAGCCCAGCAACTATTAGGACCCTCTGCCCCATCCTAGGTGACTATTTTCTAGGAAAATGAGACCTGGCATCTTCCCTTGTTCTTCATAAGATGCATGGTCTTGTTTGTTTTTTTCTCTGACTCTTGCCTTCTCTCTTCGCCACATGCACTTTGCTGGCACTTGCCATTTCATCACTAAAAACATGGCCTTCCATCCATCCACTACTTGCGACATGACTTGACAAGCCAACCTCGCAAAAGTTCACTGAGATTCTCCCAATTCTGTATCTGGCACTGTGGTTGTACAGCCACTGTCAGCAAGATTCACATCTTTCACAAGAACTGCAGACTCCTTCATTCGGAACTCCTGCAATCAGTGTCTTAAACTTAAACATGACTTAACTTTCATCCTTGTTAAACTTAATCACGTTAGTGATTCATTCATTTCATCCACTCTGTCAGTCTGCAAAGATATTTTTGCAACACAAATCGGTTACCTAAACGTGTAAACTGCTCCTGGCAGCATTTTGTCATCTACAACTTTTCAAAAGAGCTTCTCAAGAGAAAGAAAGAAGTGAAACTCCTTCTGGAAAAGTATTTCTATGACGGCATGAGAGTGTAATTGCCTTCTTCATCATGCATCCTAGCCTTGCACACAACAAAGTTTGTATTTGCTGATTTCCAAAGGACCAGAGCTTCCTCTGAGGGATAAAAAGGTCAACATTAACATTAGCTATTGTTTACTTCATCCCCAATAACAAACAAAATTTCTCTGTAATCATTAATAACAGCACAAAAAACCAGAAGCTTTAACATCTGCAATGTGTCTAAGCCCATACTTTTGGCTAAAGATAAAAGAATTTCCTTATTTGTCATTTTATATGCATTCATTAAGGAAAAGCCTTATGTTTAAAGTTCAGTGCTTCATCACAGAAGCATCACAAAAGCATAATATCTGCAGATATATAACTGTATAAATTCTACATAAGAATGGCAAGCATTTCTTTGAAACACAGACCAAGCAAGGGTCTGTATAAACAATGATTTGTTATTTCATGCAAAACTGTTCATTTCCATGCACATAAATTCTAAGTAATTATCTATCTTATTTATACATCACATGAAAGTAGTCATCAAATGTGATTTCTAAAAAATATAGAAGTCAAATACTTCATTAACTCCCAAATGACCTCAGAGATACAGGAATTGCACACAAAAAATTGTGTAGGTTAATTTTTTTCACTTATAAGGATACAGCTGCTGACTATCAACCTATTATTTAGGAAGATCACTTAAAGAAGATGCAAACTGACATGTATGTTTCGACATTTTGGTTTTCACATAAAAATGTGAAAAGTTACATTTGACAAAAATATAAAACAAAGACAAATGTGTAAATTGGTGTATTAAGTGATCTTTTGCCAACTTCTGATGTTCAAAATAATTTATAATTCCAGACCTTCCATGACATGGACCTAAAAACGTTTGTCTTAATGTTGTTGTATAGAAATATACTGGCAGGGTCTAGAAGTTGCCATTTCCTTTTTCTGTGGACAGTGCTTTACTAGGACAAAAAAAACTTCTGAGTTTCTATCACTCCTAAAGCTAAAATCACACCTAGATATTTAGGAGACTAAAGGTAGAGTGATTTTTCCCCTAAACATAAAGGAACTAAAAGAAGGCTTAGAAAGAAGAAAAAGAAGCTAGCCTCCAAATCCTATGCTATTATTAATACATTTGTTGATCATTCCACAATTATGCTAAGCACATACAAACAAAAGTGGCCACCTTCCAGGAGCTTCCAGTCTGTCAAACCTGTGACATTTAGGTCACCAATAACCTGGTTTTATTTATTTCAATAAAGGTTTCATTAATAATAAATCATTCCCAAGACTATTATTATCAAGGTCCTTGCCTTCTACTTCCTCTCTGGGGATGGGGTGGGGTAGGGGGGACCAAGCATCTTTATAAGGTAATAGTTTTTCTAACTTCTGTATCTATCATCAAAATAAAGCACAGCTGTTTAGGCAAGCGGACTCTGGTCTTAGGAATGAGATCCTCTTCTTTAGCTCTGAAATCAAGTTTTCCTTCTCCCGCTACCAGGAATTCTCCCTCATCTTGCAACGCAGCACCCACAGCGACGAGGATAATTGTGCAAGATCCCCCCTCCCCCCCCAACCTCGGGTATAGCTTTGCTCCAGAGCAACAGGTATCCTAGAACGATCAACAAGCCCATGGGGACTGCAGGTCACTTGCTCTCAACCTGGAGAGCAAATGCAGCCTAAATGAAAAGGGCATTCTCAGTCTCAGCTCGGAGGGCGCTGTCAAGCCCTGGGCGCCGGCGCTCACATCTCCCCTCTCAGCGAACCCCAAAGCCGCCCCGGGAAGACCCGGCGACCAGGACGACGGATCCAGAGGCCACGCGTCCTTGGGGGGCGGGGGCGGGAGTCCCAAGGGTGTGCAGGAAGTCGTTCCATAAGAGCCACCTGGGCACGTGCGTGACACTCACCTGTTCACACTCTCCAGGCCCGGGAGAGCCGCGGTCCCCTGCAAGTTCGGAATCGGTCCCCGCGAAGCCCTCCCACGCTGCGCAGCCCAGCCTGGGGCTCGCGTTCCCGCGGCTGCGATCGCCAGTGGGAGCCGCGGCGGCGGCGGCGGCGGCTGCAAGTGCTGACGGGCCGGTGGGGGTCTCTGCGCTCGCGCTCGCCCAGACTAGCGGCCGAGGGACTGCGGCAGGACGCGAGCTCAGACCGGCCGGGGCCGCCGCTCTGCCGCCAGGATGCTGCAGTGCGGCGCGTCGGCGCCCCCTACTGGGGCCCTGGGCCGGTACCTCTCGCGACGCCGCCTCCCAGCCCAGAGGAGACACATCCGCCTTCTGCGTGCTGCATCCCAGGCTGGCTTCCCTTTCCCGGGGTCCTTCCCGGCCTCTAGGTTCTCGAAGAAGGACCTCTCCTGTAGGTTACAACTTTGCGTGTGAAAGCATCGCTACGTCGTGTCTTCCATTCCTTACTTCAAATGGTGCTCACAACATCCCTCTGAGGTATGTTTAATTATCCCCATGTTACCCAACAGGAAATTGAAAGAGGATAAATAACTTGTCCAAGGCTAATAAACGGCTGGAATGAAAACCAGGCCGGATTGGAAGCTAAGAGATGCTAGGAGCGGTATAAATACCGAATCCAATTGAAATTTATAGTTATATATTTGACAAAGTGCCAAAAGCTTTACATTCTCCTTACATGATCAGCATTTACAGGGGTTGAATAGAAGTCATACTTCATCTTCCTCAAAACCTAACAAAGATGATTAATATTGGTGCTGTGCTAGGCCCGCTTTTCTCTCGTCTCATTTGATATTTATACCCTCCCTTGAGGTAAGCACTAGTATTATAATTGTTAGCCTTTCACAGATGAGTAGGTGGGTTTCAGAGAGGTTAAATGATTGCCCAAAGACTATGAATCTTCTGATCAAAGGAGCAGGAAACACCTAGGCTAGTATTTCTTTCCTTCAAGTTCTGGGTGTTCTTACTAAGAGACCAGGTGGCCTCCAGAAAACCACTGCAATATAGAGCAGACAGGGACCTACCACTAAGTGAACAATCTTCAGTGTGTCCTTGATGGAAGAGGTGTAACCATGGAGGCAGTTTCTGGGGCCAGTGCTGACCTGGAAAGCCACTGCACAGAGAGTCAGGGGCCAGACTGAATGAAGAAGCTAGATCCGTGGTGGAGGGAGGAATTGCTAAGCTGCTCAGGTGCTCTCCTGCTTTTTCTTTGAGAAAGCTCACGTGTTGTATCCTCTGTGACTTTCCTGACCACCAATCTATTTCCTCCTCACAACACACACCTGGATAAGATGAGCCTTGTAGCTCAACATGATCTGTCATCATGTTTGCATTGTACTCATTTGCATTTCTCAGTCTTCTCCATCAAACCTGAACTTCCTGGATGGTGGGGTATATTGTACGTATGTCTTCATTTCCAGCCTCTACCACTGTGCCTGGCACATCGTGAATATTCAAAAGACAAGTTGTTGAATGAATGAGAAGAAAGAACAAGTTGTGACCAGATATGTTTGATTTTTTTCTTACATACTGAATTTGGAACAGTATAGGCAGTAAGAAGTTGAATATATATGGGTGTGAAGTTTAGGAAAGAGGCCTGGGAAAGAGATTTCATTATCTCAGCATACAGGAAGTCTGGGATGGGCAAAGAATTGTCCAGGTAGATTATATGGAATTTTACAGAAAACCAATTACGTGGGATTCCATGGCATTTGTGTTCAGGTCCAACATGTTACCTTCTTCCCCTCTCAAATCCTATATTCCTGAATATTCTATATATATATGATATCTCCTTATTTATACAGACTTAAGTGGACATTTCCACTTTGCCAATCTTACCTGATTGGAGTTATGGAAAAGACCCCAAGCCAGACCTTTTTTGAAGCAGTTCCTTGGGATCTTGTTTATGGAACCTGTTTCCCTCCATTTTCCCACTTAGGCCAGCACACCTCTATCAACTAGGGAAGCATCTGTATCCATATTTCCAGTTCTTAATGTAATATATATACCAAGAGAGATGAAGTAGGTAGACTGGAGCGTGACCCCATTGTGCTGTATCTTCTGTAAGTATCCTGTATTGACTGGGAGTGTTTCCTTTGTCTCAAAAACAGCAGAAAGGAACGACTCCCCACCATGCTGCCTGCTTTATGGATGGGTAAAGACAGAAGGGACATGTCACATGTACAGCTTCACCATATTTGTTTGCTGGGCAGAAATTCCCCTGCGGAGAGGTCTTCTCATATTTAAGTCCCTTAGCCTGGCTTGGGCTTGAGCTAAAACTAGTAAATGAATTGTCAGTATAACCTCAAAACACACCGAATACTGGAATTGTATGTATGTGTGTGTAGATGCTAATCGTGCTCATTGTAAATTAATTAAGCAGTAGAAAAAATACAAAGGAATAGAAAATCACCCCCAAAATCACACCATCCAGAAATAACTGCTGTTTTCATGAGAGGACCATCATTGTTACCATAATAGAACATAGATGAAGCAAGAGATATGTTAAATGGCCTTATAGTTACGCTAAGTTCTTTTATACTATTTTGACAAATAAGTAAATGCTATTTTTAATGTTAAAATACACTTAATTAAGCAGGAGATAAAGAACTTAAAATGAATGATAAAAGATGGCTGAACTTCACATGCTTACTCACCTCACAAGATATTTTTTTATCTTAAAGATTCCTCTGAAGTTAAAATTACGACGTAAAATGATATCTGAATGCATTGTGTTCAACCATAACTTCATTTATATTTTTTGTTATATGGTTATATATTTATGTGGTTTATATTTAGCCACTTATTTGTTTTCTTCAATATCATTTGGCTTCTTACCATTTCAAAGGAGGAAATTAGCTGTCCTATTATGTCTCTCTCTTCTCCTTTTTTCCTCCTATAATTTTACTTCTGTATTATTTTTTTATTGTCAAGATTTATAATATGTACATTGTTCTGTAATTCTAATTCCAGAGCGGTCTAAACTTAGTTCTATATTTAAATGAGATAGGTTTATTTAATTATTTTACCATAGTTTTTCTATTACATACTTTTTATTTTGATTAATCCCTTCAAATCTTCATTAAGTGATGTTTCCAAGAAGGTCTTATAGATGCTGTTCCATATAAATGAGGATACCCATGTCTTCCTTTCCTTGTTTTCAATTTATTTTGTTATTTCCCTACTTTCGTGTACCATGATCTTTTCCCCCTTTTCGTCCTGCACAAAATATTTTTGTATTTATTAGATTGTTTATTTTTTAAATCAAATATCATATTGTCTGTGATACATAATAAGTGAATTCTATTTGGCTCCTACACTACCTTATCTGAGACCTTTTTTTTATTTTCTCTATGGAACAGTGGTTTGAAGGCTAAGCATTCCACTTTGTCTACTGTCCTGGGACAAGGACATAAAGCAAAGAAGAGGTCATCTGAGTTTCTGTGCAGCCTCTGTTAAAGGTTACACACCCTGCTTTCCTTCTAAGGTTTTATCAAAGACCCTGTACCAAGATTTAGTTCAGGCAGTCAGGATGAGATCCCATTCCAAAGAAAAGATTCCCTGGAGCCTGAAATAGCTTCCCTATTAATTCTTAGCGCCCCCTACTCTCTCTCCTAAGTCATTTCAAGGATAACTACTCAGTGTGTCCCCTCCTCCTGTCAGAAAAGATGAGGGTAGTTGGCTTAGGTCATTTCACTCCAGATTTGGAGGTGTTCATTATTGGTGAAAAAGAACACCCAGGATTTGATGATTCACCAATACTGCTTCTGGAGAGAAGGCAGTCTGTACCATGATCTTTTATTTCTTTAGAAGATCCATTTTGAAGTTTTATGGTAAGATATCATAACCCTTTCCTTGTTTTGTTGCTACTAATGATTTTTTTTAACTTAAGGAGGTATTTTATTATTGTTATTGTTTACTGAGGTAGATATTAGGCAAGAGTAAGTCTGATTTTGGCCATGATTGGACTTTCCCACTGACTGAGAACAACTATAAAACCTACCCGAAACATACTGTTTAGAAGCATTGGAAAACAACCTGACAGAGGGGAATGCACTTGGGTTTAGCCCCACAGTCACCCAAGTTTTCTCCTTGGGGGCATTTTAAGGGCCCTGGTCCATGAAAGTGGGGCCCAGACAGCAGTGAGATCAGAGTTCAGGGCTACTAATGCAGCCAGGTTCATTCAGCAGGTTAAAGTGTTGCAGACGATAGCCACAGAGAGACAACTCCAGATATTTGCACAGAAATGTCTCTAGGACCTTGGTCATTTCCTGGACTGTGTGTTGTCTGATGCATCTCTTGGAGCCCTAGTAAAAGGGCAGCTGCCTGGGGTCTGAAAGCTAGGTGGGGTTTCAAAGACCTCAGAGTCCTCAGAAGGACACTGAAGTTGAGCTTAGTCAGAGTTCAGAGTAATTTCTGAACATCTTGGACTTTCAGCTGAGGACTCAGAAAGATTATATTCTAGGAGTGAAGAACATGCTGTGGGAATAAGGGCAATAGTCTAGGAGTAATGGCAAATCTGACCCTCCTTAGAACAAAGATTAAAATGAAGAGCTGACAGGGACAACCTAATCCACCAGTAAATTAACTGCCTGCCAAAACAAAACTCAACACTATGAAGAAAGATAATGTAATCCAGAGCCTCTGTAACTATCATCTATGTCAAGCATCCTGTATTAGTTTGCTTGGGCTGCCATAACAAAATACCACAGACTGGGTAACTTAAACAACAGAAATTTATTTCTCACAGTTCTGGAAGCTGGAAAATCCAAGATCAAGGTTCTGGCAAAATAGATTTCATTCTGAGGCCGTTCTTCTTGGCTTGGAGGCAGCTGCCATTTTACTGTAAGCTCACATGACCTCTTCTTTGTGCCTGTAGAAAGACAATGAAAAGTCTCTGGTATCTTTTCTTATGAAGAAACTAATCTTATCAGATTAGGGTCCCACCTTTATGACCTCATTTAACTCCAAATACAGTCACATTGAGGGTTAAGGCTTCAACATAACAATTCGGGAGGGTCAGATACTTCCAGCTCATAACACATACAATAACAACTACTAGGTCAGCAGGAAAAAATTACCAATAATCAAGAGATAAAAGCCAATAGCTATACAATACCAGATGACCTAAAGTGAGTAGGCAAGAACTTCAAAATTTCTAAGATTATTGTGCTAAGAATGATGGACAAAAGTAGACAAAAACATAAAATATTTATCTGTTTCGTCCATTTGTATATTTCAACAATAAAAAAATAGATGCTATAAAAAAAGATCCCCCCTACAAAAAAACTTTTTGGCTTTATTAATCCTGTCTTCTGATCTTTCCACCTACTGCTAAACCCATTGAATGAATTCTTAATTTCAGGTATTATATTGTGTAGTTCTAAAGTCAAAGATATGCCATTAGAAAATATCCAAAATGAACCACAGAGAAAAAAAACAAAGGGAAAGACCACAACAGAACATGAGAAATGTAAAACATGGTAAAAAGGTCTAACACATAAGTAGTTAGAGCTCTAGAAAGAGAAGAAAGAAAGAATGAAATACAAGCAATAGCTGAAGAAATAATGCCTAAAACTTTTGAAATCTGGTGAAAAATAGCAATTTTCCAATTCAAGAGTTCCATGAACCTCACTCAAGATAAAAAGAAAACTATACCTAACCACATCACAGCAACTTACTGAAAACCACGTTACAGAGAAAATATTAAGGTCAGCCAGGAAGACAAACAAACAAACAAACAAACAAACAAAACAAAACAAAAAAAAATTATTGCAAAGGAAAAAAAAAGAATGAGCAGTAACTTCTTAACATAAACTAACAAAGACATAAGATGATGTAATGACATCTTTAAAGTGCCAAACTAGAATCCTATATTTACTGAAATAAATCACTCTCAGGCAAACAAAATTTGCCAGCAAAACAATGGGAAAAAAAAGATTCCAGATGGAAGTATAAAAATTCAAGTAGTTATCAGCAACATTAGATAAGGCAAATATATAAGCAAAAATAAATAAATGAATATTGACCAATAAAATCTACAAGCATTATGATGTCTCGTGGGGTTAAAATAATATCTAGAAGAAAAATATGTGACAATAGCAAACAGATGGGAGAGTATAAGCAAAGTTACACTGTTATAAAGTTCTTCCATAATTTGAGATATGGAAAAATTAGTAATTTATGATATACTACTAATTTTAGAATGGATTTTGGAGTTCCTAGGAAAACACTAAAAGAATCCAAAAATATACTAATAGAGAGGATAAAATAAAATTAAAATACTTTATTAATAGAAAAGAAGGCAGGAGAAAAGGAATAAAGGAACGAATAGATGGCACAAATGGATAGCAAATAATTAGTAGTAGACTTAAATCCAGCTATCTCAGTAATTATATTAATTGTAAATGTATTATATACTCTAATTAAATGACAAAATTTGTCAGGCTGAATTAAAATGAGGCAAATATATATATATATATATATATATATATATATATATTACAAAAATTAAAAAACCCACCTTAATGACATAGGTAGACTGAGACTTAAAAACAAAAGAAAGGAAAATGTGTGCCGTACTTAAACACTACTCAGAGGGCAAGGGCAATTTTCCAACTGAGCTTTGTTCTATACCATTACTTACATGAAAGTCAGCCCAAAGCCCATGTTCTCAATCATCACGCTTCACCACTTTTATAACAGTGGTGGGTTCATCTCTCTGAGAAAGATTTCCCCACCATTGTCAATGTGGATTCCCTCCATTCTTCTTTCCTACTGTCAGTTCTCCAGCTGGTGCTATACTGAGCATGACCACAGGAATATTAGGAATGAGCATGTTTAGAGAAAAACAAGCTAGGGCTAATGCCCTGTACCTTTTTTGCATAGGATTCTCACCCTGAATCCTCCTCCCTGCCGTGATGGACAGGGATGTTGTAACTACATCTCCCTTTATTAGGAAAGAGAGAAGACAGTGAATGCCCATATGAGGCTGCAAAAGCAAGTTTCTAATTCATCAGATTTTTGAACCATAACCCCTGAACTAAATTTAGCTTTCAGGAGTTCATCTCTGTTAACTATTTTTCCAGATCACTGCAGATTAAATTTTCCTAGCAGAATTGGAATTCTTATTGAATTCTTATTGTTTTCACCTTTACAGATATCTGACTGAACAGTAGTGTGAGAGAGGGAGAGAGAGAAAAAGGTAAGGGGTATAAATGAGTGGGCAGGGCATTCACTCTGAGTGCAATTTAATTGCTACTACAGTTATATAAGCTGGACTCAAAGAAATTAATACATTCAAATGGAATAGTAAAAAATTTTATTGGAAGTTAATACTGTTCAGTTGATATCAGATGATCTTTACTTCATAAATTGGCAGGAAATTAGAAACATTCGTGGAGTTCTGACGACCTGTGGGACCTGAACTGACATATTAATCATAAAAATTGGCCTACCACAGAGTTAATATAAAAAGTTAAATTTGTTTACATGGGAAGGGAGCCTGGGTGGCTCAGTCAGTTAAGCGTCCCACTGAATCTCGGCTCAAGTCATGGTCTTACAGTGATGAGATCGAACTCCTTGTTGGGCTCCATGCTGATAGCACAGAGCCTGCTTAGGATTCTTTTTCTTCCTCTCTCTCCACGCCTCCCCCATACTCACTCTCTGTCTCTCTCTCTCAAAATAAATAAACATTTAAAAAAAAATTTGTTTATGTAGGAAAGTCCACATGGTTTTTCACTTTCTAACGTTGCCTTAATGATACATGAAAACAATTCTGAACTGAAACATTCTTTAAGCCTCACAAACTAGGATGGAAAAATCAAACATATGATCTGTGATTAAAAATAACGCTAAAAAACCATATGCACCAGGGTCCTTTTCCTAGCTGCTCTGTCTCCTATATAGGGTTGAAAGAAGACACTATTCTTCAATGAAATGGTAATTTTATGCATCCAATTGATAAGATGGCTGTGGACTGGAATGAGAAAAAGTGAAGTAGGAAAGTGAGTGAGTAGGGGTTGAAGGCTTAAGAACATCTCACCAGCTACTAAAAATTCTAAAGCTTAACCACAGTCACCCACTGATTTAGATAAGCAGCTAACTCAGAGAAAACTGTAGAAGTTGAAAAATAGTACAATTTTTGGGTGTTGTATGGAAGACAATTTGACAATAAATTATATTTAATATAAAAAATAAAAATAAATAAAAAGTAGATAAAAAAAGAAAAATAGTATAATTTTTTCACCATCTCTCCATGACTTTTAGCACAGTTCCTGGCACTGAGGGAATTCATTTTTGTTATTGTTGAACCAAATAAGTGAAATAAAAGAAAGCATGTATATAATCTCTAAATAATTAATATAAAATAAATACATAGTAATTTCTGATTTAATATGTCAACTGGTTACTTGTCCCTGGCTAAGCATCTCTGAAATTTCAAGTAAAATATGTAACATAAGAATTCATAAAGATGAAAACTCACACTAACACCAAAACCTAAAGCAGCACTTAAAACCAACCACTTTAACAGTTTAGGATATATTCTTCCACTGTGTATGATGTACCCAAACATAAACACAGACACCCCAAAACATACACTTTTAAAAAATGGGGGCGCCTGGGCGCTCAGTCGGTTAAGCGTCCGACTTCAGCTCAGGTCACGATCTCGCGATCTCGCGATCTCACGGTCCGTGAGTTCGAGCCCCGCGTCAGGCTCTGGGCTGATGCTCAGAGCCTGGAGCCTGCTTCCGATTCTGTGTCTCCCTCTCTCTCTGCCCCTCCCCCGTTCATGCTCTGTCTCTCTCTGTCTCAAAAATAAATAAACGTTAAAAAAATGTTTACATATTGGATTATAATCTACAAATTATTCATTTTCTCACTATAGTTTAGAGATCTTTTCACATCACCACCTATGTCTGTGCCTCGCTGATTTCAACTATGTCTCGGTATTCAGGTACTATTGTACCAAATATAATGTGTACATTTAACCACATAAAGAACACATCTTAAAGCAAGGAATACTACATATCATCTTTTAAAAATGCAATAAACGGATATATGCTGACATAAAGATATTTCCAACAAATAAACAAGGCACAATATATAAAATATGATATCATTTATGTCAGAAAGCCAGAGAGTATAAGTTCTATGTGTATACACACACATATACACACGACTTTATAGGAAACGTATGAAGGATATGAAGCTAACAGATGAAAGCAGTCACCTCTGGGGAGGTACCTAGGGCTGGTGTAGGTAGACAAAGGTGGTGTTAGGCTTGTCTGTAGGGTTTTAGTTTGTTTTATTTGGTTTATCTTATTTTTATTGATTTGTTTATTTATTTTAAGTAGTCTTCACACCCAGCACAGAGCCCAACACAGGGTTTGAACTCATGACCCTGAGTTCGAAACCTGAGCTGAGATCAAGAGTCAGACGCTTAACTGACTGAGCCTCCCAGGTGCCCTCATTTAGTTTATCTTATAGTGAAGATATAGGTGTTGTATTAGTTAGAAAATAAAAATTATACTTTCCTTTAAAAATCAAGAAAATATTAAACGAAAATTAGTACATGTATTCTGGACATGGTTGGAAAAGCTTGACAAGGAAAATTGGTTCATCAACGCAAAAATGAGTAAATAGGCGGATTCTGGAGAATCTCTTATATCTCTTCTATGAATGCTGCCAAGAATCTTCATGCACTTTTCTACAGTGGTTCTGAGTAGTATTTTAGCCAGCTTGCTCATGAAGGGTGATGATGGGAAAGCATTAACGTAAGCTGAAAGATGCGGTCATTCCTGTCAAACACTGAGACTGGGAAGGCCACAGCCATGCTGCCATAGGTCCAGCCGGTCCCGGCCGTATCAGTGCTACCACGGGGCTGAAGTCATGCACAAAAGGCTCACATTAAAGGCCTGTTTCTAGCAAAGTCACCTTTAGGTTGCCTTGTGGAAGGTACCTCCTTTTAAATTTCACACATAGTTAGTCTTTATTCCTTTTTTCTTTTTCTTTTTTTTCTTTAGCCAGATGGTAATCTTGGGAGATAATATCGCTGGAGCTTGTTGAAAAGCAAACACCAAAACTGACAACTTTTTAATAGACACAGAGCTCAGAATTTCAAACACACAAGTAAAACTCTATTTCTAGGTGTTTACCAAAAATGCTAGAAGAAAGAAATTTCCTTTACATTTTAGTAACTTGAAGATCTGTAATTAAAGTGGGCTTTTAACTAATACAAAAACTGAGCATTCTTTCATTCTGATACAAAGAAGGGATTGTCACATCTTTGAATGGAACAAGAATAATCTAAGATTGGCAGAAGAGCATCAGTAGAGTCTGGGTTATGTAATGAAATAAATCTGGAACCAAGGAGCAGGGAGTGGTTCCCCCAGCTGCCACAAAGGCTTTTATGAGTTCTCTAATGGGGATGAATTGCAATGCCAAGAGAGGATTGTGCAGCACGAGCAAGCGTATATAATTATTCCTGAGTTCACAACATAAAGCAATCATTCTCACATTACATATTCTTGTCTTTGTTATAAAGTCTTTTTTTTAATGTTTATTTATTTTTGAGAGAGAAAGTGCAAGCAGGGGAGGGGCACAGAGAGAGGGGGACAGAGGATCTGAAGCAGGCTCTGTGTTGACAGCAGAGAGGGCCCGATGTGGGGTTTGAACCCACGAACCACGACATCATGACCTGAGCCGAAGTCAGACCCTTAAATGACTGAGTCATGCAAGTGCCCCATGTCATAAAGTCTTAAGTTAAAGTTAGCTTCCTCAGAAGTTCTAGACTAGGTAGACCCCACCTTGCCATTTTGTGAAGATTCTGCAAATTAAGTAAGCAGACCTCTTACTATATATGTTTTTAATTTTAGCACTTCAAAAAATAGTTGTATCTTGCATCATATAGTCTGATGCCTGAGGACAAACAAGATATTCAGAGGCTTTCAAGTGTGCCAATCTTTGCTGGTACAAGAGGAGGGGAATGAATATCTGAAAAAAATTCTTATAGCATGAATCTATTCTTACAGCATTCTATAAGGAGTTACAGAAACATTTGCCTAACATTAACTGATTTGGCACCCCAGCCAGAGGACCTTGGCAAGGATGGAGGTTAGAAAGACCTGGCAGGACAAGCCAAGGTGGAAATATACAAATGTTAAAGCCTAGGGAGTTGTCAAATGAAAGAGGCATAGATAGGCAGGTTTAATTAAAGTCAAACTATAGAAGCAGGAATTGGGGACCAGGAGACAAGCAGAAACAAAAGCTGGTAGGAACTAAATAAATAAATACATCTGTTTTGACCATTGTTTATTTAGGGATTTCCATCTCGTTTCCCACTGTCTCCCAGATGCCCAAGCCCAGCTCGCTCTCCACTGCAGTGATACCGTGAGCCCTGTTCTCCAGTGGAAAATGTGCATCACTCAGCTCCATCTGTCCTCCTTCCCTCACTGTTTACCTCTATCAAGTGTACCTGTCTGATTGACGGCTGGTGCTCTTAGATTCTGGCTGGGAGACAGAAGCAGTTTGATCAATGAATTCTTGCCAGGTGTTAATTGGGGCAATAGCATCATGAAAAAGGTCAAGAGCGGCCTAGGTTGGAATAGAGGCTTTGCCATTTGACAATAGCTATGTGCCTGGGCAGTAGGTAGTCATACCTGTAAAATGAGGACAATAATGCTTGTTTTAGAAGGTTCTTGTGAGGACTGCATTGGATAAGTTACGACATGAGCTATGAGATGGTGACAGTATTCAATTTCTTTTTGGAGGGGCAGAAACCAGAGCTAGAATTTCAAGTGGTTAATAAAGTTTTCTGTTTTTAGAGATGGAGACACCAGTGGGGCAGATGCCTTCTGTTCTAGGATGAACTGCATATAAGAGTCCTTTTGAATTATGTTGATAGTAACCAGGGCATTGTTTTAAGGAAAAAATATCAAGAGAGGAGTTTGTTTATTTGTTTATGTGTTGTGAGTTTATTTGTTTCTGCCAGTCATGAGCCTGAGCTTTAGCTACTCCTTAGGGAACATAAAGAATCATCCCCCCCTCCCCGCCCCCCCCCCGCCACCCCCTCACAGATCTCTTTGCATGCACGAATTTAAAATAGAGGCAAATGGGGTCTTTAGAGAATGTCCTGATGAATAGACCTCATTCTTTTTATTTTTAAAGTTTATTTATTTATTTTGAGAGAGAAAGAGAGAATGCAGGAGGGACACAGAGAGAGGGAGAGAGAGAAAATCTCAAGCAGGCTCTACACTGTAAGCATAGAGCCTGATGTGAGGCTCAAACCCATGAACCATGAGATGATGACGTGAGCCAAAATCGAGTCTGACGGTTAACCGACTGAGCCACCCACGTGCCCCTAGACCTCATTCTTTTTGAAGTTGAAAGTTATTGAGCCTGACTGATGGGTCTCTGAGGTCTCACAGAGGCTACCAGCTTCAAAGGTAAAGAAGGATCACCAGGCTCTTGAGTTAAAACACCGTAAAGAACAAGAAAGTCTGGACTGACTGCCTGAACTCAAAACCAGTGCCTCACCTGTGAGATGAGGCAGCTGCTTTGAGGCACAGTGTGGAACTGGGCAAGAAGTAAATTCTCAAATGATGAGATCATGGTTCCCAATCTTGGGAAGCTGTCAGCAGGCTGGTGAGACAATGGAATTAGGCAGGGATTGATGGAGTTGGCTTCATAGTATCTACTATTCCATGAACAGATTTTGAATATAAACTGGAAGCCATTTCTGGTCACTTAGCTATTAAAGGACCCTAGGGCAATTGAGAACATTTCCCAAAAAAGGTTCCTCTAGGAAAGAAGAGAGCAGTAGTCTCAGTTTAGTTTGGTGATTTGTATATGACTTTGAACATTTGTGTCAGGTATTTGGTGCAAGCAATAGAAGCTGGATAATACCCGAAAGGCAGACAATAAGGTTGAGGTGTTATCAAAGGAACTCTAGTTATCTGCTTAGGAAGAGGTCTTAAGGCTAGCATTACCTTCTGACTTATAATAAACTGTGGTCTGGTTTACTGACACGGGCTCTCAGAATTGATTGACTCCATCTGACTTGAGTTATTCAAACTCAGAAAGAGATTAAAATATATAATCAGGTGACTAATTAAATTTTAACAGTGTGCATCAATTTTTTGTGAATGGAAACTCTGTGTTCCCCACGCCCTCTTTCCTGTACGTCTGGAAAGTACAATGATATTCATAGGACTGTAAATTATATAAAATTGGCACAAAAGAAAATTTCATCTGGAGTAGACCATGGCAAATTGTATTCCTTCTTTTATAATTTTTAGTTACATTTTATATTATTTTATTATTAAATTGTAGAAAAGGTACCAGTTGTGCAAGTGCAATGGGAAGAATTTCTCAATATATTTGAAATCCACCATACACGGGGCACTTGGGTGGCTTAGTAGGTTGGGTCTCTGACTCTTGATTTCAGCTCAGATCATAATCCCAGGTTCATGGGATGGAGCCCTGCATCAGAGCATGGAGCCTGCTTGGGATGCTCTCTCTCTCTCTCTCTCTCTCTCTCTGCCCGTCTCCCCACTTGCTTTCTCTCTCCCTCTAAAATAAATTTTAAAAAATTAAAAAGAAATCCACCATACACACAGAAAAAGGGACCCAGCTTCTCTTACTCTCCTTTACTCTTTTGTTCTCTTTTTCTAGAGAGGATACAATAATTTAATTAGGCAGTTTGGTACTAAATTATCAAATTCCAAAATTTGATAATTCATTCAATTATAGAAAATCATTCAATTTTAGAAAATCTGTTGATTTCTTCTCATAGCCATTAATTTACTAGTATGGATTTCACTTGTTTGACTCCTAGAGGGAAAAATTATTTTCCTTATTCCCAAATTTTCCATTGGACATCTTGGTGGCACTTGCAGGCAGAGGAGGCTTGTTGTGGTCTCTCCGTGACATAAAGGCTGGATACTTACTTTAGAATTGTTCCTTTTCTGTGGCATGTTTCACTAAGCATACCTATATTATGGGGTATAATCATTAAATGTCTAGAGAATCATTTAATGTCTATAGATTCATTAAATGTCTAATTAATCTATAGACAGTATAGAGTTCTATATCCTACAAATAAGCTCAGAATTTAGAGTGCCCATCCTTCTCCCCTGTGCTAAAGATCAGGGATGCTGGTGCCCCTGGCCTCAGTCCAGAGCCTACCTTGCTGCCTCCTGCTGTCACATAACTATGATTCTGAATCTTCAGTTATCAAGAAACACTTTTGAGAATTTGGCTTTCATCATTCTCCTTTACCTAGAAGCAGTCCATAAGGAATGACTTTCCATCTTAGGAGACTAGAGTATGCCTTTTCCACAAAGTTTTCACTGCTGTGATGAGGGAGGTTTTCCACTGTCCCTTCCACTGTTACAGTGAAGGGAGGCTTTCGCCCATGTGAAATTATCCAGCCACCTTGGGGAGATAAAAATCTGAGATTTGGGTGCCTCCTGAGAGATATTGTCCATTACTGATCTAAACCCTCACTTTATAGTGAAGTGACCTTCACTTTAGAGCTACTTATTAAGTAATGGACATATCCTCAAGTCCATCCTATAGGGATTAAAACCATCACTTGATGCCTTCCAAGCTTTTGCTTTTAATATACTATGACAACATACTTACATTATTTTTGGCTCAGGGAATAGTTTATTTGTGAGTTAATTGCAAGGGTTTGTTAACAACAAGAGTGGAATATGGAACTATTTAAATTTGAATTTTCATCCCTGCATTAGATAAACACCGTAAAGTTTTTAAGAGTGGTCTGTTTCCACACGTTGATAGAAAACAGCAGGCTTAAAATCTGAAATACAAGATAACAATCAGCTTAAAATAATTGCCTGCTTCTTTTAACCATGGATACTCTCTTGCTCCACAAGCAAGAAAAAGCTTAGGATAGATGAACTGATACACAGTAAATTAGAATCTGTAAATTAATATAGGCAACCTAACCAGGAGGCATATATGCATTACTCTCATTTTAAAGATAAAGGGGAAAAAAATAAGTGATTTGCCTCTTGTGGCCAGCAAGTCAGAGCAACCAGCCAGGAGAGGAGTTCCTATAAAGTTGTCACTGAGACACATTGCTCTTATTAGAATGCAATAGGCTTCCAGGTGATTAACATCCTCAGACTGTAACAACTAGGTCATCACCTTCATATTGCCCACATGCACAAAAACAGTAATCTCTAACATTCAGATAGCACTTTTATGATGTTTTCATTTCTCCCACTCTACCACTAGCTTCCTTTTAGAGATAAGCAAAGGGACGCACAAAGAGTACCTTGTCCAAATTTACGAAGTTAGTAATTATTAGATAATACTTAGTTATATATATATATATATATATATATATATATATTTAAAATGGAATATGATTTTTTTTTTATAAAATATGTTTGGTCACTTAACCTTTTGCTTCTGGGTTATCTATATCATTTATTTATTTCACAAACATTGAGGCTCTAATATCCCCAAGGTACTGTGCTGGATTCTGAGGATATGTTAGGGAATAATACAGACACAGTTCATTTCCTATAGAATTTATAATATGTTGGGGAAAGGCAGCTGTTAAATAAGTTTTGATTCTTATGAAACACTTTCAAGGAGTTTTATTCACACTTGCACCCACATTATTCACAGATACAGTATGTATCTTTCCACTTGCTTGTTGTGTTCTACAACATACTGGTAGACTCAGATACACTGGGCATTAATTGGGTGTTAACTTCTCTGACAAAAAGAAGACTCATCAGTTGCACGTAAAGAGGGCCGGTGGTGGTCAAGGGGCAGGGTTTGAAATCAATATTCCAGAGGTTCAGTGAAACGGGTAGGTTCTGAGGCTGAATTCCTATGCAAGGCCTAGAGGAGTGAACTTGAGCAAGAATATCAAAGATTCTTGGGAACTACCCAAGGCTGAAAAGGGAGGAGGAGTACACTGGGACCAAATTCAGCAAATGCAGGGGCAGGTCTCTATGTTATATTCAGTAGAGGAGGGTGAGAGGCGGCCAAGGCAGCGTCAGAAGCAAAGGCCATAGTGAATCTCAAAAGGACAGCTGTGGCCCAGAAAGTGAGCTGGCTTGCAGATGCTGCCATTAATGGGGCTCCAGACTTCCCTAGAGAACCTTCTCTGGGGCTATTTTTCTAGTCCAAGAGAGAAGAGTATTTCCTGATAGTGGCCATCTCTTGATGCAACTAGGAGTCAAATGAGATACTCTTGTAATTCCAACGAATTTAGAAGGGGGAGAAGCAATCTTGTTTGTTCTTCCTAGAAGAAAAATCCTCTCCTTAGTAAATATTCACTTTTGTTGAATAAATATTTTATTAATATGATTGGAGAAGATCCAAGACTCTCAAAAGACAAGTTGGGTAACAATGGCGTGTTGATAAGCTGCTTTTTAAGGAGAGTAGGGGATATGGGTAAAATGGGTGAAAGTGGACAAAAGATACAAACTTCCAGTTATAAAATAAGTCCTGGGGATGTAATGGATAGCATGGTGACTATGGTTAATAATACATGCATTGTATACTTGAAATTGCTAGCAGAATAGATCCTAAAAGTTCTTATCACAAGAAATCTGATGGTGATGAGTGTTAACTCAACTTATCATGGTGATCATTTTGCACTATATACAAATATCGAATCATTATGTTGTATTCCTGAAACTACTATAACGTTATATGTCAATTATATTTCAATCTAAAAAAAAAAAAAAAAAAAGGAGGGTGGGTCCATTTACCCTGAATAGTTCTTTAAGTGAGATCATTTAAGTTTTGGCTAAAATCTGAATATGTTGGGACAGTAGAAAATAATTTAGAAATGTATGGGGGAAACATCAAAAAGTAAAGACACTTATTGGCTGATAGCTAACATATCACTCTTGTAGGAAAAAATGTAATGGTGATCATCGTTTGCTATGAGGTATATAAGTAAATTTGCTCTTTTATTCCCCCAATTAAAAATTTCATTGCTCTTTAATGCTACTCTGATGTGCATTTGACTTTGGAGTGCATGACCAAGTACCGAGTATTCATTAGAGCTGGTACAGAAAAAACCTATGGGTTATACCTATGGAAAGTCGTATATGGGTGACAATATTAATAATAACAGATGCCACTTAGATGCTACTATGCCTAGTGCTTTCTTTATGTTACCTTGTTCAATTTAATCTTTACCCCGACTCTTCGATTTAGTGTACAGCTATGATTTTAATTGCCTTGGCCTTTAATTAACACATATCACTACTTCTTCTCATCTTCCATTAGCAAAACTTAATTACGTGGTAACACCAGATGTAAAGGAGCTGGGAAATGCAATCTCCCCGGACAGCCTCTTTCCAGTAATAACCGTGCTCTTTGAAAATGAGAGCACACACTTGATAGCCAGACCACCATATCAGCCAAATCAACTAGATAGGTAGTATCCCCTCATGTAGCGGAGAAAGGTGAGTCATTTCCTCAATGCCACACAAACAGAAGTGGAAGATCTTGCTCCATGCCAGATATTTTTGTAGACGTTTAATGCGTTTGTTTTTCATTTAAATTTAAGGCAAAGATTCTTTAAGCGAAATGAGTTCGATGAAGCAAAATTAAGATGGCTGCCCAACTACTAGAATGAAGACAACAGAAAACCGTTAAAAGGAAGAAACTTTTTAGGTAATGGCCGGGAATGAACTCCAAGGTACGTTGTTACATGAAGAAGAAACAGTAGGTGAATATGATACAATTTGTACTTAAAAAAAATTTTCTTCCAACCACGCATGAGTTCTCATACATCCATCGTCTGTCTCTGGAAGGAGGATACTTGGTACAGTGGTTTCCTCTGGGGAAAGGAACTGAGGCTTGGAGAGATATTTACCTTTCATTATGTACTCATTTATGCCTTTTTAATATTTTATTATGTTCAAGTAATTCTTGTAAAAATTCTAAATTTAAGTAAAACCACAAAAAGCATCAGGAGATAACATAACCTTTTGAGAATTGCTGTTCTTTTGACAGATTGGAGAAAACTCCTTAGTGCTGACCTTCCTCCCACACTCTTGGCAACCATCAGTAGCCTGCAAATCTATCATTCCTGACTCCTTTGGACTTGAAACTGTAGTGACTCCTGGCAACCTTAGGGAACATTGCCCCTGGTCCCGTTGCTAATAAACAACTCTTTGACATGGTTCTGCTTCCCCATTTCCTGGAAATGGAGCCATCCAGGTTGACTAAGCACCAACCAAACCCCCCTCAAATTTACCACTTGTGCCTGGATCTACTCTCCCGAGCCTGAAAGTCTAGCCAAACTTTCTGGATGACTGGTCCTGGTGCAGCACGCATGGAGAAAATCTGCAGAAGTCAGCCAAGATGTATGGTTGGTAAAGGAGTGAGATGAGAACAAAGAGTAGTGAAATTTCAAATGTGTATGTCTACAATGAAGGATTTTAAAGAAACGAAGAATTTTTTTTCTAATTCATGTTTATTGGAACAAATTATTAGTAATTTTTATGCCAGCTATCTAGTTAGATCAAGCTCTACTGTGACCAGAACTGATTTTCACAAACATGAAAGCAGGTGCAAACAACTTAAAAATAGCCTTGAATGGCAATGATAACTGTTCTATGTGATCAAGAAAGCATATCTTTGTGCCAGAAAGCCCCTTTCCTACTTGGCAAGGTCCTAAATACCACTGCTCACGAAAAGAGTTGATGCATTAGTTGGAATTTCTAGGATTCCAATGTTTAAAATTGTTTACTAATGTTTAGAAAATGCTAAAAATTATCTTTCAGTTCAAGATGGCTTCACAGACAATAATTGTTGTTCTGGTGATACATTAAATGTTGTTCAAGGGCGCTTGGGTGGCTCAGTTGGTTAAGAGTCCAACTTTTCATTTCAGTTTAGGTCATGGTCTCATGGGTCGTGAGTTTGAGCCTGTGTCAGGCTTTGCGCTGACAGAGAGGAGACTGCTTGAGATTCTCTCCCTCTTTCTGTCTCTGCCCCTCTCTGCCTATTTCAAAAAATAAGTAAATAAACTTTTTTTTTTAATGCTGGTTAAATACTTTAGGCTTACTTTTGAGTCTCTTTTCTTTTCTTTTTTTTTTTTTTTTTTCAGAGAAGAGAACCCAGCTAAACAAATGTAGACATTAATCCTTAATCCTAACAGCTAAATTTCCCTTTAAGGCAACAAATGTTGTCTCTACTAGAAGTTCAAATAATTTAAACTACAAAGTCAAAACAAAATTTATAATTCAAAGTGTTTTAGAGCATAGGCTGTATTAGGATAAGTGATACCACATTCTTCAGAGAGAACATGATGCCCTGCTTGGAATACAGATGGAGAACATATTCATTGGACTTTCCAGACATTTTCAAATTTTTCATGCTATTTGGAGCATGGTACACATTATATACATTCTTTAATGCATTTGTATATTCACGCATGCCAGACAAACATTTCTAAGATTATTGATTTTTAAATGTATGTGGACAGTACAAAAAAAAAGTCAGTATACAATATGTTTACTCTTGTTAGGTCTAAAAATGGATATCTCAGCTCAAATGTCAACTTTTTAGACCAAATGAAAGAGAAAGCAATTATGTTCTAGCATTTAGATATGGGAATGAAAAGGAATACAAGCTGCTTTCCTAACTTTTTTGGTTGGTTGGTTAATTGGTTTTTTGTTTTTGTTTTCATTTTTGGCTTTTTTATTGGAATTTTCTTCCTTGCCCCACAAAACTTTAAAACTGAATTGTGCTCCCTGGTGCTTTCCATTTATTAGACTTTGTTACTGATCAAACAACCTGAAAGCAATTTACTTCTATTTCAAAGGTCATTTCATGATATTTTGGTTCACCAAGGCTTTTAATCTTATTATAAATTACAGTACATCCCAACATTAGCTAATGGATTTATGTCTGTCAAGAAACAGCAAAAACAAATTTCATCTCTGGTAGAGAAAGACCCACCATGGTAACACTTTGCTTTTTCCTCTTCAAAATGCCGTCATATACCACCATCTATTTTTCCCCTCATCTCTGTCTTTATCCCTTCTTGAACTCCTTTGCAAGTTCCTTCTTTATCTTACATCTGAATACTGGCACTTCTTGGAGCTGTTATGTGGGCCCCGCATTCTTTTCTCCCCCACCCCTTTCTCTCTCTCTTCCTAAATTTTCTTAGGCAGTCCTATAGTTTAAACACTATCTCCATGCAAATGATACCTACATTTACGTAATATTATAATAACTGTAAAGTTTCTCCCCTCTGGGTAGGGGTCTAAAGCCTGAGAGCAACACAATACTACTCAAGGACCTCCACACCCTAGAGAAGAGGCTGATGCCACATGGGGGGAATGGGGTCATGCTGAGGGGTAGGAAATGAGCACAAGTAGCATTAGCCTGTTGCCTGCCCTCAGAATCTAAAAGGAAGACAGCAAATCCACTGGGAGGTTGCAGCTGCCAATAGCATGGGTTTCCTTGGAGGAAATTGTCAGGGTGCTGTGCGTGCACCCCCAGGTACTCCACCCAGTGGTGACGGAGGAGAAAACACCTCCTCACCTTTGTTTTCCAGTAAGTTTAGTTAGTAACCATCATCTCATATAGAAAGAAAGAAGGAAAGAAAAAGAAAGAAGGAAAGAAAGAAAGGAAAGAAGGAAGAAAAAAAGGAGAAAGAAAGGAAAAGATAAAGACAGAAAAAGAAAAAGAGGAAGGGAAGAAGGGAGGAAGGAAAAGAAAGAAAGAAAGAAAGAAAGAAAGAAAGAAAGAAAGAAAGACAAAGGGAAAGAGGGAGGAAGGAAGGAAAGGGAAAAAAGAAAGGAAGAAAAGAATAAGAAAGAAAGAAAGAAAGAAAGAAAGAAAGAAAGAAGGAGAGAGGGAAGGAAGGAAGGGAAGAAGGAAAGAAAGAAAAAGAAAGAAAGAAAGAAAGAAAGAAAGAAAGAAAGAAAGAAAAAGAAAAAGAAAAGACAGGAGAAATAAAAAGAGAAAGAGGAGGTGAAGAAGGGAGGAAGGAAAAGAAGAAAGAAAGAAAGAAAGAGAAAGAAAGAAAGAGAGAGGGAAGGAAGGAGGAAGGAGTGAAGGAAGGAAGGAAGGAAGGAAGGAAGGGAGGGAGGAAAGAAAGAAAGAAAAGATTTTTTTTCCTTGTGATAAGAACTCTTAGGATCTACTCTCTTAACTTTCAAATATACCATACCGCGGTGTTAGCTACAGTCATCATGTGGTATATTAAATCCCTGGTACCTATTTATCTTACAACTGGAAGTTTGTACCTTTTTGGCCACCTTCATCTGTTCCTGTCTTAAATCGTGTGAGTCAGGATCTGTGGGAACCATTTAGAGTTTAGCAAAAAAGTTTTAAAACACACGAGGACTAGTATCAGACTCCCTCAAAGGACACATACAGAGCTTGAAAGACAGAGAAAAGAAGATTGTGGTAGGCTGAGTTGCAGGTTCACAGACTCAGGGTAAAGATGGATATTTTCCAGGCATCAAATGTGGATTCGTCTTGAAACAGGTCCTTCTCCGGAAGACTTTCTGTGGGGGTGGCCTGATTCTCTGCAGGAATTGGCCAGGAGTATACCAGCTATTCACTTTCACCCTAACCTAGAGGGCACTGATGCCACATTTTAATCATAGCAGTTATTGTCTCCTGTCTCCAGAGTCCTGCTGAGAGCTAGAACATTCATAATCCCCTGGAAGAGTTAAGGGCACACCCCACTGTGGGGCTGAGCGTGTAAATATAGGACAGCTGGGGGACAGCAGAGATTTTTAAATTGGATAAGTTTCTGGAACTTTAATAGTTTGGAAATTACACCAGATTTTCATGTTTCCTGATACTGATCTGAAGAAAAAAAAAAACATGAGATTTCCTCATTCAAGGGGAGAGAAAGAACAAGTCAACAGAAAGGAGTTAAAAAGACAGGTTAGGGAAAGTAAACAAGGCTGCTTCTGCTTTCAACTTACTGGGTACACAGTCTTCCAAATAATGGTTACAGTTTTATAGTACATCCAGTGGTGAAAGCCTCTGAGCTCTCGAATTAAATGCCTGGCTGAACATTTGACATCTACATGGACATGCTTTGTGGCCATCTGTAACTTAGCAGGTCCAAAATTTGATTGAGGCCCCTCTCAAGCTGATCTGATTCTTCCTCTAGCCTTTTCCATTACCTTACAAGGCTTTATCACCCATCTCCTTGTCCAAGCCAGAAAACCAGAGGGATCCCTCTCTCCTTCCGCCAGGTCACCAGGTCCTTTACATTTTAGCAAGTCCTGATCCTCTCGGCAAATGCATAACAAATCCATCCTCACTGATCCGTAACTATTATTATAACTCTTGTCCATGGCGTGATCACCCTCCACTGGACCACACAAAGACAGCCCCCTACCTGGTCTCTCCATACCTATGGTTGTCCACTCTCAATGTTTCAACATAACAGCCACAGGGATTACTTATGTAGCCATTTTATTACGGTGTCTCAACTCCTATGGTATAAACATGAAACAGGCTTTCTTTTTCCAATACTTGCTGAACTACTGATTCCCTCTAGGTGGCGTCATCCTGGGCAATGTCTCACCCCCATCTTCTGTTTCCACTCACTTGTGATCAGTTGGTCTCATTCAGTTCCTAAGACTCAGACCTGTTAATTTGAACACTGTAACCCTGTACCCAATTCAGCTGTTCCCCCCACCCTGGTAGCCCGCACTCCCCTTGCAGTTCGGTGGCTCTGAGCAGAGAGATTCCGCTTTTCTGGATCTGGGGTAAGGAGAAGCAACAAAGGTAGCAGGTGCTCACGTTTGTGACTACCTTTGCAAGGCCACAGCCATCTTGTTGTTTGCCTGATAATTACTGTTCTAGTTCATTGTCCATGACCTGCAGCTGACAGGTGGTAGCCCTCTCCTGGACATTAGCCATCTGCTGGAACATTCAGCTGTGTCCTCTGGCTGCCGCCCTTGCCACAGTAGCCCCACACTGTAATTTTTTATGGCACGCATTCCTCTTGTTCCACATGAAACCCCTAACAAGCCTACAACTCCATCCTTTCTCCAAAGTCTCTGGCATCTCCAAGGGAGATGTGGGATCTAAGTTCCTTGCATCTCAGAAACTGGGAACCGTGTTTAGGAAGGATGAGGAAAAGAAAATGGAGCCTGTGCCATAATCCCATTGCCAGGTTCTAAGAGACTCTGAAATCAGTACTAAATCTGTTCTTCCTGTATTGGTTTATGCATTTCCAACTGAAGTTTAGTTTGATTTCTATCACTTACAAATCAAAAAAAAAAAATAGTGAAGACTACTCATAACAGAGCACAGTGATTTATACAAATGCAAAGGAAGGGAAGGACTAAGTGCTCGAGCAAGTTCAGCAGGTGTTCTAATATGTGGCTTTCTAATATATCTTCTAACATGTGGCTTTGTGGCTGCTGTGGGTTATTGTCTACTTGCTTTGTTTTGTTTTGTTGTCATTTATGTTAGAATATTACGGTGCTACTGAAAACATGTCCATGACAGAATATGTACAGAAGTTAAAAGTAAGCATTGAGAATTGAGAGCCATTTGACCTCTAGGCGTGTGATCAGTGAATTCACCTTGCTGAAAAAGGAAGAAGTCCGTTTGGGTGTTTTCTTTCTATTTCATTTTCGTAATGATTGATTCTTACATGTTTTCTAAAGTATCAGTCTGTGATGGAGCAGAAAAGAAAGAAAGAAGAAAGTAAGCAAGCAAGAAAGGAGGAGAGGAAAGACAAAAGAAGGAAGAAAGGAAGAGAAAGAAAGCTGGCTCTTCACCACAAATAGTTTAAGAATTACTGCCCCTGGGCACCTGGGTGGCTCAGTGGGTTAAGCCTCTGACTTTGGTTCAGGTTAGAACTCAGGATTCCTGAATTTGAGCCCCGCATGGGGCTCTGCTGTGACAGATGAGAGTGCAGAATCTGCTTGGGATTCTCTCTCTCTGTGTCCTCCTCTCTCTGCCCCTCTCCCACTTGCTCTCAGTCTCTCTCAAATTAAATAAATAAACCAAAAAAAAAAAAAAAAGAATTACTGCCCCAGTGTATATTATATATTATCTGTAAACTGCCTGAAGCTCCTTATGTAAAGTGGTAAAGAATAAAATAAATACATACATAACTACTTCACTTCACAGCTTTGATTCTCTCAACTGATCATTTACCCTCCCTCCCACTGGTGTTCTCTTTCCTACCCCATCCAACTCTATGCACCTACTCTTTTCCCCACCTACCCGGCCAATTTCCTCATCACCATGCTGCCAACCACCACAACTTTGTTCAATTGTTTTGCTTGAAACGCTATTTAAACTAAAATGAAAATATATTATGTTTCCTAAATAAAAATGCTCTTATGTCCCACAATCGATCATGATCCTCAATCAATTTTTTATACCTTATTGACATGTGCTTGAATTTCTTTTCTAGTCTATGAAATGGCATTCCCACCTTTTCCTGTTGAACATTTCACAGGTTATATAAGTCGTCTTTCTTTAAAAAAAATTGTCCAGGAAGAGCAGTGAATCAGTTTGCATTCAAAACACAAGTACTTAAAGAAACAAGGAATAAGATGTTTATATAATGGTATTGTTACACATTTTTCTGAATGCAATCTGTTAGAAACCCTCCCAATCAAAAAATAAAGATAAGCATATTAAAATCGGCCAGGTTTATCTAAGTTTGATTGTAATGGCTCAATACATCCCAAAAGAAAATGCTTCATCAAGGATCAACACATTTGGCTCTTCGTCAATGTTAGTTTGGGGCCAGTTTTCTCTTTCATGTGGAGAAAATATGCAGTTTATCTGATTATGATATAATAAAACAAAATCTGGAAATAATTGTGCCCTTATATTTGGGATTGCATCCACTTGGTTAAAGATTTGGTTAAAACAAAAGCATAGAAATTGGAAAATGTGTTTGGAGTTCTTTAAGTTAATTTTTTTAATTAATAGTTTTGTGTTCAGAAATATATGACAGTAAAATTATGAATACTTAATACAGATGAAAGATTCTAGAAATCAGGGAAGATAAAGCAGTACAAGAGGGAAGATAAGAGCAAAGAGAGATTGTGTGTGTGTGTGTGTGTGTGTGTGTGTGTGTACATAGGAGGAGAAGGAAGAGGAGAAATCTAGAAGCAGAAGGAGGAACAGGAAGTCTACAGAGAGGTCACAGCAATTTTCTTTAAAAGATTTAAAGAGATTAAAATGTTTTTCATCCCTTCATCCTCTAATTTTGTAACGCTGTAAATGTTCTCCACTGCCCCTTGCTCCTTAACATTTATCACCTGAAAAGGCATTGCCAAAGGAAGAAAGACAAGGGTTAAAGGAAAAACCGCTGTAACAGCAGCATTCTAGACTTCAGTAATAAATAACTGGGTACATAAACTCTCTGAACCTTTCCATTCCTTCTGCTGTGCCCGCTTTCTATCTCCTAGGAATCTTTCCTTTCCTTCTCCTTCCCCATGCCCCATAACCCCAAAAGAAAAGTAAAGAAGACAAGAAAACATCCAATGTGAATTCATTTTGGATGTGTTTTCTCAAATATTTGTTTTGCACTAAACCTCAGGAACTTTGAAAAGTCCTGGAGGACTGTTCAGGGTTTAACGGGAGAGATTGGTGGCGTAGGAGATAGAGTTAGATTTAAATTAACTTTGGGAAAAGAAATGTGACATTTCTTGCATGTGAAACTCATGCCCACTGCACAAGCATTGTGAATATAAAGACATACACATAATAGAAGAATACATAATCATATGACTTATGATTATGTAAGTATATGATTATATAATCACCATAAACAGTGCATGTGGATTGTATGTGGAAATTAGGAACCCTTTCAAGTAAATATCTCTCTTCCCTTTAAGTATCATGAGCATCGCTCATGCTCAGGAATTCTTTCCCACCTTGTAGGTTTGCAGAATTCTAATACCTGTGCTCCTCGCTGTCCACCTAATTAGAAACTGAGAAGAATTCTTTGCTTTGAGCATTCTGACCTGACATGTAGTGCAATTTCATCTGAAATATTTGCTACCTTGATTCTCCGAGGTACACTATAAGCCTGTACCACATTGTATGAACCAAGTTCCTCCCATCTCAGCAACTGTGAACCTATAGGGTCATGGCAGGATCTCAACATGTATTCTAACTCCTTAGTTTGTTTATTTAGTAGTGTGTGTGCATGTACGTGTGTGTGTGTGTGTGTGTGTGTGTGTGTGTGTGTGTCCGCGCGCATGCGCACATCTGTGTGTCTGGGGGATAGTTCTATTTGCCATTTATCATTTTTAAACACTTTTTCCTATTTTACTGACCCCTCCATTCCAGGAATATATTGTTTCTCCTGTCCGTGCTGGAGTATAGCAACACAAAAATTTAGCCAGCAATTTCACTTGATAGCCTGAAAGACTCTCATATTTACCTCGTTTATAGCATAAGAATATAAATGCATATTTACATATATCTCTGGAAAAGTATCCTTTCCAAATGTGATGGCTATTAATTTGGACTTAACTAGTAGTTACCTATAAAAATAAATTGCACAGAGCCAAGATAGAATATTATGTGTTTGAATATTTCCTCTGCCTGCTGTAAACATTAAATTAAATTTATATGCTAATTATGACAATAATGGCCCTTTGGATGATTCTCTTTTATAAGCACCAACTGAAATGAGGTCCCCAGTTGTCACTGAGAAAATCAAAAGGATCTTAGTTTGAGGAGTAAGTATGTGATTATAGTGATTATGTGTGAATTGTGATTATATTCTTCAATAAAGAAAACGTGCTGGGATTTACAGCTTTCCTCTGAGAATCAATCAATGAATTAACACATATTGAACACCCACAGGGTTCCTGGAGCTAAGCAAACAAATTACCTCATCAACTGCAAAACATCAGCTAGTGGACAGAGCCACCATGAATCAGCTGAGCATGGCCCCAAGCAGAACCATGAAGCAGACAGAATTTACTTTCATCATGGATAGCATCTGCATTGTGCATTCTAGAAAAGTTTGAACTAGAAGTTGGAACCAGATTCTGTTCCCAGCTCCGTCACCTGCTAACATAATATCCCAGATACTTTACCTTTCTGAGTTGTAATTTCCCAATTATAAAATGGAAAGTCATTACCCTGTCTCAGGGAGAGTTTGAAAGGAAACAAGAAGTAAGAAATTACTCTCTCCAAAGGCTGCATATTGCTAAATCAAAACAATGGCCGATTCTGTGTTCGCTTTACTTAACACTGTACACAATTCACAGTATTTGAAACAATTTGAAACAATTCACAGATTGGTCCATCTTCCTTGAAACACTCTCTTTGGTTGGTCTCCAGGACATATGTGCTTGCTTTTCTTCCTGAATCACTGGCCATATTTTCTCTGATGTTCTTTCTAATCTTTATCCTTAGACTACCTAAAGGCTTAAGTTTTCAGACGCTTTTTTTCTTTTCTGTCCTATTTTCTTCTCCCCTCTGTACTCTTCTAGTGTCATGACTTTAAAATGTCATCTTTATTTGGATCATTCCCACCGCCGTCTTGACCTCCCTTGCAAATTCTAGGCTTTTATATTCTACTTCTAGCTCCACGGGGATATCTCATAAAAGTTTTAATAAAAATGTGTTCAAGGCCTAACTGCACATCTTCTTCTCTACATCTATCCCACCCACAATCTTTGTTATCTTAGTTAACGACAACTCCATCTTTCTATTTGCATTAGACAAAATTCTAGTCGTGAATCCTTTTACTTATGCCCCATCATCCATAGCAAATCTTGCTGGCACTGCCTTTACCTTCTATCTACGGATCACTTTCATTTTAATCACCATCACTCCCGTATAAACCACCCCCTACTCTCACCCTAGATTACTGCACTAGCCTCCTAAGCATTTTCTCTGACCCTTTACAGTTTATTCTCAACAAAGCAGTCAGAGTGACCCCCTTAAAACTTACTTCAGATCATGTCACTCTTTTGTCAAAACCCTCTAATTGCCCTTATTTTACGAAGGTAAAATCCAAGACCCTTCTGGTGAACTATTAGGTCTTACAGGGTCTTTCACACATGCCGACACAAACACACACACACCCCGCCCCTGAAATACAGCAATACCAAAACGGACCTCTTTCTTCAAGGAACAAACATTTTAAAGATAAAAGACAATAAAAAAATAAGTAATTACTCAACATATTAAATGATCAGTGATAATTTAAAAATAAAACATGGAAGAGGAAGAGAGAATCAGGACTAGGGTAGTTTGCAATTACATAGAGTCAAGGAATGTCTCACTGAGAAAGTGAAATTTGAGTAAGGACTTGAAATAGCTGAAGAAAAAAGTCATGTCTATATTGGGAAATAGTATCTATCCCAAGCAGTGAGAACAGTACGTGGAGCAAAATAGGCAGACAAAGAATTTTTAAACGAATTTTAAATGAATGCATTTTTCAATGAATGAATATATAAGTATTGTTATTATTGAACTTGTGTATAAAATCAGCACTAATAATTTCTTATTCCAGGAAACAGACATTTTAAGAGAGAAGAAAATACTTTTTTAAATCATAGATGATTTTACACTAATTGGAAACTAGGTTTTAATCATTGGTGCCTAGATGTATTTATCAAGCTGAATTCAGCTAGCATATCAATTTGGAATAACTCAAGGACACAGACAAAAGAGGAACAGATACATATTTGCTAGCTTTTTTCCATGGCCCTCTATACTAGGTACTCCTGGTGAAGATTAGGGGGAAGAGAAGAAATTGACCCTGCTTAAGGGTGCAGTCATGCAGGAAATAATTGGTTGCTTCTGGGATCAAGCACAAATCACCCATTTCCCTAGAAACTTCTTTCCTATGAAACAAAAGAGCTAAGCCTCTGGGGCAGATAAAAAACGCTTTCATCCCTGACAGGGGAAGACATCTTTGCATTCTTATGCAATTGCTTTAAAATTGTTATGTTTAAATAAGGCAAAAGCTCTGTTTCTAGAAATTATGCTAATTTCCTTTTCATAAAAATTACTTTGCTCTTTGGAGGTCCAGGATTTTTTTTTAATTTTGCTTTTAAACTTCTTATAAAATAGCAAGATATCAGACCATTTTGTTCAACATTTCACCAACTGCAGTCACAGATTCTAGACATTATCATGATGGTGATTTCTAAATATCGAGCAGGGAGATGAAGCTCTTAAGAGTCAAATAGAACGACTAGAAACTTTAACAAAAATTATGTCAGAAGTGAAGAATTCTTTTTGTGTCAATAGCCTTGATAGAGCAGAAGAAATAATCAGTGAACATGAAGATAGGTCACTAAAAATTATTGGGACTAAAACACGAAGAGAAAATAGAGTGAAAGGGAAAAAACAACAGAAAGGAGCATGTAAGAGCTGTGAGACAACATCAAACAGTTAACATATATAATTGAAGTTCTAGAATGAGAAGAGAGAACAGGGAAGAAAAATAGATGAAGAGATAATTGCTGAGAATATACCAAAAATAGAGAAAGATAACAAAGTGTAGATTTAAGAAGCTCAGAAAATGTCAATAACAATAATTTTTTAAAGCACACACACATGTAAATACAAACTAGATGCAAATATATAGTCAAACTGCTGAAAACCAAAATTAAACAGAAAATTCTAAAGAGAGCCAGAGGGGATAAAAATTACTTACAAGAACAAAAATAAGAATTATAGCAGGTCTTTCACAAGAAGCTATCTTATAAAATATTATAAGATATCATAATATATTCTAAAATATATATTATATAAGTATATATTATAATTATATTCTAAAATATATTATATAATATTATATTATTATATATTATATATTTCAGAATATATTATATCTAATAATATTTTATAGATAGCTTCTTATAATTATAAGATAGCTTCTTATAATTATAATTATATATTATATATTATTATATAGTTATATATTATTATTAAATTATTAAATATTATATATTATATAATTATATTATTATATAATATATAATTATATTATAAAATTATATATAA
>NC_064809.1:47696427-47733304 GCF_023721935.1 Panthera uncia
ACACACACACACACACACACACACACACACACACACACACACACAGCTTCTATAACGTTTCCACATATATCACTGTATTCAGAGCTGCATCCAGAAATTTTTAGAAGACAGTCAGATAGTGTTGAAAAGTTTAAAAGGAACCAGCCCAAACAGGCAATTCCCACACATTTCTATTTACATAAAGTAGCAAAACAAACTCCTGAAGCTTGTGAGCACTTAAAAAATTTCTTGGTTGTGCCAAAGTTGACAAAAATGTAAGACGAGGCTCTGTTCGAGAAAGGAGGAATAAAATTTATGTCCTCAAAAAGTACTCTCCCTACCTGTGATATGTATCAACAGTTTTGCTTTGGTTTTAAACAGAAGCAACCTTTAAACAGAAAAGTCAACTTATGGCTCAGGCCAAGAATCAAGGAAAAGACAAGACCGAACAATAAACAGACAAAGGTAAGAGAGGTTAAATTCCTTAGGAAGTTGCTGGTGGGGTAAAATACTTAGTTAGAATTGACATTATTTGCATGTTTTGGTATTTTATTGGAGTTTGCTCATCCCTAGTAAGGATGCACACAAACAAAACTTTGGATAATTGTTTTCAACTCTTGACTCCTGTTCATATGCAGCATCTAGGGATAGTCTCTGTGAACAGTGTCTCTGATAGCTTATTACAAGTTAACTGTTAAAAAGTTAACTTTTTAACATTAACATTGCATAAACTCAAAGGGTATATACTCCATCACTGTTTTAGGCATATACTTCACTCTTTAACACTGTTTAAGGCATTTCGTCCAACTGTCTATAGGAAAGAAGGTAAGGAATTGGCACTTATAAACCAGGTGGAAGTCTATGTTATGTCAGGTAACCACATCTCAAAATCAGAAAGGAACTCAGGAAAGAAAAAGGTATTCAAACTAAGTTAGAAAAGTCACTTCAAAAATCCACAGGAAATGGAGTAGTAGACCATACCTTGAATAACTCAAACTCCTTCTTTGGCATCAAAAGCTAATGACAAATGATGAACATAAATTAAGTACATAGTACATATGCACATCAGGCTAGCCAAAACAAGCACGGCAAACAGAATTTCCACCACATCACCTTAAGTTATCAAGATACATACATTGTACAATAATTCTTTACTTTATAAGTTTGCATGGGGCGCCTGGGTGGCTCAGTCAGTTGAGCATCTGACTCCCGATTTCAGCTCAGGTCATGATCCTAGGGTTGTGGGATCGAGCCCCATGGCGGGCTCTACACTGAGCATGGAGCCTGCTTAAGATTCTTTCTCCCCCTCTGCCCTCTCCCCTCTCTAAAATTAAAAACAAAAAAAAGTTTGCTTGACTCTTGGATTCTAGTAAGGCCAAAAGTCACTCTGGATGACCACAGGACCTATACTCAGTGTGAACACTATGAGGGGCCACAAGTAATGAATGGTCATGCAGCAGAGGTATGATCACCATCCTACATGTGGACAAGCTGTATCTTACTAAGCCTATACCTGGCATGAACATCAACTCTGTCACTGGACAGCATATGGAGCTTCTCAAGTTTATGACATTATTATGGGGTCAGGTGTGATTTTTTGCTGAAGATTCTGAAAATTAAAATAATTCTTCCTGGGGGCATGATATAGAAACCACCACAGGTTCATATGCTACATATGAGACGGTCCATCCATTCCGCCTCTGCTAGCAGACTGGACTCTAGAGGTTCTGTCACAGGTCAAAAATCCCAAGTTAAATAGTAAGTGGATTCAGATGTTCAGGTGAATGAGCTACCAGAGTTAATAAAGTCTGAAAATGTGTCATGTGACTCAAAGATTATTTAATGATCAACAAGAGAGAGCCTGATCTATCTACCCTATGTCATAAGTATATTTTAATCTTAAAATCAAGAGAGGACCAATATTATAGTCCAAATGAATACCCACGTGTTGGTGTAAGGAGGGGGGGGAAGAGTGCAAGTTCAAGGTCAGTGGCAGAACATTTAAGAGAATAAGGGCGAAAGATGGTGAAGATGAGCCACCCTCCAGCCACTGTCCCAGTGCCACCCTCTATGAAGAAACCACTGGATAGGAAGGTTATGGGCAAGAGTGAAGAGGCAGAAATACTGCTTCTCCGAACATCAGAAGGACTATAGGACGTGTGCGAAAAAAGAGAAGGTCACTTACTGGTAAACATTTTAAGCAATTTTCTGAAGAAATAAATCAGAAAAAACGTATATATAATTGTTCCCTATATCTTTCGCCATTGCCCCCCCCCCCGCTAACCCTAGGAAAAAAACTATACAAATTATACAACAAATTAAGTCGCAAAATGATTAATACACAAAAGGTATTTAAGTCCCATTTTAGAGTAATCAATTTGAGAGTTTATAAAAGTTAAATTTTGCAAAAAGTCATAATAAATACCTGTATGGTATGCGTGTATGGTGGATCAGCACGCCCTAATCCAGATTCTGGAGGTCTCACTATATCCAAAATGTTATTTGGCACAAATCCAGAGTCTCCACTTGCATTTCGAACCTTCCACCATTGTTTTCTATCATCAAGGATCTGTCATCATGCAAAAAAAATAAAGGCATCATTCCATACCAAAACCAATCTATGAAAGAAGTTCGATGTTTATTCCTTAGATCAGGAAACTCTTTTCACTTCTAATAAGCTGACTTACTATCAACACACTGTGGGTTGAATGATTCTCAGGAGTTACACTGATAATCATAATTACTAGTATAAAACATGTATGGAACCACTACTGTGAATGTCCCCAAGGTCCTCATCGCCTGCCAAGAAGGTTTAACTGTGCTATCTGAAGCACGGAAAGATGACTAAGATGACATGTTTGGAGAGGTCTTTTGTCTACACCCTTCAAACAGGAAGGAAAAGAATGGAAACCATTCTTTTTATAAAAACTATCATGACTATCCCACATTACATATTAAAGAAGATGAACTCCGAGTTATGATCTAAGAAATGGATTCGAGAGTCATGGTAGATTATTCCCAGAATCAACAGCTTACTCACTGATGGGTACATTTGTGCAAGGGGACTATGACAGGAAGAAGGAAACGTTTTCTCTCGTTAAAATATTATGATGTATCTACATAACTAGCCTTGATTCCAAAATGGATAAATCCCAGAAGAGAAGAGGACCAAGTAAGCCAAGAAATTCAACCTCTGTCCTCCCCACCAACCTCCGTTTTTCACCCCCTCCCCCAGAAAAACCCAACAAAAAATAAGATAAAGCAAGCTCCCCCTCCTAAATAGATATAGGTATCTATAACATGCTTTTATCCTGGATAAAATAAAATGACATTGACCTGGCACTTTTTAAGGAAGGTTTAGATATATACCAAATACAACATGCAGTATATTGTATACAATATACAAAATAAATCCACTTTATTAAGAGTATAAAAAAGGTAAAATTCTATTACCTCTAAAATATCATCTTTTAGAACTGAGAGCTCACTGTTGTTCCTTGCCACAAAGTCATACTTGGATTTGGCATACTTCTTGGGTTGTGCTTTCAGTAGATCATAATTTCTATAAAAAGAAAGAGAAATGTTCATTTAGTGAGTTCTTCCTAAAGGCTGAAAACAGAAGTAAGACATTAAAGCAAATCAATGCCAATTCCTACCAGAAAACATTCTGACAAATTATTACAATAGTAGTTTAGTTTATTGTATTTCATAGAATATGAGAACTGAACAAAACTTTGGAGTTATTACTATTAAAATGAGCAAACTATGGCTAGTACAAAACTAAATAATGCAAAATCATAAGGTTAGTGGATACTAAGCCAAATACAGAATACAAATCTATGAATTCTTTGTCCATTAAATATACCGGGACATTACTTTGGTAATTAGCAACTCTACCATGAAAGAACTGGGATAAAGATCAATGGTAGCATTTTTTATAAAATTAAAAGAGACTGAAGATAATTTCCATAGTAGAAATTTAAATTATATGTTGATTTCACTAACTCAAGCAATGTCTTTAATTCATATTTAAAAATTATGACTGTCAAGTTTTAGAAAAGTTTTGCCCAGTTCCTAAATTGCAAGGGTAGGTATGAATTAAGAGTAAGACTAATAATAACACCTCCTAATTAGTTAATCCATTCATTCATTATAAACTTATTTTAATAGTAAGAACAGGTCCAAGAGTCCTATGCTTTTTTAAAAAGAAAACTTTCTTGGGGCGCCTAGGTGGCTCAGTCAGTTAAGCACCGAACTCGATTTCAGCTCAGGTCGTGATCTCACAGTTCGGTGAGTGAATTGGAGCCCTGCATCAGGCTCTGAGCTGGCAGGGCAGAGCCTGCTTAGAATTCTCTCTCCCTCTCTCTCTGTCCCTCCCTCATGGTCTCTCTCTCAAAATAACAAAAAAAACAAAAAAACCCACAAAACTTTCTTAAAAAAACAAATACTTCCTTTAATCATTACATGACCACTAATAAATTTAACATAACTAAAATATACCTCTATATGTAATACAAAAATTGATATATCAATAATGCACTACTATTTTCTTCATTTCAATAATAAAACACTTTAACTGTTGTTTATTAATTTCACTCCCTCATTTTCTCCTCCATTTACGTTTCCAGATTTCCTTACTCATTTCTACAAGGGAAAAAGCAGAAAGGAACTAAAGACGTTTGTTCATCTTTCCCCTGTCAAGTGGCCCACCAGGGTCCTCTGGAATAATGAGTCTCAGCAGGGCCAGCACGACAATTGTGACACAACGTATTCTGCCATCAGAGGTAATTGGCAACCTCTTAGTAACTCCAGAAGAGGAAAGGGACAATGAGAAAAGATGACCCAAAAGCTATGCTACCTACTGGCTATTTTTGATATAGTTTTAAAAAATAAGAAAAGTGAGAAAAGTGACATTATAGCCAAATAATTATTATATATTAATAATAATTTAACAGCTGTTCTGTGGGCTTCCTACCCCCTTTCCCTACTTTATATGTTTACATTCTATTTAGATTTCATTTGGGGGGATAAAAAAATTCAGCCACTCCAAAAGTCAGAAAAACAATAATTTCAGTTCTCTATCTTTCTCTCTTCCTTCGTGTTCCCCTCCCATGATCTGGAAAATCATCACCATTAATAATAGAGAGTTGAGTATACTATAACTGGGCAGAATAACTCTCTGCCACTGTGTTTCGGAACCAGTGAATTAAAAAGAAAAGTTTGCCACAGCTCTCCTTGAAGTCTTTGCTATTTTGAGTGTCTCAGAGATGACTACCCAGCATGCACTCAAAAAGTGCTCTAGAGAGTACAAATCTTTACGGTTTACAGTTTCTTGCCCTCTATAGATAAAACTTAGCTACGATATTGACCATATAATCAATCTGAAAATCATACTGTATAATTTTTCAGATATACTAAAGTTTCTTAAGAGATCTATAATATATAAAAACGTATGTTCTCTGTTCCTGGTTTGGAATAATCGATATCCACTTGATATAGAGCAGATGTGGAGTCAGCAATGATCGGAGACATCTCTGAAGCATGAACTGCTTTGGGATAGAAGTAAACTGTAATCCCTCAAAGGAGAGGGCTCTAAATTCAACAGGTGGTTTACCTAATGGCACAGTAAGTTTCACTGAAGAGTGAATATACTTCACATGGTATTTACTGCATTCCAGGCATAGGCATGTAATAGAGTTTAAGGGTAATAAAAAATAATTATAAAAGCAAATTCCAAACCTCTGTGTATTTTATATCAGACCAGAACTTTCAGATTATCTTTTGCAATAATGATGATACATTTTCTTAGCAACCTGAAACATCAACGATCCAGGTGCCTATGTCAACGATCCAGCACCTATTACAATAGCCTGAGTGAGAGATGGGATCCACAAGACTACTCAGATATACAATCTACCCACCACTCAATGTATTTTTTATTGAATTTTTAAAAATGTTTATTTATTTTTAAGAGAGAGAAAGTGCGACTGGGGGAGAGGCAGAGAGAGAGGGAAACACAGAATATGAAGGAGGTTCTGAGCTGTCAGCACAGAGCCTGACTTGGGGCTCGAACTCACTAACTGTGAAATCATGACCTGAGCTGAAGTCAGATGCTTAACCCAACTGAGCCACCCAGGTGCCCCCACCACTCAATGTATTTTTTTAAAAATTCTTTCCCCGGGTAAATTTTGACAACCCTAAACTCTATACATAATTGAGTATCCCTTCATGGAATTGCCTTCAATAAATTCCATTTAAATTTTTTATTTCTCAAAGGTTACTAAAAGAAACTTTGTGATATTTACCACAACATTCTCTAAATGAGGAAAAAAATCTTTAAAAGTAATGTCCCTTACATCATCCCTCACATTCTATACAAAATTTCATGAGACAAATATTTTTGAGGATTGGATAAAAAAAAAAAAAACATTATTTATCCTAATAAACCAATATATACTTCTTCCTTTTGCTAATGACAGCAAATGATTGTTTCTCTTTCTGCTGACAGCTAGGAACCTCAAAGACAAATCTGAAATTCAATCACAGTATCAATCTATACTTCCAAAATTTTAATTCTTACCCCCACTCTTGATTACTTAATTTTGTAGTTTTTGCTTCATTATTTTATTTTTAATATTAGCATTACTTAAACTGCATATAATTTAAGTGAGTTGACTGAATCCATTTTGGAAGCAGATGAGGTACAGAGATATAACTAAATCACTAAGTCAAAGTACACTCTCCTGACCCTCTAAAATGATCAAGATAAACTTTTAAAACACTTTGTGGTAAGCTGTCCAAAATAAATGGCAGAGTTTTTTCCATCAGTAACACTATACCTACCAGGCTTAGAGGTGAAGGGCAAAGACATAGGTAGTGACTCTGACATGTTGGATACACTATCATGTGCCTATTCAATCATTCAATAAATCAAATAAATCTACACTTACTGAGTGGCCACGATGTGCTAGATGTGGTCCCAAGGTTGACAATGATCGAAGTTAGTTATCAATATATATTATAAATCTGAACACACATGAGAAATGTACTCAAGTGGTTTTGTAGCTTTGTTACTTTGCTATGAAAAATCACTGGTTTACTGGAGAGATAGAACAAAAAGGGAAGAATTACCAATTTAAAATAATTTCTGGTACGTGGATATGTTTTTAAAAAAGGAAAAAAATACTGGGATGAGTAATAAGTTACTCAAGAATTTCAATGAAATAACTTTTAAGCTTCAAAAATAAGTTTCATGCATTATCTCCTAAAAATTGAATCTATAATTAAAACTTATTGCGGGTGCCTGGGTGGCTCAGTTGGTTAGGCGCTGACTTCCGCTCAGGTCATGATCTCACAGTTCGTGAGTTCGAGCCCCACATCGGGCTCTGTGCTGACAGCTCAGAACCTGGAGCCTGTTTCAGATCCTGTGTCTCCCTCTCTTTCTGCCCCTCCTCCGCTTGCACTCTGTCTCTCTCTCAAAAATAAAATATACGTCAAAAAATTTAAAAAAAATATTTCATATGTTGGCATCTTTAAAATGTATTATTCATTGCTGACTTTATATTCTATATAATATGTTACTGGTGTCCTTAGAGTAATACTTGGAAAATTTCTATACCAGTTACTTAAGTATTACCTCTGTTGTCGTTCCTAACAAAAACAAAAAATTTTAAATTCTACCTTCTTTATATTCTATTAAGAAAAGAGTATACTAAGGGGCTCCTGGGTGGCTCAGTAGGTTAAGTGTCTGACTCTTGGTTTCAGCTCAGGTCACGGTCTCATGTCTTGTGAGTTTGATCCCTGCATTGGGATCAAGAGCCTACTTGGGATGCTCTTTCTCCCTCTATCTCTGCTCATGTTCTAGCTCTCTCTCAAAATGAATAAAATAAACATTAAACAATTTTTTTTAAAGAAAAGAAGTAAAGGGAATGCAACCCTCGTGGTAAGAGAAGCTTTGTGACAGGAAGGTACCAGCGCAAGCTTTCAGTCCCATTCACCTGAATGACCATCCTTCCATTTCCTTTTTCACCTCCTTTGTTTCTGTTTTGTATATGGGTTGGCCACAATCCTCATTTGGCACCCTCATTTGCAGAGGCTAGAAAACAAGACTGAAGAAGTGAACCTTCTCCAGTGCCATTACTTCTCCCCCATCTCAGTTCTCCACATTTACCCACGCTGAATTTTTTTCAAGAGTGAAACTAAGGGGAAATAAATGAAAGCTAAAACTGGAAAGTAAAAATAAAATACAGTAAGATGAAATGGTAAGAATGGCAAATAAGACACTGACTTCTTCTAAATATTTAGTTTATATTTAGAAATAGTTCTATCTAAAGGAAGGTTTGTTTTTGTTGGAAGGAGAGAAAGATGGAAATTGTTTCCTTTTAAAGAAAGATCCTTAGAGACCATCTGGTATAAACTAGTGGAGAGTTTCAAAAACAATTCTTCTTTCTTCTTAATTCACAGATTTTGTCAGAGCACCTTTTTAAAAAGGGAAAGTCATCCAAAGGCATTTTCTCTAAATTAGAGTTATAGGCTGGAGGTTTTCCAGTTAGAATTATAGACTAGAGGCTTTCTTTATCAAAGCCAGCTCTATAAAGGAACAACTGAAATTTTATCAAACAATTAACAGATGGAAGGTTTAAAGAAGTAGTGAACAAAGCAGACACTGGGACCTCTACTTGCACTAAATCAGAGACAGTCATCCGCAGCTCTCCAAGTGGCGCCCATGAAATCTTACCTATCTACGTGGAGATTAGGAGTTGGCTTAAAAGCCACAGCAGCTTCCCCTTGGTCCAGATGGGGCATTCTTGTGTACATGTTATTGAATGCATACCCATCAGGTGGAGGATACTCTGATACACTGGACTGCTGAAAGACAGAGAAACAGAGATTAAAGAATTGCTAAGACTATTTGAATGACCACTGACGTCAGTGAACAAAACCCTCCACTATAATATGATCAGTTTCATTTTCAAGTGATTGGCCATTACTAACAAATTATGAAATGGGGTTGGTACATTTTTTTTTTAATCAAAGACCTATTTATAACAGGAAAAGTCATTAGTACAAAAGCTATATGTTAACTCTGAAAATAGCCGGGTATGCAAGTAATACATTCTTTCCTTAGGAATTCCATTGAAGGTGATTTTGGTATTAGATAGATGTTAACAATTTATATAAAATGAAATTGGTTTAAAAACAAGAATAAAACTCTTTCCCCTTGCTCTCTAAGTTTAAGGAACAGACCTTTACTACTCTAACAAAGTAAATGTCACATGAAAATCATCTAAACTCTGTGTATTAAAATTATACCCCCCTCTCATTTTTTTAAATGTACACAGTCCCTATTTTTTTTTAAATGGCAGCACTATTACCAGATTTACTACTGAGGAAAATACAGAAAGGCAGAAACATACTGATCTTGAGAGTCAGTAGTCCAGGGTAAGATAATGATGGGAGTAATTTCTTTTTATGTTTAACACAATTCTGACATGAGCCTACTAGGTGCTACCAGGAGGGGGAGCTGAGGTCTGTGGGTCCCAAGGAGCACCATAGTTTTAAAGCTATGAGGAAAAAACAAAGAAACAAAGACCAAAAAAAAAAAAAAAAAGGACATAAAGTACGTAAAGATTTTTAACTGTTTCTTTATGTGAAATGAGTATGGGACACATACAATAGACCCTGAAGCAATGGAAGTCCTTGGCTATTGAAAGTGTTTGTGAACTCACTGGGGCAGAATATTTGAAACTGGAAATGTCTTAGAAAAGTGTTAGATACATGTTTACTATAGTTCATTCTAATGACAGAGTTAGTTGGAGTACGGATAAACACAGTGTGGGTAGGGTTTCTTCAGTGGACAAGTGTGGATGTCAAAAAAACTCACACTATATTACTCCTCTGGAATATATTTCACTGGAATACACTGCACTTAACACACAAAGAAAAAATTCTCACCATTTAAATACCTTAGCTTAAATCATCAACAAAACGAAAAGGCAACTTACAAACTCAGAGAAAACATTTGCAAATCATGTATCTGATAAAGACTGAAAATCCAAACTATATAAAGAACTCACAGCTCAAGAGCAAAAACAAAAACAAAAAAACCCAACCAACCAACCAACCAACCAACCAAACACAAACAAACAAAAACCCAGTCCAAATAAAAAATGGGTGGAGCAACTGAACAGACATCCTTCCAGACATCCTTTGGCATACAAATGGCCAAAAGGTACATGAAAAGGTGCTCAACATCTCTAATCATCCAGGAAATGTAAATCAAAATCATAATGACATGTCACCTCACACCTGTTAGGGTGAGTATCATCAAAAAGACGAGATAACAAGTACTGGTGAGGATGTGGGAAAAAAAGGAAATCCCTGTACACTATTGGTGGGAATGTAAATTGGGGCAGCTGCTATGAAAAACAGTATGGAGGTTCCTCAAAAAATGAGAAATGTTCAGTAGTTTCACTACTGGGTATAATACTAAAGGAAATGAAATTAGGAACTTGAAGAGATATCTGCATCCCCATGTTCACTGCAGCATTGTTCACAATAGGGAAGCAACCTAAATGCCCATTAACAGATGAATGGATAATGTGGTATAAATATACAATGGAGTATTATTCAGCCATGAGAATAATGCTGTGTGTAACAACATGGATGGACTTTGAAAGCATTCTGCTAAGTGAAATAGGCCAAACACAAAAAGACAAATACGACATGATAGCACTTATATGTGAAATTTACACAAAGAAAAACCAAAGTCAAATTCATGGAAACAGAGTAGAAAAGCGGGTACCAAGGGCTGGGGAAATAGGAAGAATTTGGTAAAAGGGCAGAAACTCACAGCTGTAAATGAGTGAAATCTGAAGATATAATGTAATGGTGAATATAGCTGAGAACACTATAGTGTATAATTGAAATTTTCTAAGAGAGTAGAACTTAAATGTTCTCACCAAAAGAAAAAAAAAAGACAAATATGTGAGGTGATAGATGTGTCAATGTGTTAATTAACTAGACAGGGGGATCCTTTCACAATGTGTATCAAATCACCAGATGAACACCTTAAATATCTTAGGATTTCCAATTATATACCTCAATAAAGCTGAAATTAAAAATAAAATAAATAGCTTAATTAAGTTGGTTTCTCATTTCCCTGGTTGAGAGCAGAGGCATCAGACGGTTAGGCAGCTTTTTATTAAAGGCTGTTATAAAGGGCGGAGTGCAAGAACCCGGTAGAATCACCTTCACCTTTGGCTAACTTTGAACAGAACAGAGTGAGGGCAGCCAGCATGAGATCACTGGGTCCTAAGAGTGACTGGGAATATTGGGAGGGAGGAGAGAATGATGACAAATGACTAACTGTGATGACTACATACACAGCCTTGTCTAGGGCTGTTGCTGGTTCAGAGGAAGTAAAGAAGTTGAGTATTGCTACCCACATTTGACACCCCACGTCACCTATGCCTTTCGATTCTAAACAAAACCACCAGATCTTGAATCATCCAAGTCTTGTCCTGAGTGCATTTATTTTAGTAGCAATAAAGTATAATAAAGTTTCTCTTCTAGGGATGATTGCATTTTTTATGTATTTTAAATCACCATTACTCGGCCTCTTTTCCAACAAATTCTTAAGGCATCAATTCCCCTAGAACAGCTAGCAGGCGCTTTTCATTTCATTTTTTTAAAACCTCGGAATAAGTACTTAAGCCATAAAATGGCAAATAGTTTACAACAGGAAAATGATAACTCATTATAAGGAAAGATTCTCAATAATTCTTCCTTTAAAATTACTTATTCAGTGAGAGTAGACAACTTTGACACTGGGAGCCCAGAACACATTACTCTCCCTTTAAATACACAAATTGAAAAAGAACTCACAGAAGTGAATTTCTGAGGCATGTATTATTAAGTGGATGTATTTTCTTATTTAATATATAAAGACTGTAAGCTAGAAATTTCTGTGATTTGAAAAGAGTCAGCTGTAACTATAGCAGCAACACGTGTATCATAATTTCCTGTTTGATTACATCTTTTTTTCCCTCTAGAAAAGTCACCCTCTATGAGGAAAGGAAATCCACAGTGATGAGGTCTGAACTATAAAATCCTCATCACCATCCATCAGGATGAGGTCTGGAGAGGGATGTGTGCCTGCCGACCAAGGCAAAGGGCTGTGAGGTCATCTTCTTAATCCCTCGTTTAGAAGGACAGGCAGTTATAGACTCTACCCTTAGTGTGCCAGAGGAAAAAACAATTACATTAGGAAAAAACATATCTTCAAAGCAGTACATGTGCTTTTTTAAAGTTCTGGAATTTAATCAATCTTCTATAATATTATGGTTATTGTTCAAGGGAATGATTTTTTAAAAATTTAATTTATGTAAGTGTTTTTCCTTAAAAGTGAAGATTTACTCTAGTTTGCTAATCATTCCTTCCTATCATGTTTGTTATGAATACCCACAGCAGTCTGAGAAAATTTATCGACGGAATTAAATAAAGGAAACAAACAGGACCTCAAGGGGCATCTAGTCATCATTTACTGTTTCTTCTCCAAATAGACCTCATTCACCTAATTCCTCAGGTTCTGATCATCCTGTTTGGTTTGCTTCAGCTTTAAGCAATGTTTAATTTTCTGACGGAACAAGAAGAATCACAGAAAAGTCATTTTTAAGAGATGTGAAGGGATAATATAGCCAATTTCAATCCCCCCATTGGCTCCCAAAATAGGTTATTACTCCAAAGCTTACTAAATACTTGAAAGGTACAGTAAATTTTGTGATTCTTCTCAAGGTATGATACTGTTAGAAATGCTCATTTGAGCCTGGGGAATGAATCCAGGAGAAGCTCTGGCCTTCTAGCCAGGCTGAGAGGGCTCCAGGGTTTAGAACTAAATGGAAAGAAGGAAGGAAGGAAGGAAGGAAGGTAGGAAGGAAGGAAGGAAGACAGGGAGGGAGGGGGAAGAGGGACAGGAGGGAGGAAAGAGAGGGGAGGGAGGGACAGAGGAGGAAACAAATGGGACATTTGGGAAAAAGCTGCTTGGGACAGGTTAGGAGACCTAGGTCCAGGGAGCTGTCTTTTTAAAATTTTTATTTAATGTTTACTCATTTTTGAGACAGAGACAGAGAGACAGAGTATGAGCAGGGGAGGGGCATAAAGAGAGGGAGACACAGAATCTGAAGCAGGCTCCAGGCTCTGAGCTGTCGGTACAAAGCCCAACACGGGGCTCGAACTCACTGACAGATCATGACCTGAGCTGAAGTCAGACGCTTAATCGCTTAACAAACTGAGACACCCAGGTGCCCCAGGGAGCTGTCTTAAGGGTATTATAATGGATGAGAAAACAAGAACAAGCCAACAGGCAACAGGGTGATTCCCTGACAAGGAGAGAAGCTAGGCACTCAAAAATTGAGACTGGCTCACCAGGACACTGGCAGGGTGATGGCTGGCAGGCTGTGGAAGAATGATATGGGGGGCGGGGGGAGGGTGTCTTGGGCTTCACAGGGAAACAGAGCAACTGTCACAACAACGATAAAAAGCTGAGAGGTAACTAAGGGCAGCAGGACATTTAAGTCATTAGTTCTAGAACAATCTTCAGATCAATAAAACTAGAACTCACAATCAGAATTAGAAGAGAATGCACAGATTACTGCACTTTCTACAAAAAGTGATGTTAAAAACTTTACCTCTGTGGATAATCTTTTTGTCTCTTGTTTGCGCTGATGTTCTGCTACATTTGCCACAGACTCGGCCAGCTGATAAAGATCTTGTTCCATCGGTGCTCCCATGAAGTTCAGCATTGGGGGCTCCCAACCGTTGCGGAACCGTGGAACATATGGTGGAATAAATTGTTCTTTTGGCCACTCTGCTCTGTAGGGGGACATTAAGGCATAAAATTAAGAAATGTATCCATGTTCAAAATTACTTTCAACAAGGTTAGCCACAAAAAAACAAAATAAAATGATTTGGGCTCCTGGATGGCTCAGTCGAGCTGGACTTCAGCTCAGGTCATGTCTCTTGGTCTGTGAGTTCGAGCCCCGCATCAGGCTCTGTGCGGAAAGCCCAGAGTCTGGAGCCTGCTTCGGATTCTGTGTCTCCCTCTCTCTCTGCCCCTCCCCAGCCTCTGCTCTGTCTGTCTCTCTCTCTCTCAAAAATAAACATTTTTTCTCTCAAAAACCAACAAACAAAAACAAAGCATACGTAATCTGCCCTCTCTGCACACATAAAGGGAAAAGGAACATGCTTATGCCAGATTGTAATGCCAACAAAATGAAGATTGAATTTTGCTTCACGATCTGTTTTTTCACATTGCCTCCATTCTCCATTCATTCATCTTCGTAACATGGATATAGGTTTTGAAAAACTGGAAAGGGAGTGTGAGGCTAGAAGCGTTGAAAGTATTTAGAACATGAACTTCTCTTGCATCTAAAGTAGATTCAGATTCTCATCTTTCCCTTCCCTTCCCTCTCATCATCATAACCAACCCTCCTGGTGTCAGACATATCTTTCTAAAAAGAAATAACAGAGAATGTTCTGAATGTTTATGCTTTATAAAGGAATAAGTCCTCTAAATGAAACATTACCAATTTTATAAATTAAATTTATCAGCTAGTCTTTAATCAGTGAAATCAAGTTAGGACTAATCTGGAACCGTAATCATTACCCATTCATTATTTAATGACTCTGAGTGAGACTTACTTCTACAAGCTCCTAATCACTCATGAACCACAAAAACACCCGGGACAGAAATTATAGGTTCATTTCTGCTCCACTGTGTTGTTTTATCTCTCACAAGTGAAAGATTAATTCTTCAGGTTATATTTCTCCTATGATAAAATGAGCCATTTTATTCAGATTATTAAGTACCTTCATAATTTTTGTTATCTTTATGAGTTTTTAAATCAGTATATTCTTTTCCTAATACTCTTAACAATAAGGATTTGAAATGACCGTTTCTCATGTCAAGAGCTAACAGTGTATTTTCTTTTGATGTAGTTTTTCCAATGGTCATTCATTTTCTCATTGTGAGGTACGACCCAAAACCGAGAAATTTAAAAATCTAGGCTATTTTTGTACTATGAGATCTGATTAATTTAGTAAGTTTCATGTGAAAATATTAAAAGATCCCACCTAGACTTATCAAAAGATCATAACCTACAAATATCTAATGGATTTAAGAAATCTGTTTAACCAAGTTTTTACATAGTATGATATACAAATAGTATGATATATTAATATACAAATAATAAAAATAAATTTAAATAATGCTTTCAATATAAAAGTAACAACTACAGTGCTTTTAAAGAATTTTTTGCTTGGTAAACCATTCAATATGTAAGCCATATTCCAACACAAGCTGTTGCCAAAGTGTAAAATACAAGTGGGGACAGTTTATATGTGTTTCCACAAAAGAAACAGAAGAGAGAAAGTATGAATTGATCCATCGCTTTTAGGCTAGTCCATTCAAAAGCATTAGGAAGAAAAGCTTCTAAATGACCACCTGAATGGCTTATTCTAAGTAGTGAGAGCAATAAAATGATTTGGATAAGAAAGGCAAAAATTATTTATTCAATGTCATAAAATGAGAAAGTTTTATACCTTGCTTTGCTCAGAAAAACTTTAATACTGCAATGATAAATGATGCAATGTTAATGATCTGTCTTCCACAATCACTTTATTGACAAGATACAATTTTTAAAATGATCCCCTCCTTCTTTCCACCCAGAGAAGGATCTTGTCTTTCCTAAGCTCAACTACCAGACTGATCTTTCTAAAACACAGATGTGATTACGTCACACTCCTATTCACAAAGCTAGTGGTTCTCTGCAGCCTATACAATCTTCTCCAACTCCGTAGCATGGCAGGGGGAGCCCTCATAGCCCACCTGTTCATTTCCATGTGGCTTATTTAACACCATTTTCTCCCCTCCCCCTTTTCACAAGCACCTGCTACCCAAAGTTTATATGTCAGCTAAACCCATATTCATTCTCCATTCTCTTGACTTCCTGCTTCATGCCCTCATTTGTGTTTCTCTATTAGAAAAACCCCTTCCCAATTATGTATTCATGGAAATCCTACTCATCCTACTGAGAGGCAGCATAGCAAAATAATTATGGACATCAACTCCAAAGCCAGACTGCCTGAATACAAATGGCAGATCTGCCACTTAAGAGTTATATGGCTTTGAGCAAATTACTTAACCACTCTATGCCTCAGTTTCCTTATCTGTAAAATAGTGACAACATAGTACTTACGTAAAGTTCATGGAAGACTGCTTAGCAAACCCTGTATGTATGGTGTGTACATATATATTACACAATATGTGACTATTATTATCTATTGGTTTAAATGCCAGCCCTCTCTGAAAGCTAACTACCCTCCTCTTTAAATCCTCCTCCTGATGGTTCCACCTTGCCAAACAACAGCAGTTTATGTGTCACTCCTGGTACTTAACATGCCTTATATTGTGCATACTTTATATCTTTTCCACTAGACTAGCTTTTGAAGGGTTTAGGCTTTTTCTCTGTAATGCCTGGTCCTTCATAAGTAGAAGGCTAAAAATATGTCTCATTAGATTCATGTAATAACAAAGAACAACACTTAAAGTATTATAGGTATTAAACTCATACACTTACCTGGCTTTCATCCAAGTTTCTCCCAGTGACACCCAAAGCTGCCTTTCATCAGCGTTGACAGTATAATTTAAGAAATCAATTGTGTCCTTAGTCAACAGGGGGCTGAGTACTGAACTGGCTAGTTCAGGACCTCCTGTTGCCTGCACCACCTAAAATGACAATAAATCATTTTTTAGCAAGAAGATGGTGATTACTTGTATATTTTCAAAATATGTAAAATCTATGCCCAAAACAAGCACTGTTTTCATATACTCAAATTTTGACATTGTGCAGTGTACTACTGAATGAAAAACAGTTTGTTAAGTCAACTTGCCCAGGCTAATAGTGCCTAATAATCTAGAATGAAAAGTTAATAGTTTAACGACTTTCACAGGATCTGTCTATTGGCTGCACAGGACTGTATTTTCCCTGGAAAATACTAATGGCTATCCAGAGAATTCTAAGTCAGGTGGTTTAACTATCTGCTTTTTGCTTTAAAAAAAAAAGTACATGTATCTTTCCTGGCAAATCTATTATGCCCAACTTGAAAAATACGGTTCTATAAAGGAATACTCTAGAGAGAAATAAGTCTCAAGTTAACAGCCTATGGCTGTGCCTATAAAGACATACAAAAATAAAAGGATCCGGAGAGAAAAGTGAGAGAAGAATGAGAACTGGTACTCTGAATCTATGACAGCTTTTCCCAGAATCTAATTCTAGGAAACTGTCCTGATTTAAAATGGATAATTTAATGACTAGCAGAAACAAATAAACAGGTGCAACTCTCTGATAAACAAAATGATGATAAGTGTATGTCTGGAAACTGCTCCAAATTGACTTCTCAGAGGCTATTTCCTGGCTAAAGAATGGTAGTTATCTCCTAGAGCAGAAACCAGAGCCCTTTTATAAAAATTTCACTTTCCCAGAGATATGGCACAAGTAAAAAGGGATTTTTTTTGAATGGCTTCAGACCAAGAGTCAGTTTCTCCCCAGTCATCCAAGTGCGCTGAGCATGCCATGCTATCATATACCTCTGTGTATCTGCACATGTTTCTTCCCAGTTCCCCATGAGGCCCTTAATTCATCACTCAGAACTCTACTCCAGTACCACCTCTTCCAGGAAGCCCTTCTTAACCCCACAGCATAGCTCTGAGGCACCTCACTGTCCCCAAAACAATTTATATGTATTAGCAACATATTACATTTTAACTTATGGCTTATTCTTCAGTTTTCCCTCCCGTGAGGACTAGGACCAAATGAACTGCAGAAAACACAGTGTTGGAGGGATGAATGAGAATCAGTGAAAGATCAAAGATAAGGAGGGACATTGGCTCTTACTTGAGAACAAAACCCACTCTGACTGTTTGGCATGTAATTTTCTTACTTCCAAGCCCTAAAAGCACTTCTAGTAAATGTGTAGGGATGATTAAGAAGGAAAAGTTAAGGAGTAAAATCTAAGAGTAAAGGAATTTTTAAATCTTTGGTTTCACAGAGGGAGGAGGGAATGAAACAAAAGAAATGTAAATAAAAAGCTGCAAGACATAGTTCCCTCTGGAGAACGGATGTCAGGCAGGTTTGCATGTATGTGTGCTGTAGGTAAGCTTGTGTGCAGATGCTGGGGGCAGGCAACAGGTTTTTCAAGCTTTAAAGCCATTCAATTTTGTGTGGCTGGAAGTAGGCTCTTTATGAACGTTCCTTCCCAAGTTTCTTATCCAAGTAATACATCTGGATCTCTGTAGGCAGAACATTAAAAGAGCAACAGACATATTTTGATCAGAGACACCATTAATAAGGAGTCATTTTTGATGAAAAACAAAGATAAAATACATCATATTTTCAGATACATAGCCTGATCGCAAAGGCTAATTTCTACATGTTAGGGAAACCAGTCCTATTATCTTATAGTTCTCCTCTATGTAATGACTACGCAATTACTTACAATGTGTGAAAGAGTTTGAAAGAATGAGAAGGTGGCAAAAAACTGCTCTATAACCAACACTTCCTAATACGCAAACTAAGACAGTATCAAATGTGTTAAAGAATAAGGAATATAGGGGCACCTGGGTGGCTCAGTAGGTTAAGCGTTCGATTCTTGATTTTGGCTCAGATCATGACCTCGCAGTTTATGAGTTTGAGCCTGGTGTCAGGATCTGCACTAATAGTGCTTGGGATTCTCTGTGTCCCTCTCTCTCTGCCCCTCCCCAACTCATACACGTGTGCACGCACCCCCCCCCCCACACACACACACTCTCTGTCTCTCAAAAATAAATAAATATTTTTAAAAAGGAGTGAGGAATATAAATTTTGTTAATGAGCTAGTCTGGGCTTCTTTGCATGTGAATGGCCTTGATCTAATTTTTAAAAGAGCTTATATAGCAAGAATTATTCCAGACAAGTAGAAATTTGATGTTCTATATATAGCAACAACATATGGGAGCATTCATAAATTATTGATGTAGCCTTGGACTTTCATCTTCTAATCTTTTATTGCCCAGTTCTGACATTTATGCTGATAATGTTACTTTCCTATGTTTGTAAAGCAATATTCATTTCATATTCTACTTCAGGTCTTGTCTAGTTGCCCTTGAAGAAAGGATAAGATTTATTATTCCTTTTTGTAACTTGGATTTTGTTTTTCTCATTTTTTTCTGATAATCAAGTAAAAGCTATGAAAAATGCATTTGAATTTGCTCCATTTTTGATAAATATTAAAGAACTCAAACCATAATGTCCATATGCCCTAAACCAAAATTAAGCTTATTGGCTTCATATAGTTCTTACTCTTTAAAAAACAGCCATAGAAATAATAACACCAAATAATCACACACTACTAACAATTATCATTACTGCTATTGTCATTCTGTTCTCTATTGTCTGCCCTTCTGACAGGGAAAGCCATTCACAACCACTCCACCTGTGCCTGCCTTAGCCCAGAAAACAGGAAACTCTGTCCTCCTGGAAGTATTTAAAACAGATTCTGCCTTCTTTTTACTCCTTGCTCACTTGTCCTCCCACAAAACGGGAATGACCTAGCTAATTGGAGGAATTGTAGAAAAGAGTGATTTGTAGCCCAGTCTCTTTTCATATCTGTCTGTATGTGGGGCCAACAATTGTTCTGCCTGCTTTCTGTCGCCATGCTTTCCCTAAGCCCCAGCACTTTTTTTGTGTACTCTTAAATATTCCAGTGAATTCTCCTAGCTGTCCTGTAGGACAAGACGGCTCTACATAAAGTCAGCTTGGAACAATTGCTATTACACTATTTGCAAGTGTAAGAAATATAAAATAGGAAGGGAAGTATATTATCATACCATATAAGGAAAGAACATACCTGGATACTGAAAATTCAGAAAATGAAGATGTGTATCTTGGATCCTGGCCTATGACACAAGGGTATATAACCTTTTGCTGGATAAGCTCATAGGAAAGTCCAACTCCTCTACAAAGGGAATTGTTTCCAACACACCCTTCTTTTTAGCTTCAAAAATTATACCTTATGTGAGGGGGGTGGCCTGGGTGGCTCAGTCGGTTAAGCTTCTGACTTCAGCTCAGGTCATGATCTCATGGTCTGTGAGTTCAGGCCCCGTGTCAGGCTCTGTGCTAACAGCTCAGAGCCTGGAGCCTGCTTCGGATTCTGTGTCTCCCTCTTTCTCTACCCCTCCCCCACTCTCACTCTGTCTCTCTCTCTCTCTCTCAAAAATAAATAAACATTAACAAAAATTTTTTTAATTATACCTTATATAAAAATATACCTGTATGAGAAGGGAGTTTTCTGGGGAGAAAAAAATAGTACTACCTGCCTGTCACTCTACCTGACATATAGTGGGCAATGTAAGGACTACTAATTATTCCCTAGTGTCCACTCTCTTCTCCCATCTAGAAAGAGAAGCCCCTACGTTTTGGATGAACCAACACAGATGGAGACTATATTACTCTGGTGTTCGGTGTGGCTATATGAGAACATTCAGGCCAACTGGACAAAGGCAGAAATTATCTGTTTAATTTCAGAGTCACTTCCTTAAAGACAAATCATCTTTCTTTGCCTTTGTACAGCTGTAACAAGAACGTGGAGGTAAAATCAGCTTCCACCACACAGATATCTGACACGGTTGTTCAATTCTTCCTCTTGGAAACATTTTCTTCATTTGGCTTCCAGAACACCATAATATTCTTATTTTTCTTTTCCCGACTTAACTGCTTTTTCTCAAATCTTTGTTGGCTCTTTCCATTCTCCTCACACTGAAACTGCACAGGGATCCACCAGTCCTTACCCCTCTTCTTTATTTGTAACTACTACCTTGGTAGTAGTCTCTGTCTTACCTATTGTTTTCTACATCTTGGTTAATAATTAGGCCATCTCTTCACTCATAGGCCAAACTTTGGAGATACGCTTGGCTGTTGCACAGCATATCCTATCTACCAGAAAGTGTTGCTTCTATGGTTTACACCCAGAATCGGGCTTCTTACGATCTCTAATGCTACTTGATCCAAACACCGTCATCTCCAATCTGGATTATTCTAATAACCATTCCAGTCCCTTCTTCCGCCAGATCTCCAAGTATTACAGCCAGAAGAATCCTTTTGGCGAAAACCTTCCAAAGTGTACAAGATTTCACAATCACCTACAAGGACCAACAAAATATGGCCTTCCGTTTCTTTGCTAACCTCATTTCCTAATTAAGATCTCCCTCATTCTGTTCCGGTCACAACACTTATTTATTCCAAGAGCACAATTTGCAATTACCACCCCAGAGCATTTACAATAGCTGCTCTCTACCTGGAATTCTCTTCTTTCAGAAATCCACATGACTCATTCCTCACTGCATCTGCTCAAATGACACCTTCTCACCTTAACCAACCCTATTCAGAAAGGGTACTACTCCAGCTCACACACTCATGTGCGCACTTGCATGAGCACGCACCTGAAATGCTCCCTGTTCTCTGTCCCTACTGCATTTTTTCAAGTAACATTTATTTTTAGCAAAATGCATTATTTATGCATGTATTTAGATTAACAATTGCCCCTCCATACTACAATATACGTTCCAAGAGGGTAAAAATTTATGTCTGTTTTGTTCCTGATAAGCTACGAATAATACGAAGCACACAGCAGGCTCTCAATATTTGTGAATACATAAATACATGAGCAAAACCTTCCATCCAGTACCAGCGCCTCCTCATGTCTAGCCTATTTTGGGAGAAAGAGAAAAGCTTTTATATTATTATAGCCATTTCTATTATATACTAGTATACATTGCAACACCAGCATCCGATAAATCTTTCTTTTCATTTCCCTAGCGCTGTCACAGACATCAGTTTCCTCAACTGTAAAATAAGGTGTTTGAACTAGATGATTTCTAAGGTTCTTTCAAACTCTCAAATTGCACATTCTTGATACGTGCATAGACGCCAAGGGAAATAGAATCCATGCAAGGTGATGAAGAAAAACTGTCTAGGTAACTCCAGCCAGGCACATGGGGTTGAAAAACGTACTAAGAGTAATTCCTTTCTTATATTAACAAAGCCTTACCATATTTAATGGAGTAAATAAAAAATGAACCAAATCTGCAGCACTCGGATTCTGGATATGAGACTTCAGTTTGGCCTGTAGCATTAAGAAACCAGACAAACAGATTACTATGATGTAATCAAGCAAAAAACAGACACTCATGAAGGTCCAACACAGACTCAGAGGAAGAGTTCTTTACTACTACTTTCACTTTTAGTGTATTAATCAGCCTAGGTAAGTCAGATTAGGGGAATTTAGTTTTTAAAAAGTTAGGAATCATTCCTTTTTGATAATTCGCTTAGATACATAAGTTTTACTAGCTATTGTCCTAATTAAAGAAAAATCAAGACACACATACCAAAAAACCCACAGGAAAAAGCTTATCTCTTAATTTAATCAATAACATCCTGGCTAGGCTTTGATTTCTTTCATTTGTTTCTTTTAGTTATATATAAATAAATTTCACCTACCAGAAGGTTAAATCCATGTTTAAACTTTTGTAAACAGTCAATAAATTCATCAGGAGGAGGAGGTTTTGCCCGCAGAGTTAAAACGCCCTCTAAAAGAAATAAATGGGAAGAGGGACAGATGAAAGCAAAGTTCTAAGAAAATACATTAAATGAAAAAGTAGAAGAACACATTTGCGTCTATAAAATTTGATGATCATACCAGATACCACGCTGTGTAGCTACTCTACCACATGTCATAGACTAACTGCAACAAACTAAGATGATCCGACATTTGAAATGGATTCTTCTATCCTTAGGCACTACCAATTACTCATCAATTCCATAAACGTATACTGTAGCCTTTTTATGTCCCAGTTACTGTGCTTATCATTGCAAAGACTATAAAAATGTATAAGTTATGGGGCCTCCGGGGGGCTCAGTGGTTAAGCATCTGACTCTTGATTTTGGTTCCGGTCGATTTCACGGTCATGAGACTGAGCCCCTCCCTCATCAGGCTCTGTACTGAGCATGGAGCCTGGTTAGGATTCTCTCTCTCCCTCAGCCCCTTTCCCCACTGCTCTCTCTCAAAATAAATAAATTTTTTTTTTAAATGTGTAAGTTATAGGCCCCACTCTGTAGGGCCTTAAAATCTAATGGAAGACATGAATCAGATAAGTAACAAAGATACACCAATGAAGTACTATAGAAAGAGACTGCACCTGGTTGGGAGTTGGGAGGATGTACACCTAAAAGATGTTTCACAGGGAAAGTAGCCTTTAAGATGAGATTTGGAAAGTCTGTTACATGGCAATTTGGTAAGAAAATGTCATGGTTGGATAAAAACAGCATAAGTAAAAAACATGAAAAAAGGAAATCGTATGTACATGAAACAACAAACTAAAACAAAGAAACACGAGGATGGAAAAGTAGATCAAGGTTAGATTATGGGTGACCTTGACTGCCAAGGGGAGGAGTAGACTTAACAGAACATGGAATTAACATGCTTTTCAGAAGAACAAAGTGACCGCCTTAGAGCTTTAAGACAACTGTCCTCCCAGAATAAAAAACTGGAGGCTTGAAGACTACTTAGAGAGCTGGGTAAAAACGATCACAGTTTGAAGCAGACACTAGTTATGAAAATGAAAACAACTGGATATAAAACACAGTGAAGGAGCATGTGGGTTGCTCAACCGGTTAAGCATCGACTCTTGATTTTGGCTCAGGTCATGATCTCATGGTTTGTGAGATCAAGACACATGTCAGGCTCGCCGTTGAGCATGGAGCCTGCTTAGGATTCTCTCTCTGTCCCTCTGCCCCTCTCCCCTGTTCACACACTCTCTCTCCCAAAAAGAAAAAAAACAAAAACAAAGGAACAAAAAAAACCCCAACTCATTGAAAAAATAATATTGATGTTGGCTGTAAGCTAGAGAATGAAATCATACAAGAATCTGTGGTCTAGAATCTGGGTGACCAAAAGGACAGAACACACTTCATAAAGAATACAGCAGGAATAAGAGGTGTGAGACATAAGGAAGCAATAATACTTAATCTCAGAATATAAGGAAGTGACGTATATATCCAGATATACACATCTGGAAGACAAGTCTACAGGTCACATGCTTATGATATAGACATGAGCTAGAGAAAGACTGGAAAGTCATGTGTCATGAAAGGGATATTTACTATTCTTTTATGTATTTCATTATGTTCTACAATTGCAAGCTTATATATTTTGAAGCCATTTTAAATAGCTAACTACAGCATACTCAAAAACTGCTTGTATGTGACCTGAACATATTGTTTGGGAGTTCTGTGATTAAAAAAAAAAATCAAATCCACTGACATTTGCAACTATATTAATGAGAAAAATCAATCCTTCTAACAAAATAATGAGGTTCTATATTTACAATAAAATACATCCAATTATGGGAAGAACAGAGCTATGACTTTAGCAGACATTAATTTTGCAGTCACTAATTAAAACTATAAACAGATGGTCACCAGCTGCACCTCAGAGTCTCTGTGATTTAGGTGAAGTATCCTAGACTCTTTCCTTACCATAGCCAACTTCGAACTAAAATGGACTTTTCCCTGGGCTCATCTTAGTCTCTGCCTAACTTCCAGGTGCTATCCCAAAATAAAAAAAGGGACCTTGGCCCACTGTCAATGGAGTTTTGCTGAGCAGTTCACAAGGGCAGAAACTCTGCCTAGCACTGGAGTTCTCAAAGGTCTTTAGAAGATTAAGAAAATCCAACTTACCTCCTGGCCCTTTCTTTTTACCTTTCTTAGTCTTCTTCCTTTTAGAAAGCTCAGAAAATGCTTCAGCTGCTTTTTGGAGTTTTGTGATAAAAAATTCAATATCATCCAAAATGTGGTTTAATATTTGCTGGAATTAGAAATTACAGAATGAAATGTAAAACAAAATAAGACAATTTTTTGCCTTGACTTTATACTGTCAGTAAAGGAAAATTAGAAAAAAAAATACCTCCCACATACAAATTTTAAGTTTAGCACTAATTCCAAGAAAAGAATTAAACTAAATATATCTATACCTGTGGCTGAAGTCTGACATTCACATTTTTCTTTAGTTTAATTTTGTTCTATTTTCAATACCATCAAGAAAGCATTCACAGTATCTATTCAGATTATTAATTATTTTCAACTACTCTAATTTTCTCATAGTGCTTCTTCCACACAAAGTTAGGGTAAAAATTTCTAAGAAATATCTTGTTAGAAGAGCACTAAGAATTTTTGTTTTTTTTAATAAATGTCCCAATAAAGTACCGACAGTATTATTTCATGGAAAAAGGTATACAGAATGTTGTATAACCTAATAAACACATAGATAATTATCCTAGAATAGTCATTAATAAGAGTTTCTACATGGTTAAATAGAATCAATGATGAATTATGCTTTCAGGGATTATTGGATGAATTTTGATTATACTACAGTCTTAGCTGACTTTCTCTACTTTGTGTGAAACCTGACATTCTTCTAATTTAAAAGACTAGAAATCGGGATTAAATAAACTTCTAAGTGTAATAAATAATGGTGTGATATAAAAATGAAGTTCCAGACTTCAAATTCCTCTAAGTATTTGTTTACAAATAAGCTAGGAATGTGTGTATAGTATAAAAATAATTATATTACGATCATATGTTGTTATTACATCACAGGGCATTCTCACTGTGTAAGTAAACTACTATGGACTAATAAAAATAAATACAGCCTTATCCTTTATAAAGAGTTAAAATTTACATTTTATTTTTTAGGAATTATAAAATATTTTTTAATAAATGTCATGAAGATATATTTAAAAGATATTTCAATTATGAATTACAAACTATGAAAAAGTTAAAATCCCTCAAATCTGATAATTCAGTTTAAATTCCTTTGCAAACTAGTTAATATGCTAGTTTTCTATCAGAGCCCTATTCTACTAAATATTGGCATAAAGGCAAAAAACAGTTAAGATAAATAATTCAAAGGGCATAACCACCAATGGAAAGAGAAAATATACTTTCCACAAAACACCTTTATTTAAATCAACTTCATTTTCCCTGTTGATATTTTCTCCCCTTTAAAAAACAAAACAAAACAAAAAGCCAATGATCTAAAGATGAATGGTAGACCTACCACATCTCTGTCAATTCGGGCCGCCATCATCTCAGGCGTTTCTTCCTGCTCATGATACTGCCTTGGCTTCTCAACTAAAGAAAGGAAATCATTAAGTCTTTCCACCTGTTGCCTGAGCAGTATCAATATAGGCAATGGAACATGAAAAGAGTACCATTTACAAAAGAGAACACCTTCTTTAGATACAGAATCAAAATTGCTCGTCATCTATGAATGACATGCACTCTTGCTACCACTAAAAAAGAAGGACTCGGGCAGAGCTTTCAACCTTCACAATGCTGATTCACCCTGTAACTTCCCCGCTATTCTCCCTTCTTCCTGACAGCTGCCTGTGGAACCAATCCTAACTTCTCATCCTATAATTCCTACAGAAGAAAACAAGTACCAACTCACATTTAAGCACCTACCCGTCAAAAACTGGCCAACTATTTCTAACGCAACAAACATCCCAATTCTTACACATTCCAACACTTTGATTATAATAAAGCTTTGGGGGTTCTGACAGTAAAGTCCTTTTTAAAATTCTGACAGTAGGGGCACCTGGGTGGCTCAGTCAGCCAAGCTTCCGACTGCAGCTCAGGTCATGATCTCACCTTTCCTGAGTTCAAGCCCCACATCAGGATCTGTGCCGACAGCTCAGAGCCTGGAGCCTGTTTCAGATTCTGTGTCTCCCTCTCTGTCTCTACCCCTCCTCTACTTGTGCTCTGTCTCTCTCTCTCTCTCTCTCTCTCTCTCTCTCTCAATCTGTCTCTCAAATATAAACATTTAAAAATTTTTTTTAAATAAAAAATAAAAAAATTCTGACAGTAAAGTGCTTTTTATTTATTTAAAAAAAATTTTTTTTAATGTTTATTTATTTTTGAGACAGAGAGAAACAGAACATGAACAGGGGAGGGGCAGAGAGAGAGGGAGACACAGAATCTGAAACAGGCTCCAGGCTCTGAGCTGTCAGCACAGAGCCCGATGTGGGGCTTGAACTCACGGACCGTGAGATCACGACCTGAGCTGAAGTCAGATGCTTAACCGACCGAGCCAACCAGGCGCCCCAGCAAAGTGCTTTTTAAAATGTCATTAAGCTTAAAACATGCAATGTTGGGTTCACTGACTTAAACTTTAAAAGTATAAATGCCCTACAGGATTTGTAAATTAAATAATAGATATCTTAAGAGCATTCAAGATATTAAGTTAGCTCATTGAGCTAAAGCATGATGTTAATTGTAAGGTCATTATCATGATCTCCTTCCTGGTTAACACTACTACTAAACACAGATACTTCTACAAACATTTCACAGTATATGGAATAAAAAAAACCAAAAACTGTACAGATGAAACAGGAAAAATGTACCATCAATAATGGAAATACAACTCATAATACATCATGACTCATGATATTCAATACAGAAAACTATAAAAAAAATACTCAAAATTCTGTATTGCTATGCCTTTTTATGCCTAACTTTTCCCCAAAAAAGGAATAGGTACCCCCCCACACACAAAAGAAGAAATTACAGAGTCTTATGAAACTTAATTAGTGGCTGTAAAGTACTTTAAGATAATTAGAATTTACATTCATGAAATCTTGCCAGTTAAATGCTGTTTTGCATGGGTTAGCTACTTCCTTGGGTATTGTATACTACAGAAAGCAGCAAGTTGACCTTGAAATATAGCTAGTAGGAACTCCAGATAGGTCCCAAAATGTCACTTGGCAGGTGAGATAAGGGAGAGGTGCAATATCTTGCAGACTTTTTCATCACCTAGGACCCCTTCTGCCACTATTCTACAGAGACCACTTTTAGAAGTCATGGGTAAGGCTATGTCAAGGATTCAAAGGAGATTTTAGCCTGAGTCAGCCAGAACTTGTAGAGGGACCAAAAGATACTTCTTGCGGGGGGGTCACGGAAGCAGGGGAGCGTGCAGTGGATTTCCAACTAAAAACTGGCCTGGATCCAGACAGAACCTCACATGGGTAAGTGTTATGTTCTATTTGGTCTAGTAGAAAATTAGAAGTTCTGAAAACCATTTCTTACTCTAATTTAAATAGATGAGAATGCACAGCATATTTTAGACAAAACCTAATGAGAGCCCACAAACACCCCAGGAACAAATTTTCTCTTTTCTGTAAATTATATTAGTTTTACAGATGTTTTTACAATTTTATTCAGAATATTTGTAAACTTAAGATGTCTTATCCTTCCTCAACTTCAAGGAAGACCATTTTGATCTCTCTCAAAACCCACATTTCTTCCACCAAACAGCAGCAACAACAAAAGTACCATAAGAACAAAAAGTTAAAAACACTATAAACTCCTACCAGTTTTTTTAAACACAAAATTTTACAAAAAAAAAAAGCATCAACAGAAATTTACCTTATAAATTTCTAAAAACAGAAATTGTTATAAAAGTTAAAGTAAGTAATTCTGTTACTTCACTTTTGATAAATGGATGTTTCAAAGATTTCTTTCTTTCATCTGTTTGGTAGCTGGGCTTATGTGTAAATCTCTAAAAATAACTTCAAGGATACCAAAAAACAAAACAAAACAAAACAAAAAACTAAATAAAATGGAAAGCATTTCAGAAATAAAATGAACTCCATTTGGCAAAAGTGAGACCAACCACACATTATGTGTACAACACTGCAAGAGATACTGTTAGAGGCGTTACTTGCTTTCAGATTCACAGCAACCCATGAATTATTATCCCCATTTTACAAGTGAGATTGAAGCACAGAGGGATACTGTCCAAGGTCACACAGTAGATCCTGGTCTTATTCCAGAGTCTAACTTGCAACTCATCAGATTCAAAATCAAGCCCAGTGTCACTCATTTTGGCCACCAAGTTCTATTGTTTACCTACCCTGCTAGATATCCTGTATGAATAATGCTTTATTAGATAAAGGATAAGTGATTTAAGAAGTCTATTGTACTGTGAGGCAAAAGAGTGAAGCTTCATCAAATTCAAACTTGCTGGATCACAATTATTAACCCTTATAATGAAGACACTGGACCTAACAACATATCATAAGGCATTATCGGTCATAACAATTTCATATTTGGCAAGAAACATTCTGACATGTAAAATGTTACACTATGTTCTATGCTGTGATTTGTCTTTTAAAAAGAATACCAAGGTAAAATGATGGTGCCCACAAGGGCCCCTTTGACAAGCTTAGCCAGATGGAGAATGCATTTTACTCTTGTCCTAATACTACCCTGATATCCTTTTCATGAAAGCACAACACTTTTTCCAAAAAGGACAGTGGTAAGGTAATAATAATGGAAAGAATTTTGAAGTATAGTCTTTAAAAAACTCTTGTTTGGTATATATCATGTTACCATCTTTTTGTTAGCTGAGTGAAACTTCCCATCTTTGATTGCATTTAAAAAAAAAAAAAAAAAAGGGACCATAATCCTAACACCATATTTATTTAAATGACTGGCCTGAACTCTCGTATACAATAGTCTTATAGTGTCCAAGGCTTAAATTTCTTTTCTAAGTTTTGTTTCAATTAAAAAAGCTAACCTCAGGCTTTAGCTCAGAAATCAGCATCAGAATTTGAAAGCAAGAACTATGTCACAACCCATAATAAATGTTCAAGAAGTAGCAGTTCTAGAAACACTCACAGTCCCCCTGGTCAGCTGCCCACGCAGACCAGGCTGCCACCCGACTTCTAACATCCACCTGGGTAACAGTCCCAGGGGGCACTGGGGCAGGAGCTCTTGGTGGAGGCGGTATACCAGGGTCTGCTTTTGAAATCATCCTAAAAAAGACGAAAAAAAAAAAAGAATTTTTTACCATCTTACTTTCTATCAATTCTCTCAGTTTATGGTATTAGTTCTTCAACCTTAGGAACTATGTCAAGAGGTAGAACAATAAGGGTTTCCTAACCATTTCATATTATATATATTTACAAATGTACATCAAATACAAAATCATAGGAACATTTTAATTCAACTGATCACTAGGTTTAATTTTTTTTTCCTGTGTCTCCCGTGATTTGGAAAGGCTGTGAACTATATTCCTCATATCTATTTGTACTCCCCTAGGCTGACCTTCCCTTAAATTGTCACTCATCAGTCCTGACTCTCTTGGACAACACACGTGGGAGAGAAGCCTTCTCAGAGACAGACCAGAAACATGGAGGGAAAATGTGCACACATAAACCCATAAACCGACAAACTCAGAAGAGCAAATGAGTTGAAATCACAGGTTGTAATCTCTAAAATATACCTTCACTGAAGGCAATCTTTCTAAATCTTTAGAGCAAAAAACAAAACAAAAAACCACAAATGAAAAAACTTTTCTAACAAACAAAACAATTCTACCCCTCAATCTCTTTTAATGATTTTACCTCAGGGCTTCGGGCCGTCTCTTCTGTTTCCCTCCTTTACTGTCACTGATTGCACTTTCAATGTCTTCACTAATGAGGTTTGCCTGCAATGGAAGACAGGAGGTCATAGATTTTTCTTGTCTTGATATGTAGGTTCAAACAACAACAAAAAAGGGATTATGTTTCCTGTCTGAATCAGTAAGTGTCTTGACACAAAAGAAGTGTTTTCTTTTTTTTAAACGTGCTTTCCAAACATGACTCTTGTGGTTTTTTGATGGTGAACTTCATAATGGCCAAATTTATTTATTTATTTTGTTTATTTATTTTGAGAGGGAATGCAAGTGGGGGAGGGGCAGAGAGAAAGGGAGAGAGAGAATCCCAAGTAGGCTCCACTCTGTCAGCGCAGAGCTCGACACAGGGCTCAACCCCACGAACTGTGAAATCATGGCCTGAGCCAAAATCAAGGGTCGGACGCTTAACCAACTGAGCCACCCCGGCGCCCCAAAGACAAAATTTAAAACGCGAAGAAATTTTTAAAGATTATCTAGTCCAGATTCCATTAGTTTAGACACAAGTTATCCTCGCATAAAGGCAAAGAGGAGAGGGATTTGCATGTGCTGGAAGTATAGGTATATGCAGAAAGCATAACTGGGGGAAAATCTCTGCCTAAGGAGAAATGAAGGAAATAGAAGTGAACACGTGAGGAACAGAGCTCCTTTCCCATTCTCATCCTCAGGCTCCAGTGGGCGCCTATTAACCTACTGCAATATATCACTCAGACCCAGCAGATACTCTCAGTTTAGAACAAATACACTATAATCATGGAATGAACTCCCAACACTAGGTTGTATCCTTTTGTATCCTATTTTGTCATTTCAGATAAAAGTTAACTTTCGGGGCGCCTGGGTGGCGCAGTCGGTTAAGCGTCCGACTTCAGCCAGGTCACGATCTCGCGGTCCGTGAGTTCGAGCCCCGCGTCAGGCTCTGGGCTGATGGCTCGGAGCCTGGAGCCTGTTTCCGACTCTGTGTCTCCCTCTCTCTCTGCCCCTCCCCCGTTCATGCTCTGTCTCTCTCTGTCCCAAAAATAAATAAAAAACGTTGGAAAAAAAAAATTTAAAAAATAAAATAAAAAAATAAAATAAAAAAAATAAAAAAAAAAAAAAAGTTAACTTTCTCCAAACAATTAACTTCTCTAATACTCTCCCAACAAGAATATCTGACTGGGTTTTCTTGAGAAACAAGGTAAGATTAGTAGCAAAGAATTTTATTTACGGCCAGTGATTATTACTGCATATTAGATTCTTGCTAGGATGTACTCATCTTCTATTTTTTATTCCTGCTGGTTCTCTGTAACTATGTATGTTTTTCTCAAATATGTATGTTGTATATTCTTTTACCATAAGCACAGATAATCATAAAATTTTAGAGCTGAAAGGAAACTTGAAGATTAATATGTTCTCCTTGTTTTATAATTAATAAAACTGAAGAATACTCATGATGGCTTGGCCAAGGTCACATTCCTAAATAATTGTGAGGGCTGATGCACGCTAGTTCAGTGTTACTGCGATAAGAATATCTTACTTTCAGGAAGATATAATAAACATCCTGTCAAAGTCTCTCTATTACGCAGGATGTTAAATAAAACTGAAGATGCCTTATGAGCAATTAAACACCAACAAAATGGGCAATCTGGAAGAAATGGACAAATTCCTAGAAACATATACACTACCAAAATTGAAACACGAAGAAATAGAAAATTTGAACAGACCCATAACCAGTAAAGCAATCAAAACAGTAATCAAAAATCTCCCCCCCAAACAAGAGTCTAGGACCAGACGGCCTTCCAGGGGAATTCTACCAAACATTTAAAGAGTTAACACCTGTTTTCTTGAAGCTGTTCCAAAAAAATAGAAATGGAAGGAAAACTTCCAAACACTTTCTATAAAGCCAGCATTACCTTGATTCCAAAACCAGACAAAGAGGCCACTAAAAAGGAAAACTATAGACCAATTTCCCTGATGAACATGGATGCAAAAATCCTCAACAAGATACCACCAACTGGATCCTCAAATACATTAAAAAAATTATTCACCACAACCAAGTAAGATTTATACCTGGAATGCAGAGCTGGTTTAATATCTGCAAAACAACCAATGTGATACATCACATCAATAAAAGAAAGGACAAGAACCACATGATCCTGTCAATAGATGCAGAGAAAGCATTTGACAAAGTACAGCATCCTTTCTTGATAAAAACCCTCAAGAAAGTAGGGACAGAAGGATCATACCTCAAGACCATAAAAGCCATATATGAAAGACCCACCACCAGTATCATCCTCAGTGGAAAAAAACTGAGAGCTTTCCCCCTAAAGTCAGGAACAAGACAGGGATGTCCCCTCTTGCCACTGTTATTCAACATACTATTGGAAGCCTTAGCCTCAGCAATCAGACAACACAAAGAAATAAAAGGCATCAAAATCGGCCAGGAGGAGGTCAAACTTTCACTCTTCACAGATGACATGATACTCTCTATATGGAAAACTCAAAAGATACCACCAAAAAACTGCTAGAACTGACCTATGAATTCAGCAAAGTTGCAGGATATAAAAATCAATGCACAGAAACCGGTTGCATTCCTACACACCAATAATGAAGCAACAGAAAGAGAAATCAAGGAATTGATCCCATTTACAATTGCACCAAAAACCATAAAATACCTAAGAATAAATCTAACCAAAGAGATGAAAAATTTAAACACTGAAAACTACAGAAAACTTATGAAAGAAAGTGAACAAGACACCAAAAAATGGAAAAATATTCCATGCTCCTGGACAGTTAGAACAAATACTGTTAAAATGTCAATACTACCCAAAGCAATCTACATATTCAATGCAATACCCATCAAAATAACACGAGCATTCTTCACAGAGCTAGAACAAACAATCCTAAAATGTGTATGGAACTAGAAAAGACCCAGAATAGCACCAAAGCATGAGGCATCACAATCCTGGACTTCAAGCTGCATTACAAAGCTGTAATCATCAAGACGGTATGGTACTGGCACAAAAGCAGACACTCAGATCAATGGAACAGAATAGAGACCCCAGAAATAGACCCACAAACGTATGGCCAACTAATCTTTGACAAAGCAGGAAAGAATATCCAATGGAATAAAGATGGTCTCTTCAGCAAATGGTGCTGGGAAAACTGAACAACGACATGCAGAAAAATGAACCTGGACCACTGTCTTATACCATACACAAAAATAAACTCAAAATGGATGAAAGACCTCAACGTAAGACAGGAAGCCATCAAAATCCTCAAAAAGAAAGCAGGCAAAAACCTCTTTGACCTCGGCTGCAACAACTTCTTACTCAACATGTCTCCGGAGGCAAGGGAAACAAAAGCAAAAATGAACCATTGGGACATCATCAAAATAAAAGGCTTCTGCACAGCGAAGGAAACAATCAGCAAAACTAAAAGGCAACTGACAGAATGGGAGATGTTTGCAAACAACATACCAGAAAAAGGGTTAGTATCCAAAATCTGTAAAGAACTTATCAAACTCAACACCCAAAAAAACAAAGAATTCAGTGAAGAAATGGACAAAAGACATGAATAGACACTTCTCCAAAGAAGACATCCAGATGGCCAACTGATACATGAAAAAATGCTCCACATCACTCATCATCAGGGAAATACAAATCAAAACTACAATGAGATACCACCTCACACCCGTCAGAATGGCCAACATTAACAACTCAGGCAACAACAGATGTTGGTGAGGATGTGGAGAAAGAGGATCTCTTTTGCACTGCTGGTGGGAATGCAAACAGGTGCAGCCACTCCGGAAAACAGTATGGAGGTTCCTCAAAAAATTAAAAATAGAACTACCCTATGACTCAGCATTGGCACTACTAGGTATTTATCGAAGGGATACAGGTATGCTGTTTTGAAAGGGCACAGGCACCCCAATATTTAAAGCAGCACTATTGACAATAGCCAAAATATGGAAAGAGCCCAAATGTCCATCAATAGATGAATGGATACAGAAGATGTGGTATATATATACAATGGAGTTATTACTCAGCCATCAAAAAGAATGAAATCTTGCCATTTGCAACTACGTGGATGGAACTAGAGGGTATTCGGCTAAGCGAAATTTGTCAGAGAAAGACATATGACTTCACTCATATGAGGACTTTAAGATACAAAACAGACTAACATAAGGGAAGGGAAGCAAAAATAATATAAAAACAGGGAGGAGGACAAAATATAAGAGACTCTTAAATACAGAGAATAAACAGAGGGTTGCTGGAGGGGTTGTGGGAGGGGGAATGGGCTAAATGCATAAGGGGCATTAAGGAATCTACTCCTGATATCATTGTTGCACTATATGCTAACTAACTTGGATGTAAATTTAAAAAATTAATAAATTATTGGAGCGCCCAAGTGGTTTAGTTGGTTAAGCGTCTGACTTCAGCTCAGGTCATGATCTCACAGTCAGTGAGTTCAAGTCCCACATCGGGCTCTGTGCTGACAGCTCAGAGCCTGGAGCCTGCTTCAGATTCTGTGTCTCCCTCTCTCTCTGCTCCTCCCCCACTCATGCTCTGTCTCTCTCTGTCTCAAAAAAGGTGAATAAATGTTAATTAATTAATAATTAATTAATTAATTAATTTAAAAAACTGAAGATGCCCAGGAACCCTGAATTTCCTATGAGAGGGGGACTATCATATTTCTTTTTGGGGATGGGGATATCATATTTCTAAGACAAATTTTACTACAGAAGTGGGCAGAAGCATTGTTTAAAATCCTCAAAGAAGCTTGAAAAAAATAAAAAGAAACTTCATAACTCAAAAGTGATGTTGCAACATGACCCATATAAAAGAAACCACATCATACTTCATTGTGTTTATATTTTCAATGTCTCAAGGAAAAAATGGCCTCATGGAGAATATGGCACTAATGAGTAAAAACATATAGCTGCATATATGGTACTTGAGCTTTTAGTTACATAAAACAATAATTCAGTAAATGTTTCAGACTCATCAACACTACCATCCCCTATCAGATAAAATAAGTCCTTTATCCTCAGAATTGAAATTCAGAAACTCTACTCAGCACAGTAACTATTAGTTTCAGGGTAAGTTTTAAAACACTGAGGCAAAAAAAAAAAAAAAAACAAAACACTGAGGCAAACACCAGATTTAAAATGTCTTTTAGCTTAGTCCTCTGTTTTCAAAATATTTTAATTTTATTTCATTATAATTTCATTTTTCCAGAGAAAATATACACTTTCATACTAATTTCATACTTAACAAATCTAACCTTGCACATTTTTTTTGTTTATTTATTTTGAGAGAGAGGGAGAGAGGGAAGGGCAGAGACAGAGAGAGAGAGAGAATCCCAAGCAGGCTCTGTGCTGTCAGTGCAGAGCCTGATGCAGGGCTTGAACTCACAAACAGTGAAATCGTGACCTGAGCTGAAATGAAGAATAGGAAACTTAACCAACTGAACCACCGAGGTGCCCCTAACCTTGCAAAATTCTTAATGCCCTTTATGACTTTCAAAAGGTACTATATAAAATTTTGATGAACATCACATATGTAATCTACCTAATGCCACAGTTCAAGTAAGGTTTTTAGAAAGTCATCTAAACATAAATTAAAAAAAAAAGAAAATTATAAAATATCCTGATGACAGTCTAATTTATCTATTATGTCAAAAAATACAGAAAAGATCAAGTGACACTTTATGCTAATCTCCCAGCACTTCTTTATCAGATAAAAATTACCTGTATGTTTTATAATATAAAATCAAAGTGATAAATCACTGCTTTGACAAAGCACCAATCAACTCAACCCAAAATGATTTCCCTTTTGGAGAAATAAACTCATGAAATAAAGATATTCAAGGTTGATGATAATTTCTAATGTCCAACAAAGCACTGCAAGTTATAATCATTGAAAATTACAGTGTACTTTGAAATACAAATCTTAAGGATATAGCATGTTTTTACTGGTAACTGTGCTTAACCACTTTCACATTACCACTTGGGGATTACATATCTTGAGCAATTATTCAAGACACATAATTAAAATTAACTTTAAATCTATATCATGGGAAGTGTCTAAGTGTTTCATCGCAATAATCCATGTTTAGTGCAGAATAAAATAAGATGGTATGATTACTTACTGTCCATGAAGAATGATTCTTGAAGAATCAATTTTTAATTATAAGTCCAAGTAACTCAATGAAGAATTTAATATATTATCTATGCCTGCTTTTTTTTAAATAAGTAGAATGCATCTTTCCTTTCTTTCTTTCTTTCTTTCTTTCTTTCTTTCTTTCTTTCTTTCTT
>NC_064809.1:47733314-47753564 GCF_023721935.1 Panthera uncia
CTTTCTTTCTTTCTTTCTTTCTTTCTTTCTTTCTTTCTTTCTTTCTTTCTTTCTTTTAATACCACTCTATCTCTTCTTTATTTCCTGGAAGCCCTCAGGAACATACTAAGGTATTTGTTTTCCTTACAAAATCCTAAGAAACTAAAAATCCACCACTCATATGACTGCAGTAGATAATCCAAAAGCTGTCAGAACATCTACTCAGAGGGGAAAAAAAAAATACACCATTCATTTACCTTAATCTCATCACATTGGAAAAGATGAAGATCTGGCTTGTTCTGAGTTGGCTCTTTGCACACCAGGGCAAGAACTGAATCATAGTTACAGGAATGCATCACAGCTTGGCAGTGCTGGATTGTGTTTAAAGGAAAATTCTCTAGTTCATTCTATAAACAAAGTAAAAACAAACTTGTCTTAATTTTTATTGTATAAATATAATCGATTCCACAAAGAGCTCTTGGCACTGTACACATCATTTTTAAAGTGTGTAAATCATACTGACAGTGAATACGAGTAAACACCTAGGATGGAGAGGATGAGTAGATACAAGGTGACAGCAGAAAACAAGGTGGGGCCAGAAGGCGAGTGGGAGAAAAAGCAATAAAAAGGAAATATTTAGCAGAGGAATGCAGTTATCTTCTTAATAAACAGAAGAAATACTGAACTTGGTAATACTGACTTCCTTAGGTTATGGAGTGGAGATGATGCCTTTAAGAGAAAAAGAAGTAAACTGAGGCCTCTTTCCAAGATTATTCCCCATCTTACATGGTATTTTTCCCCCTCTGGCTATATAGTGTCAGAATTTTTTTTTACTTGAACATTGAACAGTAATACTCAGTCATACACAGAAGTCTCTATCTTCTGTGACCATAAATGTGGGGGGGCTACAAATAATACATCATTTGTACATTTTTTTATTTCAATGAATCTCTCAGATGAAAAGATTAAAAATATCTATATTTATTTATTCCAGCCCAAAATATCAAACAGCTGGGCCAAAAGGATCTCACTAAAAACATATATTCTTCAAAGTGATTAAGATGTTCGGTAGTATAAAAGTGAATACTCTTTAACCTATAAATAGCCCACTAAATAAAATACTGATAGATTACATAATTATTTCTTAAACAAATGAACTTTCTGTTCACAATCAGAATTCTGAATTTCATGAGATAAATTTAAAGTGTCTATTGTTAGACTAATGCCTTTATACAAATAGTAAGTGGGTCATGATGGGAGAAACAGTGATTTTTTTAAGTAAAGAAAATACAATATCTCCGATAAATAAAAATAAATTAATAAAAGTAAAAATAAAAAGCATCAACTTTTATTACAGGCGGCACATATACACATATATCACACCATAGATTCATTCTAAATTCTGATTCCCTGACATCCAGCGAAGGCAAAACAAGAAATACTGGCTCCATCAGAATAAAATGCAATTTCTCAGAGTACCAGGGAAATAACAAATTTTCTTTCTTTGCAAAAGTTAATTAAATAATATCCCTTCCCTAGAATTACTTGAAACCATGAGGATCGGAGAGGCACTCAGTTGCTATTTTCTCACAGGGTACGATGGATGTGACTGGTGAAAGAAAGGGCAAATTGTACTCCAAGACCCATCAGACAGAATACGCTAAAATGATTACAACAGTTGGATTCTTTACCTTCACAACTCAAGTGCTTCTTAAATGATGGGGCTCAGAAAAGTGCTGTTTCAGGAGCTCCAGCATCTTACCCGCCAGCCTAGTGCAAAATAAAGGTGCCTGCTACATGGCTGGGGAGAAGGGAATACGTACACACAGACACACCTCTTCATCCCAGGTCACTCGTTTCCTGGCATATGGTTTGGCCTAGCAAGTAATTGATAGATGTCATAAAGGCCCAGTGGGGGCCTTGCTTCAGTGCTCTGAATTGTTTTTGCCACTTCCTTCATCTCATCGTTTGTGGTTTAAATAAAACAACAGAACAGGGATCCCTGATCTTTAGTTTCAGGAACTAATTTTTTTGTGCATGATGTGTATGCAGTATTATATTTCTTCTTTCAAATCACTGACAAAATATTTTATTTTATCCAACTTTCATCCACTTTTATACAGTATGACCTGCTTGTAAATGTAAATACCTGTGGAACTTTCTTACAAGTAAAATAGTCCAAATTTTACAAACTTACCTTTGATTCTAAGTCAATCAGGCTCACAGCTCTGTCATCCACTTGAAGAATCATATCTTGAGTCCACACTTTGCCCTTGGCATCAAGCAATTTCAACTTCCTTATTCCATCATCCACAGTTATCATTGCATCTTTCCGATCCAGAACAAAGGTAGTCAAGTGCTTATGATTGACAAAAAGGAAAAATATATATAACACTCACAGTCTCTTAGTACACGTTTTCCAAAAGAAAGCAATGGTAACCTCATTGAAGTTGGTGAGTAGAGTGGTGAGGAACCAACACAAAGCACCTACAACTTCATGGCTATCTTACTGAGATAATGAAGTCAAGCCAGGTTTTGTTGAATAGAGGCAACAGTGCCTTGAGTCATAAAATACCTAAATCTGCTTAATACTGAGCCATGTCAAGCTACATAAACATAACATAAATTCTAAACAGCTTAAATAACATTCTCTTAAAACCAATCCCTCCCATTTTATTTCATTTTGGTTACTTAAGTGCTGAATACCAGCAGGAAAGCTACACTGCAGGTGGAAAACTACAGACATTGATAAATGAGAGAAGTAGTTGACTACTACTATAACAACTGTCAAAGTCTTGATTGAACTGAAACAAAATTTTAACGTTTATTTATTTTTGAGAGAGAGAGAGAGAGAATGAGAGAGAAGAAGAAGAAGAAGAAGAAGAAGAAGAAGAAGAAGAAGACGGCGGAGGCGGAGGCAGAGGGGGAGGAGAAAGGGAGGGAGGGAGGGAGGGAGGGAGAGAGAGAGGGAGGGAGGGAGGGAGGGGCAGAGACAGAGGGAGAGAGAATCCCAAGCAGGCTCCAGGCTGTCAGCACAGAGCCTGATACAGGGCTAGATCCCACGAACTGTGAAATCATGACCTGAGCCGAGATTGAGAGTAGAAGACTTAACCAACTGAGCCACTCACACATGCCCTTAAATAAAACTTTAAATCTAATTAAGCATGCTTGCTATGGGTAGAAAACTGAAAATAAGAGCAATTTAAAATTTACTCCCTACTTAAATATTTTCTATTACAAACAAAAGTCATTAAATAGATTCCACTCAAGAGCAAATATAGCTTAACAGATAACAACACAGGAAACTAATAAGAAACCACTGTTTAAATAGGACTACTAACGACTTTAGGTAAAATTAAAAATAAAACCAAACCACTCTGTGAAACCAACAAAGGCATAAGTTCAAGATTCTATAATATAAAATAGAAGCCTTTGTCCTGTTTTTAACCAAAATAAGGCTGGCAATAATAAATGAGTAGTTATTTTAATTCACTCTCTATGAAAATAGACCCCAGACTAACAAGATACTTTGATATTTTACATCTAAATTTTGCAAAACTCTAAAAGAAAAAAGGTGAACACAATTCATAGTACATCATAGGAATACAATAAAACATAATTCTGATTTTACTACCAAATTTTTATGTCCCTCAAGTTTCATTCTACATTTTAGCAAACGTCAAAACATCTTACCTCAACACGGTATTGGGATGTGTCGGACACGCTGCTGACACTGTCCCGGGCATAACTCTTCCTTTGCTCTGAGAGAGAAGTTGAAAAAGCCATTATGTACCCACTAAGAGGCTAAAGCTTGTGTACCAGGGCCTTGTGGCCATCTCTAAAACCAGTCTAGCTCACGTATAAGTATAGCAGCTGACAAGTCACTGTTGTGTGGTGTATCTGAAAACACTCATTATTCACATTAAATGAATAAGCCACCAGAAAGCTTATTTAAAAAGAGTTATTTAATTAAGGGCTTTATTAATCAGATACCTACTGTTTGGCAAAAAAAGATGAAAACTGGCTTATAACTCTCATTTTTTAATGTGTTGAGAACACAACAGAATTGCAAATACTGTCACAGATACTGTATTCTGTGAGTTAGACTATATTATCAAAATAATGGCCACGACAAGGAACATCTCCTTTCACAACATCCAAACTATGGAGAGTGTCAGAGGAGATTCAAAACATGACTCAATCATACCGAGTGCCATTAAACTTTAACAGTCTCCACACAGCTACAGAACAAACAAACATGATGCTCAAAACTGTAGATATCAGCTGTTAGAAAATACAAGAAAGTCAGGTGGAAAGTCACCACACCACACTATTTAAAAAGCAAAAATAAACCTTTATTTTCTTTTGTATAATGCTGCAAAACCAAAATACAAAATATTTTGTACATGTTACTTTCTAATCAAGGAACTTGTTTATTTGTAAATTCAGAGTTGCCCTATTTTTCCTAAAGCAGAATGCTATGATGAAAAAGAACCCTAACTAGGAACCAGGAGATTATTGACTCTAGCTTTGGCTCCATCACTAAGCAGGACACTAAATTTGAGCAAGGTGCTTAGCTCTGGACCTCAGCACTCTTATTGTAAAATAAAAGGGTTAAATAAGATCAAACCTCAAAACTCCTACAGTACTAATATCCACACACACGCACGCACACACCTTAACTTTCCTGATATCTAATTGTTTTTCAAATATAAATATGTTTCTTTCAGTTGATATGAAACCTCTAGACCTTCCTACAACTTCAGAGGTTGAAAAGTTCTGCTGAACATGAACTCAAACCAAGTACAAAATATAAAGCAAATATACAGATCAAGAATGTTAACAGAATTTTTTAAAACTTTGATAAATTCTTATTTCATAATATAAATGAAAGTAATTATCTTTTCATTTATATTTATCTGAAACTGAGATGAAAAATACCTATGTCCTTTATATTACATCAGTCTGATATTATTCTGGTATACTCTATTTTTGTTTTTGCAGCATTAAAGTTACTTAATAGAAACAGACACACTACAAAATTCAGTATCTGCTACCTTTCTTTTTTTGTTTGGATGATGACCTGAAGAAGTATGATCCATCCGTTCCTACCAAAACAATGTGATCAAAAAGAAAGATCTGGTTTCACCTTAAATTTTCTACTCCAGTATACAAAACATAAGCTTCACGTACATGACTGTAGTCTACTTATCAAGAAAACAACCATGATTCTTCTGATTCTTAGCTGAGAATTAATCAAGGTGAGATATTAACAAATAGATAACTGTTCTCAGGAGAACCACTGAAATACAATATGTAACTGAGGAACATTTCTGACAAAAGCACTTTTAGAAATAATTACTATTTCTTTTTTTTTAACTAAAAAATGTTTTTTAATGTTTATTTATTTTTGAGAGACACAGAGACAGTGTGAGTGGGGAGCAGCAGAGAGAAAGGGAGACAGAATCCGAAGCAGGCTCCAGGCTCTGAGCTGGAGGCTCAGTTCCAGGCTCCAGCACAGAGCTCGATGTGGGGCTCGAACCCACAAACCGTGAGATCATGACCTGAGCCAAAGTTGGACGCTTAACCAACTGCGCCACCCAGGTGCCCCAGAAATAATTACTATTTCTAAATAGTGTTGTATGTTAAGTGATGAATCATGGGAATCTACCCCCAAAACCAAGAGCACACTGTATATACTGTATGTTAGCCAACTTGATAATAAATTATATTTAAGAAAGAAAGAAAGAAAGAAAGAAAGAAAGAAAGAAAGAAAGAATCACTATTTCAGAATCACTAGTTTATCATTTTCTAGCACAACTCTCTATGGCAGACTCAGAACATGAAGGTGGTTCTGTTTCCTGTGGTCTGACCTAGACAGCAAAAGAAATGGCAATGGTTGCCATGGTATCCAGTTGTGATATGGCAACCCCAGGACATTCAAATGCTTCACTGAGTCTTTCAGATAAGTGAAGCCCAATGGCGTGTTTTGTAATTCAAGTTTCTCATTATGAAGTAGTAAGAATTTGTTCTCCCTAATTTTCTAATATAGTTTTTTAATCCCATAGAAGCTTATTTTATAAGTACAATAAAAAAACACGGACTATTCGATATTTGTAAAAACAAAAACAAAAAACATGACATTAACTTGATCACTCTGATTGCCTGGAAGATAGATGTTATTTCGAATATTCCACATGAAAAATCCATTTTAGAAATTCTTAAACTGCTTTCTCTCCAATGCTACACAATAAATAAGATGTATGTGTTGTAAGAAATTACCTTTTAAAGACCCTAAAAATATATAAATGCCACGAAACGGATTTATAAACAAACTAGTAGTTCCAATGATTTAAGTCGATGAATAAATAAAGGTTAATATTAACATTTTAATAGGAAATTCTGAAAGAAGGTTCCTAAGAGGCAATTATGGTACATTTCTTTCTTTATGAGAATCATATGTACTCTCAAATACAGTCGTAAATAGTAATCATGCTCCTAAGCTGAAAAGCTCACCAAAAGCCTTAAAAAAGTATGAGAAGTCTAAATAAAGTCTCAATGATACTCCAGATAAAGCCTCTAATGATGTTCCCCACTTTAACAGTGGTTTTCATCCCTGGCTGCACACTAGAATGAACTTTGAAAAATAATGCCTGGGTTCTACTTGCTAGAGATTCTAACGTAGCTGGTCTAGGGTGCAATTTAGGCACTGGGATTTATAAATGGCAATTCTAATGGACAGCCAAGATTGTTCCAAAATCTGTACAAAGGCCAACTCATCTACTACATGTTACCTCTTTAGGTTGAAAACTTTTCTTTCCTAATTAAGAGTGTAAAGCACAGCCAAATAGTACATTAAATAATAACTGAATAAATCTGGCAGCAGAGTTTTGGGTTTCTCACATTATAGGCTGCTCAACTCCCAATATAAAAGCCTTGGTTTCTGTCTCCTTAACTTTCTCAATCTGAATCAATTAAAGCTAGGAATAAACTACTTGATTGTAGTACCAATGGTTGTGGTTTTACTGCTTTTCTCACTTGCTTTTACACCGCAGAACAGAACATACAAACCCACAGAAACAGAATTAGGTGAATTCAGTGACCAATGATAAAAATTCTTTACAGGCTTTTTTTTAGCATTATTGAGTTGATATGCTTTTACAGATTTTTTTAGCATTATCAAGCTATTATGTGATAATCAACTTGCAGATCAGGAACATTAAATTCAGGTTTCATAAGACATTGAGTGATTAGGATATATTAATATAAGTTCATCAAGGGGCGCCTGGGTGGCTCAGTCGGTTGGGCGACCGACTTCGGCTCAGGTCATGATCTCGCGGTCCGTGAGTTTGAGCCCCGCCTCGGGATCTGTGCTGACAGCTCAGAGCCTGGAGCCTGTTTCAGATTCTGTGTCTCCCTCTCTCTCTGACCCTCCCCGGTTCATGCTCTGTCTCTCTCTGTCTCAAAAATAAATAAACGTTAAAAAAATCTTTTTTTTAAATAAATAAATAATACAGGTTCATCAATAGTAACAAACGCACCACTCTGGTGGGGGCTGTTGACAGTGGAGGGCTATGCATATGCGGGATGATAGATAGGAAATCTCTGTATCTTCCACTCAATTTTGCTATGAGCCTAAAACTACAAGTCTCAATTAAAAAAAAAAAAAAAACAGGTAGGTTTCATTTAACTCTTCAATTAGTACAATGGCAACTATAACAACATGCAGGTCTGAATATTTAAATGCAATTCCCTTTTGTCTGTATTGCTGTTTATATACACAGCAAAATTTATAAGAGCTAATATCCAGAAAATTTTATTTTCTTTTTCCAAAAATAAAGCATATCTTAGAAAGTAAGGATTTTGCAATTAAAAAGAAAAAAAATGTAACATAAAAGCAGCTGCTGAGTGGGGCGCCTGGGTGGCTCAGTCGGGTAAGCATCCGACTTCGGGTCAGGTCATGATCTCACGGTTTGTGGGTTCGAGCCCCACGTTGCGCTCTGTGCTGACAGCCTGGAGCCTGCTTCAGATTCTGCGTCTCCCTCTCTCTCTGTCCCTTCCCCTACTCGCGCTCTGTCCATCTCTCTCAAAAATAAATAAACATTAAAAAAAAAGTAACTAAAAACAAAAAAAGGTCATTTTCATAAAACTGCATTATTTAAGAATGAATTTTCCTGGTTTGTCCCATGAGGAGAAAAGAAGTTTAAAATTTTCAGATAAGGTGAAGCACCAGCACGCTCTACGGAACTGAATTTTGACTCTTAATTGCCCAACTTCCTGATAATATATAATCCTGAGCCATGTGCTTCATAAGAATTAAAAGAAAATCGTTCTTAAAAAAGAATATTTAAATGTTTTCTCCAAGTAAAATACACGCTGTAAGTGATGCATGTGGAGAAAAGAGAAATGGGCTTTAATTCGTGAATGCCACCTGAATGTGTAAGAGATTGCTTGGGCTTCAACTGTGACAGTTACACAAAGAGACTAACTCCTAGAAAGGGACAGGAAGAGAAGAAAGATAGGTACAAAAAGTAAAACATATGGGGTATATATCTATTAAGACAAGTGCTATATTCAGAAATCTTGCTATGAGAAAGAGAAGGCAAGTGCTATGCAAAGATACAGAAAAGTTTACAGTAAAGTCAATTATACAGAAGCCATATGCTTTACAGACTACTTACATTCAATTCTTACCAGTACCTCCTGGAGAAGAAAAAAGAAAAATAGGAAAAACACAAATATATTTTCCTCCTTGCTATCTTTGCAAAAAAGTTCACACTGAAGGCTAGAATGAGACTTAAGAGGGTGCCCGTCTACCATACTTATCCAGTACTACTTGGACTGCAACAATACAAATCTTAAAATTACTATACATGTTGGTAATGACAACAAAATATTGCTAACTGATGATTCTGTGAAACTTGAGTTTTTCTGGATAGAGGATGACTTTAAATACCTGATTATTATAAATGGCTATATTACAAATTCAGCAATATCTAACTTAAAGAGAAGTTACTTTTCTAGGAAGTTCAGCTATTCAGAACACAGCAGAGCCCACACTTAAAGAAGTCCTCTGAAGGGCGGAGAGATGTCACAACGTCGACACATCAAAACTTGCACATTTTAATATGTAGACTTTAACAAGACTCTCAACTCCCCACTCAGAATCTACTTACTCTACTAAAGATATTCTATCTAGCTGATCAGCCCATACATATCAGAAGCAATGTTAGAAGAAGGCACATTAACAACAGGGAAAAGTGACGGGTATGGGACACAGACGCACAGAAAAAGCAGCCACAGATATTCAAAAGGGAAACGATTTTGAATGATTTGGCGTAAAGATAAAGAATAGAGCTTCTGAACACACGACAGTACACAAGCTAGTGTGCACTGATGACCCTCTGAATCATAGACAAGAGATTACAGGCACCACACCCTGATAGAAGGGAATGTTTAATATATTTTATAAGTACGTCCCTTAAAAATGATATTAAATTTTAGTGCTTAAAGACTTTGACAAGCAGGCTAACTACAAACTGTACATATCTACAAAATTTTCAATTCCCTGATTAACACTAGCCAAATGAAATGTTACCGTCATGCGGTATGTGGAGGAGAATGAAATTAATATTTATTTTCTGTTTATTTACGTTGTCAGGGACTTTAGTGATGCAGAGCTTCTCACATACTGGCTCTGAAATTTCTTATATCACAATGAAGAAATAGCAAAACAGGGATATTACACTGCAGTATATTTTTACTACTTTCCTTGAATAAAATTACACATATCCAAAAGAATCAAAATTTATCATCATAATTCTATAATTGACAATATACTTACAGGATTTATAAAAAATATTTCTGGTAATATCTGGAATATAAGCTTAAAAAATATGATGAAGATTACCACTTGATCCTGTCCAAGTTTCACTGTAATTATATACTGTATGTATGACATCAAAACATCAAATTTGAGGGCCTTGATTAATCTGAGCACCCAGGACACAGGACAAAAAATAACTCTCCTACATTCCCCCTCAATGCCATGACAGACTCGTTACTTCTGTTTCCTCATATAAACTTATTACCACAATATTATTATCATTTCTATTTTATAGATGAAGAAACGGGGGCCAACAGGTAAAATCATCTGCTCAAACTGGCAGTGCTTTGGTAGAAATGCCATGATTCAGCCCCAAAGTGCTTGGCCTCCAAAACCCACGATGCCTCTCTTGAGACAGAAGTTCCTGAGTTACTGAATCAGTCTAGGAGGCACATTATGGTGTCAGATCTGAAAAGTGTTCTCATGAGAAAGACAAGCTGCATGAAACTCTAGATGCAGTATCTAACCTGTGGCTGGTGTATGAAAAACAATGGTCGTTACTGTAAGACTCATGTTCCAGTGCACTAAATAGTATCGTCATACCCCAAAGAAGTTCGTGTACCATCCACAAAAGAAATGAACTCTTGATTTACTCAACTGGTTTAACCATTGTGCAAAGAAAAATTGTTAAGAAAATGCATACATTGTGACAAACTACATTACAAACCTCTCCTTTACCACCTCCCATTAAAAAAAAAAAGTTGAAACTGGGAGGCTAACCATTCTATATTAACTAACTACAGCTGGAACTCCAACTTATTTACTGAAAAAGATTGTTCAAAATCTGAACATATTTCTTCCCTGTCATTCATTCCATTCATTCCATGGGCATTGGACTGAGAGCCCCTTTTGGGAGGGAGGAGTGAGGATTAGATAACAGGAGGAATGAAACATCATCTGTAATTTCAAGAAACTTAAAACCTGCTTACTTCTAAGCCAAACACATTTGCTAAGTCTTCTTTCTTCTTTGACTCTTGGATTTCCTCCATTCTTTCCCTCTCTTTATGTCCTCTGTTTTACCTATACACTGTTCATTTTTGTCACACTACTCAAAGTTGTCACATATTCTCACAATCAAGATTTTTAAAGTTATGTGACTTTGACAATCACCTCACCTTAGAAAGGAGCCTCAGCTTTCTCTATATGTAAAACACAGAAATTCTTGATTCACAGAAATTCACTGATTAAACCTGAAGATTTTCAATCCCCAGATCTACACTTTTATGAAGGTGCTCCTAATACAAAATAAACATTAAAATTTGAGGTAAATTCCACTTTTTTATCCCTTATCCCTTCCTTAGCTGAGAACAGACTTTTGGATCTACAGTATTTGTGAGATGATCAATAATACTCTTTCTCCTTAACAAAAGTCTCAAGGCTATTGTTTAGACGTCTGACTTAACCTGTTTCCATCCATACTCATCATATCCATCCTCAATACTGCTATGAGAGTGACCCAAGACAACAGAACTATTTTTCCTCTGACTAAAAAAGTTCAGTGACTAGTCATTCCCCATAAACAATGCTCAACTTCCTTAGTATGATTGTTCCTACTGTGGCCCATGTTTATTTTTCTAATCTTATTTCCCAATGTAACACCTTGCACCCTCCAGCTAAGACCAAACTGTTCGCAGTTCATACATTCATTACATTCATTCTGCCAGTATTTTACTGAGCGTAAATTATACATCAGCCCCTGTGCTATGCTTAGGGAATCCCAAAGTAAACAAGGCAGATATGGCCCAATTTCACAGAACTTACAGTCGAGTTTATAAAGGACTCCTACTGCTGTTTATGTTACTCTCCAGCCTCCCAAACGCCTGGAGCATACTACTTACATTTCAGACTTTAGCTCAAGGCTCAAGTCTTCTATGAAATCTCTTCTGACTACCGCCCCTACCCATGTAGAAGTGACCACCCCCACTGCACCTCACATGCTGCCATCCAAGCTTATTTAGCTCTTTATTATAATGATGCATTTACTAACCTAACCTCACCAAAATAATGCATAATGAATATGTGTCCTATTCATCTTTGGAATGACTGAATGTTCATGGAAACAGACACTATGAAGACCTTGGCCTGGCTCACAGAAGTACCTAGACTACCTACCTAGAAATAAAAGACTGAAGGAATTCATTATTTTATTTTTGCAAAAACCAAAAAGGCATAAAAACCCTTCTTTTTCAGTTCTTTCAAGTCATTGTCTAGACTGCAAGTCCCTTAAAGTCAAGAACCATATATTACTAGCTCTGTTCTGAGCACATATTAATTATAAAATACATATTTGTTGAATATATTCTCTGGATCTACTATTCACAACTACTAGGACATAATACTGTTCTTATTCTTTATTGTACAATAATAAAAGCCCAGACAGACCCTGTGAAAACAATGCATTCCTAAACACATGTAGTATATGTCAGGAGTCTTCAATTTCTTCTTAGTAATGACTTCTATTTTATACCTAAGTTAAAAAATATATTATTTACATATGAGACAATCTAGAGAGGACAAGGGAAGTTAAAGAAGAATCAGGGAGAAAGCCTGCTGGTTTTGTAGTGCAGAGAGAAATAATGTAAGGACTGTTCCTCATACTATAGTGCTACCCAAAAGTTCAAGAGCTATAAGGAAGAAGTCCTCTGTCAACTGTCAGCCTACAATCAAATGGATCAGTCATGAAGATCAACAATCATATCACAAATAATTGGCCAGGAAATCCACCTAAGGCACTGATGCCATATAAAAGACTCCTTAGAAAACACTATAATACATTTTGCCTGTGGCTTTAAATTATATGACAGTAAGCAGAAGTCACAGCTTTAGTAGCTTTTATAAAAACTCTTTTTTAAACAATCCGTATCTCTCACTACTTCACTCCAATTAATATAAACGAGGCATGGATTCAAATTATAACTTCGAAAACCTCGTTTGTGAAATGTGGTTGGAAATAGAATTATACCTCATCAAATAAACAAACATACCATACAGGGCCTTTGCACTTGTTCTTGAACCGTGTTCTCTGTCCATTTGGGAAAAGGTGGGTGATGATCCGTAGCCACTGTAATAAAAAATGGTCATGGTGCAGGGTTAAAGTCCAAAGTAAGCAAGCAATAAAAATTCAAAACGACAAATAAAAATTCCAAGGTACCATAATCACCATGAGTTTTTTAAAAACATACAGAGTTAATGATACCTAGGCGTCAAAATGAGCCAGATCCTGCTCTGGTCAAGAAACAGAACATGAACGACACTACCCTGATGTAGACTGAGGTAGATGTAAATCATAGCCACGTCTTAAACTTGAAGGCAAAACCTTAGCCAAGAAGATTCAATAAGGTTGAAACTATCTTAGAAGAGTTTAAGAGTGCCATACTAAATCGAGTTGTGAGCAGTGATCCAGTTATAAAAAGTACTAAATGACTCAATTTATAATGGAACAGACATTATTTTCATAAAAATTTAAAATGCAAAATAACACATTATCATTAAATTTGACCAGCTTTGCCCTATTTCTAGCCTCCTGTTACTAATATGTTAGGTGAAGTAAACATATTATTTGAATTTTTAAAATTCATTCAGTAAACATTTATTAAACCCTAAAATCTAGAAGAATAAGGATAATGGCAGGGAACAGGGTTCAGCTAATAGAACAAGTAAAACAGTTACAACAGAATGTAACATCTGGATAACACTAATAGATTTCATCAGGATGCCCAAAAACACTTTACCGCCAAGTTGGCATTTCAGCAGAATACAAAAGTTTGGAAAGAAGCTCTACAGATGGGTGGAGAATTAAGTGAGGAAAAGGCATGCGGAATTGGCTCAAAGATGAGCCTGGTGTCCAAGGGAAAAAAAAAAAATCGTATCTAGTGGGGTATGCATAGAAGAGAGGAGTGGCTTCAGACATACAGAAGGCAGATAGAGGGCTTAAGAAATAAGAATTAAGTTTTTATTCTCTAGATGGAGTATGTATATTAATACAGGGAAGTGACATGATCAAAAACGTTTTCAAAGAAAATAATCCCAGAACTAATGGCAAGGTAACCACGTAGAGGGTGCTGCAAAAATTACGGTAGGCAAAAGGGCCTTAAGTAGGGCTAGAATAGAAAGAAGAAAGGGACAGAAATAAGAGTTCCCTAATAGAAGAAAATGTTATAAATTCACGATTAAATGGATATTTGTTGTAAGAAGAAAGAGGAAAATTGAGAATGTGGTCAGACTTTCTGGCTTGCATAACTGATGGACAAGGTAAACATGGCACCTGACAATACTCACCTGGTGCCTCTTACTGGCCAATTATAAAGAGATTTGCAATAATCTTTACAGAGAAAAGATGAAGTATAACTCTTTACAAAGTACGTAACCTGTGAATTCTGAAAAATGACTATATACCACAATGGCCAGTAGAAAATAACAACAACATGAACCATGATATATATAAGGGGATGGCAACTTAAGCCAGGGTTGTGATTTCAAATTATACCTGAAGCCACAGGGATAGTTCTGTTTGCTTGTCTGGTCTTTTTATTTGGTTTACGTAGTGATAAGTATTCTGACTGATTGGACTAAGAGACCTTTAATTCTCCTCAAATGCCAATACTTTATAAGTCAAAATAGTAGAATGCTCCAGAGAAACTGAAAGCTCTGAAGCAAAGAACATGTTTAACTATGGAAAACAATAATACATAAAATACCTAAAACAAAATGTCTTCTATTTGATCACTGTCATTGAGGTTGATGTTACTTTACCATTTTTCTTACTAGACACAGTAAACTTTTAATACTATCATACCTTAGTATTAGAAAGAGATTAAATATTAATGAGGAATAAACTACATAAATAAGTGGAGCTAGCTAGTCCTTTCATTAGAAACATAAAACAAAGCCACCAAATCAAATCCAAAAAGAACCCCAACAAATTAAATATAAATCTTCCAACCTACTTCATTTGAGATGGATACATTCCAAAGCCACTGGGATGATTAGAAATATGACCATTCATTGTGGTTTTCACTCCTCTGTTCTGAAAAAAGAAAGGTACATAGATTAAAGGTAATAAAAAGGTCAAGACATTTCAGTTTCAAGTTATTCATTCAACAAATACATGTCACTGCCAGGATGATGGCAGAAATATAAAGATAAAGATCTCCACCCTCAAAGAGCTCGCGCACCAGAAGTACAGAGGGACACAGAAAAAAAGATTCAACTGGCATGTAACATTATGTACTAGAATTATAAGCAAATTTAGGTGAGTAAAAGAAAAAATCTAAAATATAGTTCCAAACCCTCTACATATATAGGCTTAATTGTACATTCTGCTCAAACTCATAATCAAAGGTCAGTTTTATGATGTTTTAGATGTTACTTTGTGTATTGTTTCATTAGGAAAGTAATACAGGTTCATTACATTAAAAAACTTGAGAAATACAGGGAAGTACAAAATACAGAAAGGCACAAAGGGGAAAAATACCACCCAGAGCCCTACCATTTAAAGATAACCATTTAACAGTCTGTCAATTTCCTCCAGACTTTTTCCTGCATCTACTTTTCTTCTTTCTCCCTTCCTTCTATTCTCCCTTCCTTCAAAGCACATTTGACATCTTATACATACACACTTGGATACACCTTTTTTTTTCCAAGAAGGTATCCACTTACATATTCCTTCCACTTCTCACGAGAAAGCCATTTTTAAAGTCAACACCAAATGATATTTAACTTCAGAAAACATTTTTAATATGTTTCACAAATTGAACAAATTCCCTCAACAAGATGAATAAGTAAAACTTCCTTACTGCTAAATCCAACGGCCTTTTCTTTCTTTGTGCTTCCAGACAATACTGCTACACCTGATTTATTTCTATTCTCTCCTGAATACTTGGTCCTTCCTAGGTTCTGTGACACTAAACAATTTTGGGTCTTATCTTATTTTTCTGACTTTTGTAGACATTGTATCACCGTGTCTTCTCAATAACTGAGAGGTAGGTAGGGCACGTCCCAGCTTTATTATAAGACAAAGGCAACGGGAGCAGAAGAATTAATAACTACTGAGTGACTATTATGTGGCAGGCAATAAAGCTGATACTGCCAAGGTGAACAAAACGGTCCCAACTCTAGGCCAACACGCTAGTGGGAAAAACAGTCACTTAGTGAATAAATATGAAACTACAGAATGTTCCCATTACAAAGGAAAAGTTTAGGGTGATATGGAGGTGCATATTAAAAGAGAATGTAATTCAGATTAGGAAGCCATCGAAAGCCCACAAAAAGAAATTGTATTCAAGATCAGTAACTTCAAATTAATTCTTTCTCATTCTTCAGATCTCAGTTCAATCACAATGCCCTCAGGGAAGCTTTAACTGACCTCCCTTCTAGACACAAAAGCCCACTATCAGACATTCTCAGACTATAATCAATTTTTCAAAGTATGTATCACAGTTATAGTTTTTCATTTGTTTAACTAAATGACTGATTCTTCACTAGACTATAAGCTGCATAAGGGCAGAGACTTTTGTTTAATGATTGCTGTTTCTCAAGCAGCAGGAACAATACTAGGCATAGAATAAGTGTTAATTAAATATTTATTCAAGGAAAGAAAAAAAAAAGAAAGTCCACGTCCCACTTTTGAAAGGCTGCATTGCATTCCTAAGGATATAAAATTAATTCATATGGGGGCGCCTGGGTGGCCCAGTCGGGTAAGCATCCGACTTCAGCTCAGGTCACGATCTCGCGGTCCGTGAGTTCGAGCCCTGCGTCAGGCTCTGGGCTGATGGCTCAGAGCCTGGAGCCTGCTTCTGATTCTGTGTCTCCCTCTCTCTCTGCCCCTCTCCAGTTCATGCTCTGTCTCTCTGTCCCAAAAATAAATAAACGTTAAAAAAAAATTTTTTTTTTTAAATTAATTCATATGAAACACAAATAAGTCCCAATGTATAAGGCTCCATTTTAAATTTAAAATCCTATTTTAAATGAAAAAGCCAGGTCGACTACCATAATTTTGGGAAGGGCTGAGACTTGACCCAGTTCCTGAAGAATAACTAAGAATTTATAGAGGTCCTCAAAACACTCAAGTTTAATTCAAGCTTTCCCAACAGTCCTGTCCATATTTATTCACAGCTTAGAAGCAAATTTCTAAATTAAGGAACAAAGAAATACTGACCTCTCTCCCAGATAAATACTGCATTTACAAAATTACATTACATTTATGTTACATTGTCGTATTCTGTTTTTATTGTTGCTGTTATTGTTTGTTCTCCTCCAATTTATACTTGGATGCGATGCATAGTGTACAGGTCAGCCAGTTCTCTGGGGAAAAATTAAATCCTGATCTGTACTGCTTACCGATTTCCATGGTATGAATATTTCCACTATGGTTCATCTCAAGCTATCAATACTTTTATAGCAGCTTACAAAATTCTTAAGTATTTCACAATTGGTTCTCATAAACCTATAGGATCCAAACAGAGCACATAACTGTTACATTCTAGAATGTGGGCCAGGACAGAGGCCTGGAATAACATTCTAGATCTAGAGCCCATAGCCAGACACATTCATTCACAGTTAGAAGCCTGGAACTCTATTCTGGCACTGACTATACAAGTCAATTAAGCCTCTGTCTCAATTTTCTCACCAGCAAAATAGAGAAAATTCTTGGATCCTTCTAACTCACAGCGCTAGTGAAAAAATCAAATGACGGATGTGTAAGTTTCTTCTAAGTTTTTTTTTTAAGTGTGCTTTCAAAACAAGCTGGTTCATTCAGTATATAAGTTAAACGCTAGGGTTTGTACTGATTTTGATCTGGTTTGCATTTTAAAACCACAGCAGCTGGTTTAATGAAAAGTGATAGCCACAGCATCTCATCCTTTTCATGTTTAATTCTTCATGACAGTCAAATAAATGCGTGGTTTGTGTTTTGTTTAAAACAGTGATCTGTCAGAATAAGAGAATATTAGAAACAGGAATAGAAAATGTCAATTTGCTAAATTGGATTTTAAATATAGAAACTTTTCCTCTTTGGCAATCACACTGTCACTTGTCACAGATGCTCATGCAGCAATATGGAGTTTCCAAATCCTTAACTATAGCAATTAGAGTGCGCACCTTGCAAAGGAAACAATGACAAATGCCTGGTTTTCCTTTAGGCTTCTAGAAGACATATCCAAATTACATCTATGTAGATCATATATATAATTGAGAAGAACCATCAAGTCTTACTAAAAAAAAAATAGGTGTTTTCATTTTTATTAACTATTAAGCAAAACAAAACTAAGGAGATAAACACTTTCTTTATCACTTTAAAGATGTCATAAATTCAGTTAACTCTATTAAGTTAGCTAGTTAATCCTACTAAAAGGGTACACTAACACTGTCATAATACCTTCTACAGATGTGAAATTAGAGCTTCACTTTCCTTATAAAAACACGTTTATAAGTCATAGTTATTATAATTTTCTTCTTCTTTTCTACAGAAAATAACATTCTTCAGCAAGTATTAAGATAAAAGTGGTAAATTTAAGATCTAAGTTAAGCACACCAAAAATGTTAAATACTGAAGTTTTCAGAGTAGTTGGAGTCCGTGAAAATCATCATAAGCAGAAATAAATGAAGCTATCTATAATATGGCAAAACCAGAAAGTTAAATTTGGTATTAGAAAGTGTTAAGATCCCAAATATAAATAAATATTTAGATTCCCTCCCCTTTTCTTTACTCTTGCTAACACACAATATCAGTTTTCAAATTGCTGAATGAGTATGTAGTCATTACTCAATGTCAGAATACCACCTACCCAATCTGGCTACCAAACTGCTAGTAGCTCTCTGTAGACTGAGCTGTCCTTGAAATAACTTGTTCTCTCAGAAAATGTCACAGACTTTCTTTAACTTTTTGTTTATTTATGCTTGACAGAGTATTTTGAAGTATCTCTACTTTGATTTCAATGTAATTAAATTCACGTCTCTTCCAGTCAACAGTTAGCTATGAATAGATCAGTTTGGAGGAAGTCAAAAGTTATATAATAATTTTCGACTGTGAGGGGGGCATGCCACTAACCCCCATGTTGTTCAAGGTCAAGTTTATAAAAGTGGGTCTTCTGAGTGCTCATGCACATGTAAATAGCATGTGATACCCATAAATTTACCTGGATTGTTAGCATTTCTTCCATTATAATGAAATACATATTAAACTGGGGGGGGGTGAGGGTAAGCCTCCAATTTAGTTGGAATCCTCCAACAAAAATAAAAATTTGGTAGGAAGGGGAATGAAATTCAGAGAGAGAAGAAATTGTCTTAACCTTTCTTTATTGCCCACTGAACCATATGCTGGGGGTTGGGTTAGGAGAAATGGCAGTTGGATTGGATCTTGAACTATTTCTCAGAAAAGTGTCCATTAAATTTCACAAGTGACATGAGGAATTTTAACTGAAATCTCCAAGTATTTATGTGGGAGTTTTCCTTTTTAAAAAAATTTTTAGGGACGTCTGGGTGGCTCAGTTGGCTAAGCATCCGACTTGGGCTCAGGTCATGATCTCACAGTTTGTGAGTTCCAGCCCCGCATCGGTCTCTATGCTGACAGCCCAGAGCCTGGAGCCTGGAGCCTACTTCAGATTCTGGGTCTCATTCTCTCTCTGTCCTTCCTCCACTCATGCTCTGTCTCTCTCAAACACAAATAAACATTAGATAATTTTTTTAAATGTTTATTTATGTTTGGGAGAGCGTAGGAGCAGGGGAGGAGCAAAGAGAGAGGGAGACAGAGTATCCAAAGCAGGCTCCTGCTGTCAGCAAACCCCGACAGGGCATGGGGGGTGTCGAACTCAAGAACCCTGAGAGCATGACCTGAGCAGAAGCTGTACAATCAATCAACTGACAGGAGTTTTCTTTTTTTTTTTTTTTCATATACCTTGGCAAACAGGCTCGAATAAAACCTTTCCTCAAAATGTTTATCCCCCGACTATATTATTTCCACAATTAACAATGGACTTACAGTTAGCCTTATATAATGACAGCTGCAAGAAACTGACTTTTAAAGAAGTATACACTTTATTAGCAGAAGTTTCTGATTCAATTACCCTGCAACATAATTAATCAGCATAATTAATCAGGCCTCGGTGCCTCATCACCACTGCTACCATCCTTAAAAATACTGCCATTCAACCAACGGAATGGGAAAAGATATTTGCAAATGACACATCGGACAAAGGGCTAGTATCCAAAATCTATAAAGAGCTCATCAAACTCCACACCCGAAAAACAAATAACCCAGTGAAAAAATGGGCAGAAAACATGAATAGACACTTCTCTAAAGAAGACATCCGGATGGCCAACAGGCACATGAAAAGATGTTCAACGTCGCTCCTTATCAGGGAAATACAAATCAAAACCACACTCAGATA
>NC_064809.1:47753964-47764000 GCF_023721935.1 Panthera uncia
GTGAGTTCGAGCCCCGTGTCGGGCTCTGTGCTGACAGCTCGGAGCCTGGAGCCTGTTTCGGATTCTGTGTCTCCCTCTCTCTGACCCTCCCCCATTCATGCTCTGTCTCTCTCTGTCTCAAAAATAAATAAACGTTAAAAAAAAAAATTTAAAAAAAAAACTGCAGCTAAATCCTGGTCTTTTTTTTTTGGCAATAAACTTTTTTTTTGAACCACTTTATTTATATTTATAGAAAATCTGTGAAAACAGTACTGAGAGTTCTTGCATACCCCACACCCCATTTTCTTATTGTTAACATCTCACATTAGCATGACATATCTGTCACAATTCATGAACCAATATCAGTATTTTATTAACTAAAATCAATACTTTATTCAAAGTTCCTTCATGTGTTTACCTAAAGCTGTTGGGTTTGTTTTGTTTTGTTTTTCTGTTCCAGGATCCTCTGCATAATACCTCATGTCTCATTAGGGTGCTCTACACTGTAACCATGTCTCACACTCCCCCTTTGCTTTTGAGGACTATATTAGTTTTCCAGGGCTTCCATAACAAAGTATCACAAAGTGGGCAGCTAAAAACAACAGAAATTTACTCTCTCACAGTTCCGAAGGCTAGAAGTCCAAAATGAAGGTGTCAGTAGAGCTAAACTCTCTGAAGGGTATAGAGGAGGAATCCTTCTTTGTCTCCCCTAATTTCTGACAGTTATCTGGCTGGTAATCTCTGGTTCCTTGGCTTGTAGATGCATCACTCAAATCTCTGCTCTATCTTCGTATGGCCTCCCCTGGGTGTCTGTCTTCAAATTTCTTTCTTCTCCTAAGGACACCAGTCAGTGGATTGGGGTCGATCCTAATCCAGTATGACCTCATCTGGATTTATCAGCAAAGACCCTCTGCAAATGAGGTCACAGTCATAGGTACCAGGTAGCAGGACTTGAGCCTATCTTTTGGGGGAACACGATTCAACCTGCAATAATGACCTTGATAGCTTTTTTGAGGAATACTGTATTTTGATATTCTGTAGGCTGTCTCTCAGTTGGGATTTGTCTGATGTTTTCTCATGATTAAGCTGGAATTATAGGTTTTGGAGAGGGAGACCACAGAGATATGTGCCACTCTCACCATATCATATCAAGAGTCCACGCTTCTGGCTCTGAGAACATGGTTTATGCTAACCTTGCTCACTGACTGAGGCAGTATTTGTCAGGTTTCTCCATGATAAAGTGACCTCCCTCCGCACCATTCTACAGGCCTGTTTGGAAAGAGTGATTACATGCAGCCCACAACTTACAGGGTGGACAGTTATGCTCCACTTTCTACAGGAGGGAATATCCACATAAATTATTTGGCATTCTTCTGTATGGGAGATTTGTATATTCTCCACTATTTACTCATTTATTCTATTTTTTAGTCAACAGAAAAGATGGAAAAACAAACAAGAGGGGATCGGATTCATCAAATAGAAACTCCTGATTATTCAAACCCTATAAACTCCTATTTCAGGTGCTTCAGACAAGATCTGAGTTAACCTTCCCTTCTGTTCTGGGTATAGCACAGTGCTGAGAGGGAGAGCAGGAGAGAGGGAGAGAGGGAGAGAGAGAGAGAGGGAGAGAGGGAGAGAGGGAGAGAGGGAGAGAGGGAGAGAGGGAGAGAGAGAGAGAGGGAGGGAGGGAGGGAGAGAGAGAGAGAGAGAGAGAGAGAGATGGAGAGAGTGAAGACAGAGAAAGAAAGAAAGAAAGAAAGAAAGAAAGAAAGAAAGAAAGAAAGAAAAAGAAAAGGAAGGAAATGAGGGAAGAAAGAAAGAAAGAAAGAAAGAAAGAAAGAAAAAGAGGGAGGAAGGAAGGGAAGAAAGGGAAGGGAAGGAAGGGAAGAAAGGGAAGGAAAGGAAGGAAGGAAGGAAGGAAGGAAGGAAGAAAGGAAGGAAGGAAAAGAAAGAAAAAGAGGGAGGTAGGAAGGGAAGGAAGGGAGGGAGGGAGGGAGGGAGGGAAGGAAGGAAGGAACGAAGGAAGGAAGAAGGGAAAAGAGGGAGGTAGGAAGGGAAGGAAGGGAAGGAAGAGAAAGAAAGAAAGAAAGAAAGAAAGAAAGAAAGAAAGAAAGAAAAAATGAGAGAAAGGAAGAGAGAAAGATAGGAAGGGAAAGAGAAAGAAATTGAAGCATGGGAGAGATCACAGCCCTTAACAAAAAAAAACCTTGGCTAACACCACCAAAAGATGATTGGAATTTTAAAAAGTAAACATTATCTAGGAAGTTCAAATCTTCCCAGGCAGAAAGTTGTTGAGTGCAGATTCTCAGAAGAGGTAGAAGAATATTTACTGTGGGTATTTTCTCACAGAATAAGAATAAAAGTACAACTTTTTCTGTCAGTTCAGTTCTCAACTGAACACATATCAGGGAACAACATTTTGGAACAAGAAGTAAAGAAAACCATCCCACCTAACTCATCTCATCCCATTCCCCAGGAATTTTTTTTTCAAATCTCTACTTTTTGAAAATCAGCCTTAAGGGTTAGTATTCACTGACATTCTATGAACCTTTTGGAAAGGTTTCAAAATGAAATTTTGTGTCACTGCTAGTGCAAAACAAAAGCTACTGAGGAACTTAGGATCTCACATATGACTATTTTTTATTGTGAGATATTCTTTTTCCATAGTGTGCCATAAGCCAAATTAGTACAGCTCAACACATTTTACAGAGGCAAACAGATAAAGAGCTATCTGGGCCTGATATAACCCACACTTTTCTATTCTAAATATGTTCTAAAATCATCGTTATGGGTTGAGAAAGAAAAATACGTTCTAAAATCATCTTTAATGAGCCCAAAAGTCTTGAATTCAAATTTCATTATGATGTATTAAATGGCCTCTAAAAATAGTAAATCATAAAACCTCACAGGTACAGTGAGAAGAGTTTTAACCTACAGATGAGATATAACATTTTAATATTTAACTACCCTGCTGTCACATGATTACCTCCCTCTGCATTACCCAGAGCAAAGGACATGAAGCAGTAAATAAGTCACCACTGGTGACTCACTCTGCTCTGTCAGTACACCTCCTTACGAGGACTGATGGTGTACAAACATACCACACAGCTTTATAGCAAATGTAGCAAACTCCACACAAAGCGGCAAATTTCACCTTTAAGCAACTATTATACTCAATTCATCTTACTTTTCTAAATCATAAATACATCTCCCCAAGGTTAGTGTAAGTAAAAAATGCTTAAGTGTTACTACACAGGACTTTTTTAAGCAATGCAATTCTGTTTAAATGGAGGTTAAATAAAGCTTTCTACCAGATTATAATGTACATCACCCCCAAACTGCTTCCCAGATAGTTTATAAAAAGATGCTACTTCTCACCTCAGCCTCATTCTGCCTGTTTGCCATGCTACTCCAACAGTGATCATTTCGGTAAGAGGACACAGAGATAGCATATCTCATCAAGGATTATTCATGATTTCAATTTGTTCTATATTGGCAAGATACAGTTTTAGAGATCCAAATGCCAACATAATGGTTATATGAGGGCAGGTGTCTCAAGTTCAACATCTATAACTTTATAAGCCAACAAAGTCCATGACTGGACTAATAAGGTAAAACTCTCCAATCATGCTTAACGACTCCTTATTCCTATTATTCCACACCGTTTAACATTTTGTTGACAGAGATAACAGTGCATGCCTTTCAAAATACTATTTTTCACTTATCTTCAAAATCAGAGACAGTCCCCATATGCTACTAAAGAGTGATGTAACAAAAAACAGTCAAAACACAATAGAAAAATCAATTCCAGTCATTATCTACATTTGGCTGAATATAAAAATAACTGATAGTCTGTACTCCCACGAAGAAAACAAATCCTAACAAAACCTTCCTTGAAAACTCTCCCATCTTATACAGAAATTTTAGGGGGGAACAAAAAGAAGAAAAAGTAGGGGCTCCTATGTGGGTCAGTCAGTTAAGAGTCTGATTCCTGATTTCAGCTCAGGTCATGATCTCCCAAACCATGAGATCGAGCCCCATGTTGGGTTCTGTGCTGACAGCGGGGAGCCTGCCTGGGATTCTCTCTCTCCCTCTCTCCCTTTGCGCCCCCCTCTGCTCATGCTCTCTCATTCCCTCTCAAAAATTAAAAAATAAATAAATAAACAAATAAATAAAGTTCAAGGGAAGTCAGAGGAGTGGGCCTAGAAACCAAAATCTTCCTCAAAAAAGGGTTGAATCAAAGAAGGTAAGATAAAGATCTTTAGAAGTGAACAGCACATGTAGGGGCACCTGGATGGCTCAGTTGGTTAAGTGTCCAACTTCAGTTCTGGTCATGAATTCAGGGTTCGCAAGTTTGAGCCCCACATCGGGCTCTCTGCTGTCAGTGCAGAGCCTACTTCAGATCCTGTCTCACACCCTCTCTCTGCTTCTCCCTGTCTCTCAAAAATAAATAAACATTAAAAAGGAGAAGAAGAAGGAGGAGGAGGAGGAGGAGGAAGAGGAGGAGGAGGAGGAGGAAGAGGAGGAGGAGGAGAAGAAATAATGAATGGCACAGTCGGGGGAGGAGACATCAACAGGATCATTTATGTAGTTCAACGTGGCAAGTAAAAAGACAGAACACAAAGTGGGCAGCTTATGCTGGGAAGGGGCTAGGCATTCAGTTCATAAAAACCTTCCTCCAGGGGCACCTGGGTGGCTCAGTCGGTTAAGCATCCGACTTCGGCTCAGGTCATGATCTCACAGTCCGTGAGTTTGAGCCCCGCGTTGGGCTCTGTGCTGACAGCTCAGAGCCTGGAGCCTGTTTCAGATTCTGTGTCTCCCTCTCTCTCTGCCCCTCCTCTGTTCATGTTCTGTCTCTCTTTGTCTCAAAAATAAATAAACGTTAAAAAAAAAATTAAAAAAAAAAAAAAACCTTCCTCCAGGCTGTAATACATGAGCTGAGTAAGCCAGAAAACAGAAGAGCAAACACAGGAGACAGCATGGTACCATGCTTTTGTTAGACCAAAATTCAGTGTTTAGTCACCATATCTGTGTAATGCTATTCACAGTATAGACTAAGATTACATTTCTTTCATTGTACAATCTTTTGCCTTTAGAATTAATAATCATCTTACCTTCAACCCTTAGTTCTCCTTCATTTCCATTAATTTGATCCTTTCCCTCTCCACCAAAAGTGAAGTTTCTTTTGATGCATTTAAACACAATCTACTCTACCACTATTCTTATCTTTCTGCAGGCATCTCTCCCTGATTCCTACACCTTCCTGTTACAATCAATCGATTAATCCCTAGGTCTCCTGTACAGCATTCACTGTGGTTTCCAAAGCAGCCTTATCCTACCCATTATTTCCTTTTCCTCCTATCTTCAATCCTTGTTTCTTGGATCCCAGGACTCCCTCTTCTTTACTTTTACTTTTTTATCTTGGAAGAGTACATACTTCAGGGTATAAGAAATGTAATTTCTGCAGCTTTACTAGACTGAAAACATGTTTATTATACCTTCATAGATGGCCAGTAGTTTGTCTTGGTTTCCAGTGCTACCTTGCAAATTACTTTTGCTCCCAAATTTTGAAGCCATTGTTCTGTCTCCAGGGTTCCTGCTGAGATATTAGGTGGCATTCTGTTTCTCAGTGGCCTATTTTCTTCTTTCTGCAGTTCTGGAGTTTGGGAATCTTCACTCTTTTTCTCCTAATGTTCTGAAATCTCACGAACACACTGGTATAGACTTTTTTTTTAATTCAATATATTAGAAATTCAATGGATCTTTTCCAATTTGAAAATCATGGTCCTTAAATTCTAGTAAATTTTCCTGAGTTATTTCTTTGATCGTTTCTTCTTTAAATTTTTTAATTTTACTTTTCTAAAAAATTCTATTGTTCTATTCTGAGGACTGAGCTTCTAATTTTATTGCCTTTTCACTTTTGTTTTTTCATTTCTTGGTATTTTGTTCTACTCTCTGGTGGCTTCCTTAACTTTATCTCCTAAAGCCATTTAAAAGTTTTCAAGTCTTCTATCAATTTTCAATTTCCAGAAGTACATTTTTATGCCCTACATGTTCTTTTTATCATGATACTTGTTCTTATTTCCAGATTGCAGTATATTCTTTGATCTTTCTGAAAATGTTAATGACAATATTTAACAGTTTTCTTCTTCTCCCTTTATTGTGCCTATTGCTGTCAATTTTGTTTTCTCCAGGCTTGTTTTGGTCTCTAAATTTCCTCAAATGTCTGATGATCACTGGTCACTATTCACAGTGAAGGTAAAACACTTGAAGACTAATTAGAAAGTTCTGTGGGGGCACATGGGTGGCTCAGTCGTCAGTCTTGTCTGACTTTGGCTCCTCAGGTCATAATCTCAGGGTTCATGAGTTCAAGCCACACATTGGGCTCTCTGCTTGTAAGTGAAGAGCCTGCTGTCAGCACAGAGCCTGCTTCAGATACTCTGTCTCCCTCTCTCTGCCCCTCCATCACTCGTTCTTTCTCTCAAAAATAATAAAAATAAACATTAAAAAAAAAAGAAAATCTGTGTAGGTGAGTGGGACTTGCCAACACATAGGTTTCACTGTGGAATTATCTGGCTGGGCTATTCCAGCGGGAGACCCTCAACCAACAGTATCCACAGGACTTTTGCACAGAAGGGTCAGATTCTTCAAAAAAGCATCTTCCAATTGAAATCCTGGAGAATATATATCTAACTGCCAAACTTTTGGAGATGAGTAGAGGACGTGTGCTGAGAGTACCTCACTATTTAGTATTTCATTTTCCACTCTCCTTCTATGCCTTGGTGTCCCCTACTCAAGAGTTCCCTAGCCCACATTCTCCACAGAATTAACTTCCAGTCTTGCTGGAGTGTGGGGAGGCATCTGGGGCCTAAGTTCACTTTAAACACTCTTACCACTTAATTCTCCTGTTTTCAGCCTCACTCTCATTGTCGAGCCTTTCTAAGGTTCTGAAGGGAAAATCAGGCTGCTTCTGAGAGTCTCTCACTAGCAGCTCAGATGCCTGCTTCTTAGAGCTTGTAGGTTAGTAACAATCACCCACAGGCTTTCCAGAGTCATTTTATCTCACTGAATTCCTGCATTTTTTTGAATCCCTTTGCTGTCACTCTTTTGAAAGGAGTGGAATAAATGTATGTGCTTGATCTGCCTTTTCCTGTAACATATTTTCATTGTCAAAACACTGACAAATATTTGTTAATGGAAAACTCAAGGGAAAAATTCAAGTCACTTCCAATATGAACTTGAGAGGTTAAGGTGGACTATAAAATATGAGCACAAGTTTATACTAAAAACAAAAGGACCAGAACAGCCGCAGTGAAAGCAAGATAAAAAATGAAGGAAATTTACCTCACATAAGTCAGCTGATATTTTGGTAGATATGTTTAACTACCTGATGTTATATATAACAACAAATGCTGTTTTCAAATCCCAGGAAAGAAACAACAATTATAGTGAGTAAAAGTGAGGCAATATCCCCAACTACATCAGGCATTATTGTTAATTTAAAAAATGCCTTGTTTTTCTAGAAATTAAACCATAGCTTTAACTGCACAGCAGAGTTAGGTGACTAAATGAAACCTGAAATTACCCTTAGATAAATAATCAGTGATGTATTCATTTTAATTATTCAGATTTTTAATCTGTTTCCAAAGAGAAGCCCTATTTAAATGAATACAGGTGGGAATAAAATCTTTTTCAGCTCCCCAGAATAGAAGTCAGAGATATCTGTGCATTAGTTTTAAAATTCAAGTTGCCTAAGGGGTGCCTGGGTGGCTCAGTCAGTTAAGCAACCGACTTGGGCTCAGGTCAGGACCTCACAGTTCATGGGTTCAAGCCCCACGTCAGACTCTGTACTGGCAGCTTAGAGCCTGAAGCCTGCTTCAGATTCTGTGTCTCCCTCTCTCTCTGCCGTCCCCTACTCACACTCTGTCTCTCTCTCTCAAAAATAAATAAACATTAAAAAAATTTTTAAGTAAATAAAATTCAAATTGCCTATAAAAGTAGTGTGAAACTCTTTTCTTGGGAAGTTAGCTATTCACATAGTCATACGAATTAAAGAAAAAAAAATTAAGTCCAAAGGAAAAACATTTTTAATTGAGGCTACTAAATTTCATATTTAAAGACAGTATAATACAAGCTTTGGTTACGAATAATATTACCCTTGAAAAATGTCTACCATATAATAACAATGGAAGCTCTCAAAAATAGGAGTAAAGTTCCTCATAAACGTGAAACCATCCATGAACAGGGATAAATTTAGACATATCTCTATTTGCTGTCATCAAAAAAATAATGTTCATTTATAAGCACTTTAGTAAGTCACGGTGCAAGCGCTTTCTTATATTATCTTACTTAATTCTTACGCACCTTATGAGATTGTTGAGAGGTCACAGATATCAGACAGGCCAAGGCCCCTCACCAAGAGGGTTCCTGGCTTTGTGTGAGAAAGAATTCAAGAGCAAGCCCTTTATAGGGAAGGGACACAGATTTATTATACATAGAGGACTGGAACAACTTCACAAAGTGATCTCTCCTCCCAGATAAGAAAAAGGACCCCTGCTTTGCTTCTAACAAGGGTTTTATCAGTGTTTTGTTTTTTTTTTTAATTAGCTGACCATATAGGAAGGGGCATACTCTAACTTTGGGTTTATCACTTACATTGGGTGGTTAGTTTTTCCATTGTCTTAGGTTGTGGAATTACCCACAGGGAGATTGTTAACAATGTCCAGTCTTTGAGGCTTTTACTGCCACAGAGAGTGAGGTACTGTGGTTTTCTATGAGTTGGATCTTGTGACTCTTTCTACGACCTACTGACTTTCAGCCTAAAACCAAAATGGCTTTACTTTGGTCAACCTGTCCTTATTATCCCCATGTTAATGAGGAATCTGAGACTTTTAACTATTGGGTACTTCCCCTCAACTATGGATAAATCTGGAATTTGGAAACTGGTCAGGGATATGTCAACACTGATTAAATAAAAGCCAAAAGGACCTTTGTAAATAATTATTCAAATAAGATTCATTCAACAGTAATTGCCACCAGCCAATATCGGTACTAATTTATTCATTCATTCACTCATTCAACAAGCATGTACTATGTAACCATTATGTGCCCATCAGGGATCTAGATGAGCACTGATAAATAAAACTTTCTGTGATGGTGAAAATGTGCAGTATCACCACTGCCCAAAACAGACACTGAGTCCAAGTGCTGAACACCTGAATTGTGGCTAGCACTACTCAAGAGCTCTGATTTTAATTTTATTAAATTTAAATTAGTTCATACTGAAATGTAAATTGCCACATCTGGCTAATGGCTATCATACTAGACAGGTGAGCTCTAGATACTGAGCACACAGTTAACAAACAGACCTGGTTCCTGCCTTCATGGAGTTTACAGTCTCGTAAGAGAGCCAGCATGAAGTAAGTACAATAATAAATATAATATTATAATTTGTTAGTGGCTTAGAAGAAAAAGGATAGAAAAGATAGTATTTATAAAGGTTATAAAGTCACACTGAGTCACATGTAGCTAGGAACATCTAAAAACTGTATGATTCATTTTGAAAATGTTATTTCAAGCTTTCCCCCTTCAAAATCCAGAATAATTAGTGAACCACTGAAACAAGATAATTAGTGAACACTGAAACAAAGAGTTGATGCATTTTTTGAAACTGCGTTCAATGTTTTAAGACTGATGCACAGAAACAGTGCTCTGTTGGCAAAGAAATTTATGTAAAAATGATTCTGAACAAGGAATGTTCTTTGTATCCTGTTAATATCTTGAATCTAAAAAAAATAAAATTAGAGTAGGGAAGAAGAATCATAAGAAATAAAACAATAAAATCTATAAAATGGCAAATTCAGGTACTTCGAGTTTAAAAATGTGGATTTGATGGGTCAGGAAGTGAGAGAAAAACAAGTGAAGTACTATTCCACTTGGGGTTAAATGGAACTTTTTTCATGGTAACATGTCCCCTTTTGGGCCAGTGTCATTTTTTAGAAGGAGAAGGAGGAGGAGGGGGAGGGGGAGGGGGAGGGGGAGGGGGAGGGGGGGGGGG
>NC_064809.1:47764400-47764727 GCF_023721935.1 Panthera uncia
AAGAAAGAAGAAAGAAGAAAGAAGAAAGAAGAAAGAAGAAAGAAGAAGGAGGAGGAGGAGGAGGAGGAAAGGAGGGAGGGAGGCAGGGAGGGAGGGAGGGAGGGAGGGGGAGGAGGAGGAGAAGAAGAAGGAGGAGGAGGAGGAGGAGGGAAGGAGGGAGGGAGGGAGGGGGAGGGGGAGGAGGAGGAGAAAAAGAAGGAGGAGGAGGAAGAGGAGAAAAAGGAGGAAGAGGAGGAGGAGGAGGGGGAGGGAGAGGAAGGGGAGGGATAGGAGGGGGAGGAGAAGGAGAGGAAGAAGAAGGAGAGGAAGAAGAAGGAGAGGAAGAAG
>NC_064809.1:47764737-47816098 GCF_023721935.1 Panthera uncia
AGAAGGAGAGGAAGAAGAAGGAGAGGAAGAAGAAGGAGAGGAAGAAGAAGAAGAAGAAGAAGAAGAAGAAGAAGAAGAAGAAGAAGAAAATAATAATAATAATAATAATGTTTCCAGGAGTTACATTCCTAGATTTGAGCACCTGGAAAAGAAACAGAGCAAACACAACTCAAGATAGTGAATTAATAAGTTAAAGAGAGGTGCTTGGGTCAGCTGAGGAAGGGAGAACCACCAAACACTTTCATGTTCCCGGATCATTTGATGTGGATTTTTGTTTGGGAAGTTAAGATAGACTTGTTTGGGTAAGTAGGCTAGTTGAAGTTAAAAGGAAGAGGAAATTTGGAGAGGGATCTAGCACAAGGGCTAGTAATGTCACATTTGCGTTTCTTTCCCTTCCCATCATTCCCACTTTTAAGCAAGTGGGAACCCTGCCTATAGGCTGAGGTAAGTAAAACTGGGGGGAGAAGCATGACCTGATTTAATTGAAATGTGTTGTTCATAAGAAGAACAAGTTTAATATTTCTAAATAGCCCCCCCCCAATTATTTCAGCTCTTTATTAAATAAACGAGGTATAATTTAGCTGGCATAATCACTGTCTACCATTTTAAACCAACTGTTTTTATAAAATCCATTCACTAAGAGATCTAAGCTACCACTACGAGTGCTAACAGCACTGAGAGGAGGAGGAGGAGGAGCTAATATTTATAGAGCACTACGTGCCAGGCACAATTCCATTGCATATATTTGTTTTAATTGTCACAACAACCTCATGAGTTAAGACCATTACTATGGCCTTTTACAGATGAGTTAAGAAAGGGACAGAGTTTAATCAAAGTCCCAATAAGTAGTTGGTATGAAATAAAATCCAACAGCTTTGCCATATAAAGGAAAGTAATGGTCAGAGTTTGTTTTTTGCCCCAAATCACATGGTCACCTAGCATCCAAATAGAACTAATAGGATTTTTTTGTTTTGCTATAAAGCTATTATAAATGAAAACACATACATTTGTATAGAAAAGAACTAACAGTGAAGCTTTACTTATAAAGAAGAAAGAAAAACCACTGGATTCAGAATGTTCATGAAGTAAAGGCAGGAGACAATCAGGGGTGTCAGAAATATTATCAAGATAAAGGCAAGGGTCATACCAGAATAAAAACAATGGCCCCTAGAATTTCAAAGAATTACAAAATTCTAAAGGGTCATGGCATCACCTTGACTTCTGATCAGCAAAATCCATGCCTATTACAGAGTACTTCTCTATGGTAACATATTTCCAATTGTTTAATGGCAATCAATAAAACTAGAATTGACTTTTATAGTCAACTTTCAGATAGCATGTTTTTACAAACATGGAACATATGAATTATTATAAAAGAAATGTGTCGGGGCGCCTGGGTGGCGCAGTCGGTTAAGCGTCCGACTTCAGCCAGGTCACGATCTCGCGGTCTGTGAGTTCGAGCCCCGCGTCAGGCTCTGGGCTGATGGCTCGGAGCCTGGAGCCTGTTTCCGATTCTGTGTCTCCCTCTCTCTCTGCCCCTCCCCCGTTCATGCTCTGTCTCTCTCTGTCCCAAAAATAAATAAAAAACGTTGAAAAAAAAAAAATTTAAAAAGAAATGTGTCAATATGTATATTTCTTCAAATAGGCTCTATTCCTTCAAAAAGGCTCTATGACAATGTAGAAATAATCCATTCTGCCTCTATCAAACAGACACAGTGGGTGCTTTTCCTCCAACTTCTTTGGAAAATTTATTTTCTTGGGAACTTCAACAAATCAACCTAAAACATGTTGCTTTTTCTAACATAATCTTACATAGTTTTACTGAATTTGATGAGGAAGGGAGTTAAGTTTTCCTCAAGCTGCTAAACTAAGTGTCAGCCTAGGTTTAACTCAGCAAAATCTTTTAAAAGTTCAATATATTACACTCTAAGAGAGATATATTATTGTTTCTGATAAAACATGGTTTTTTTAATATTTGGTATTATTTCTTAATAATAGTAGTTTTCAAACTTGAAATATTTGTGTCATGTAAGCAGTAAAAATCTATTAATGAGAGGTGCCAGGATTTTAAGTGATCTTTTGATAATCTAAATTGGAATCATTTCAAGAAGCTTCTGTAGATAAAATCTGAATCAACCTACTACTCCTGCCTTCTAAAACTTAAATTTATTATTCTTTATTTTTATGTTTTTTTTTAATTTATTTTTCAAGGAGAGAGAGACAGAGCATAAGCGGGGGAGGACCAGAGCAAGAGGGAGACATAGAATTTGAAGCAGGTTCCAGGCTCTAAGCTGTCAGCACAGAGCCTGATGAGGGGCTTGAACTCACGAACTGTGAGATCATGACCTGAGCTGAAGTCGGACGCTTAACCGACTGAGCCACCCATGCGCCCCAATCATTCTTATACATAAATCCAATCAATGGTTCCTCACTGCCCTCCAGGAAACATCCAGTTGGATGAAACAGCCTAGTATTCTGTGATCTGGCCTTTTACACCTGTAAAGCTTCCTTTCTCCCCACTTCTGCCTTCCTGCCACCTCCCCTGTTCCGTCCCAGACCCACTCCTCCACCCTGAACCCTCCCTATAACTACACAGGCACACCATACATCATTTTAAAGATTCTTGCCAGCAAATTACATCTTCTATCTGGAATATTCTCTCAGCCAAAAACCTCCCTGCCACCTTCATCTGGCCAGCTCCTACTCAAACTTCAGATATCAATCTAGGGAGACCTTCCCTGATTTCTGCAAAGTAGGATAGACAGATGCCTCTTCCATGTGTTCCCATAATGCTGGAGTCTAACACTAAGATGCACTTATCATACTGAAGTCAGCTTCCTATTTTGTTGTTTGTACACAGGATTGTACGTTTCGTGACGGCAGGGGCTAAATAGTTTTACCGAATACAAAAACTAAAGACAGTAAGTTCTCAATAAAAATTTATTCAATGGGTGAAAATATTATGCCCAAATCAAAATGTTTATTTTAAAATCTTATTAAGGATGGGGCCCCTGGGTGGCTCAGTCGGTTAAGCATCCGACTTCGGCTCAGGTCAAGATCTCATGGTTTGTGAGTTCAAGCCCCGTGTCAGGCTCTGTGCTGACAGCTCAGAGCCTGAGCCTGCTTCGGATTCTGTGTCTCCCTCTGTCTCTCTGTCCCTCCCCAACTTGTGCTCTGTCTCTCTATATCTTTCAGAAAAAAATGTAAAAAAATAAAAATAAAAATAAATAAATAAATAAAATCTTATTAAGGAAAGACAGAATGAAACAATGCTCTAAAAGCAAGAAAATCTGAGTAGGAAATATGTTAGCTTGTTGAAGAGTTAAAAACATAAAATATTTAGCATCACTAGCTTCTAACAAGAACCACTCAAGGAAAACAGCAAGCATGGTCTGCTTTATGCCCTAATCCCTGTAAATCACCCCATCCACACTGCATATTTTGCACCTCCTTCCTCCAGCCTCTCCATCTTGACCTCTGTTATTGTTAGCCAACTTCCTTATTTTCCTCAAATGGAATGGAATAAAAATCCTCATCTAACCATATCCTCTCACCATTCCAATTCTGTCCCTTGTCTGATGGCGAGCATCAGTTCTACCAGAATCCAACCACTTTCTGTGGCTGTGAGGAAATTTCGTTCCTAGGCTTGCCGTTAGAACATCCTACCTAGATGTCAACTTGACTTAGGTTTGTTGTGAAATTAGAAAACACTGAACACCGAATACTCTTGCTTGCTTTGTCAATACCATTCCCAACTCTGTGCCCTCGGACATGTTAAACTCATCCTCATCAGTCCTTTTCATAAGCTGGAAACTAGGGTATTTCCAAGAATCCTTTGCAGCTCCAAAGATTAGCTCAGTGACATCAGTCATAGGCCAGCACGCTGGCTCAGTGTGCTGCCTCTTGTCATCTAAATTTACCTCTACAGACCACCTGACAAAACAGAACACAGGAGAAAGTATCCTATTTTACTGGGGGGGGGGGGGGGGAGTTAACACAGGTTACTCAGGTTAGTCCTTTGAGGACTGGATATATATTACCCTCACAACCTCCAAGCCTGCCTACAAAGAAAGCATGTGCCATAATTTTTTTGTCTGTTTTCAATTTAGTTGGTAAGAAGCGCTGGGAACAGCACATAGCAGCATATAGTAGCACACTCCTCTAACTATTTAGCTGGGAAAAATAAGATAAATTTCCCTGATCTCCCAAGAAATGAAGCTGCTCCATTCCAGGATGCTAAAAAGGAAATTTTTCTAGAAAACAAGTGTTTGAATTTTATGAGATATGATATGTTTATGAGAGTAATACTTAATCTTAACTGTCACTGATGTCACCTCAGGGAAGACTAGTTTTGCCAAGAGTCACACAGCTGCTTCCCTGCCATGAAAGAAATAGGATGAAGGAAAGCGGCCTACTCTAGAAGTGACTGTGTGCGTGAAGACAAAAAATCAAAGACTCCAACTGATCTAGACCCAAATGCTTAAGATACAGGAAGTGAAAAATGACCAACTAATAATCTACTATTTAAGTGGGCAAAGGATAGGATCCATGCTGTGGATCACCACTACCCACAAATGTTCCTAAACATAGTTGACGGCCCTTGCAAACCTCACAGAGCTTCAAATGACAATACTCTAGTCTTAGAAAGCAAAGCCCTATTGCTGCTCCCTGGGAGGGAGTGAGCCAGCTTGCCCATAAGGCGATTTCCCACCATCTAAAGACCACCTTCCAATTCCTAAAAAATAATAATAGTATTTCCGCCAAGAAGAAAAATGCTTTTGGGGTGCTATTTCAGAGCTACTGGAAACAATAAAAACTTGCCGAGTATATTGCAATGTTTGCATTGTGGTATTGCGGGATAGTAAAAAGAAGGTAGAAGGTCCTAAATGTAAATTTTCACTCTACCATATCTCTATGATGTTGAACAAACTTTATCGACTCTGAGCCTCTGTTTATTCATCTGTGAAATAAGGTTGTTATGAAGACTGTATGCAAAAGCACACACAGGTCACTTAAGATTTATTATCTATATCGACATCTATGAGTTCTTTATCTCCCTGAAGAATTGTATATTGGAGACAAATAGTAATGGAAGCTTTCTTTAAATACTGGTTCTAATAATGAAATCCACTGAGGTAAAAACCAATCGCAATCAATCAAATACAAGTCAAGTGAAATACATGAGAATCAGAGTAAAGAATGTTACCAATTACATACTCACACACCCAAAAAGAAATTTCCTTTGCTTACCATTCCAGGCCTACCATGATTTTGCCCTAAAGAATTTCTCCAGTCCTCCATATTCTCTCCAACACTCCCACCCAGAATCCTTCACTCTCTTCTGAGCATACGGAGCACTGATCCACCTTCAGGCCTCTGCTCTTACCCTAAATACCCTTCCTGCCACTTTATACCTCCCATCGAGCAACAGCTCAATTCCTCCATCCCTACCCCTATTTTAGTCTTCCCTGACCAACTCAACATCAACAATATCTAGTCATTCAGCAACTATTTATCATGTTTAATATTTTTAATGTAGTTATGAAGAAGAACTCTGGATTATTCCTTCGTATCTCTGACACAGCTCTGGGATGTGGCAAGCTAGCACAATCTTCTGCAAAATAACTGCTGTACTAAAATTGTGCTATAGGAGTTTTATGTACATGTGCTAGAATTTTAGTGATCAAAGGAGATAGCATTACCAATATAAATTTCCTCTAAGATTTACACAAATGACCGCCTAGCACAAATCAGTCCTGTCCGAGGACTGGACATTTTTGTTGCAAAATAGGAACTAATTTAGAAGTACAGAAACTGAATTGAAATTTTTCAAAAAAAATTATTTAACAGAATTTCTATAGTCACAATTATATAAGACTCTCTGTGTTAATTCAGTGGAAATACCAATAAAAGTACTGTTGTTGGTGTGGTCAATGATTTTAACATATGATCTAAAAAGCAGAACTTTGGGAAAAAGTACGCCTATTTATATCAAGGAGACTCAGAACTGACTCAGAGGAAAAAGTATTATCCTCTGACTCATCAAGACCACTTCCTGAAACACCCAATGTTTTTCTTGGAAGGAAGTCTATACAACAAGTGCCATTTCATTCAAACACTGATTAGACAAAATTGAAGTCTAACACAAAATGAACAAAAAGACATATATTTTCCAAAGCCAACAAGTTTCAAAGGAGACCATTTCATAAACATATATTATCTGGTCATAAAAGGGAAGACTTTAAATACAGTCAAAATGGATAATCCAAAGTATATTATAATGAATAAACCACTGACTACCTACACATATCCCTCTTTATACCATAATCTCTTAATGATAAAGAAACAACCATATGATTTTAATCCACAAAATTAACTAATGTCTTTGGCTTCAAAACAGTCTTTTTTTTTTTTTTTTTTCCCCAAGGGAATTCTCTTCTGAATCAACTGAATCAACTGTGTGGCCAATATTTAATAGTAATTTACAAAACCAATAAATAACACTTATTAAGTGCTTATGCATGCCAAACATGTTACAGGTTGTTAGCATGCATTTACTCAATAAGGAACAGATACAACTATTACTTCAATTTCATAGATGAGGAAACTGAGACACAGAATCACACCTATTACACAGTAAAACCTCAAACCCCAGGCAGACCACCACAAAAGCCTAAACTGTTTTTTTTTTTAAGTTTATTTTGAGAGAGAGAGAGAGAGAAAAGAAGGTGCAGCACACGCTCACGTGAGCAGGGGAGGGGTAAAGAGAGCAGGAGAGCAAGAGAATCCCAAGCAGGCTCCACACTGTCAGAGCACAGCCAGATATGGGGCTTGAACTCACAAACACTGAGATCATGACCTGAGCCAAAATCAGGAGTCTGACACTTAAACAAGCGTCCTGAGCCACCTAGGTGCCCTGAGCCCAAAATGTTTTGACGCTTTCTGTGCATGTGACCTCACACCTCCCACTAGAATGCTCGCTAAAAGTTAAACATTAAGCACACACACAACACACATATAATTAATTAAGCACACACACAACACACATATAATAACATATATGTATAAATATTTCATTTACATAATATGTGCCAAAATTTAGTATGTCCTCACTTATTAGTTTATAAATCCTAACGTGACTATTATATTGATAGGATTTGTGTACAAACACCAAGTCTCTGAACCAGAAGAACAATTATTTGGATGAGCTTTGAAACACTCCACTGTCCGGATACATTTATATCAGTTTCATTTGTTTTTTATTTCTACAACACTGTAAACATCTCACAGAACTATAAAAACACCACAATGATACTGTCCTGGACACAGCCCTTGGGGAACAAAAATACACATAACATTTCCTATTTCAAAATAACAAGCAATTAAACTGAATCTTGCTGTTTGTTTCCTCTTGAGTAATCTAGACTGGAAGGAGTTCAAATATCTGACTCTCGCAGTATTTTGCTTTCAGTACAAAGACCATCCTTTAATATGCCAATTCAGCTAATAAATGTTCACTCGTATCTCTACCTGGTTCATAGAAATGAGTTTAAATATTAAATGACTGCATATTTCTAGTTCTAAACATTTGAAAAGGAAATTCCTAGTTAGCTAATGAGGTAGAATAAGCACTTATAAATATGCCACACCACTCTGCCCTTCAGATTATTAAGGACCAGTATAAGAAGGGCAAATTTATCACAGAGGGTTAAACCCTTAAAGCAGCAGCCTATGGAGACAGAATATTCCCAGCATCAACACCACTCTGGAGGTGCTGAGATGCAGAGGTGCTGTGGAGCCCTGCCTGCCCAGTGTGATTTTAGGGCCAGGACAGTCATCCTGCTTTTTTAAAATGTATCATTTACCCAAGTGACACAGGGAATGAAATTCTACCACTGGAAATTAATTTATTCTTTTGAATTATGTGTTGTAATCCCTAGGAACCACTTTTAAACTTCAATCACTTCTGGGACTAAAAATATATTATTATCACGTAAGTATGAATTATCAGATACTTCCTGCTATGATAGGAGGAATTTAAAGTACTATAAGAATACCTATGAAGCCAGTGTGCCAGGAAATGTAAGAAAGCTTCACAGAAATGAAGCAGTAGTAAGCTACTGAGAAAAAAATTTGCCTGCTTAATACTTTTGCCTATGATATGTCCAATTATTAATAATTACTGAAATTATGAAATGAATTCCATCTTATACCTGGAATGATTACTTATTTACTTATTTTTATTTAGCAATGATTCTTTATTAAAGACAAACATCCTATATAGCGGGACTATATGGACAAACAACCTATACAGCGAGCAAAACCGTCTAAGAAATGCATCCAGTATTTTTTGTCTACACCTGCCAGGTGCTGTGCTTCACAACAAGGGCATATAATAAACAACATGGTGTCTCTCTGCTAGGAGCACTCAGTTTAGCAAAGAGATAATTACAATGCAATTTAATAAATGCTACTGTCATGGCATGAACAATGTATTATGGAAGCATCCACCTGGAGAAGTTTGTTGGTAGGTTTCATAGAAGAACTGACGGTAGAACCAGAGGTTGAAAGACACAGAGGAGTGTGTCAATTGGAAGGGTGCGAGGGCAGTGAGAGAGCATTCCAGGCATATGTAAAGCATGGTACATGGAAGGACATGAGCTTCAGAGAACAGGGAGATATTCAGTGTGGCTGCAATACAAGATGTATAGAAAGATAATGTAGTTGAGAAAAGCCTGACGCCAGATCGTGAGGGGCCTTGTAGAGCATGCACAGAAATTCAGACTTAATCTTTATGGAAACACAAAATCATATTACTAATTTTTAATTAAGTATGGGGGCATTTTGGAGGACAGACAAGATTAGGAATTAAAGCTAACTTATTTTAAGGAAATTTTATCAGTTTCTTTCATTCCTATGGGAACCATCTCAACTGTATTCTGTGCTAGATATCTTTTTGGAAAAACTAAGATTCACCCATGTCATTCCCATAACTTCTTCAAATCTGAATTCTCCAAAGAGAAACAGGAAGATAATTTAATCTAAAATATAGTACAAGGACACAGCCCACATTTTCAACAGTTACTAGATACACAAGAAATCCACTGAAGTTGCACACATCCTGTTTTAGGAAAGTTCATTTTATTTTATTTTTTTAACGTTTATTTTTGAGACAGAGAGAGACAGAGCATGAACGGGGGAGGGTCAGAGAGAGGGAGACACAGAATCTGAAACAGGCTCCAGGCTCTGAGCTGTCAGCACAGAGCCCGATGCGGGGCTTGAACTCACGGACCATGAAATCATGACCTGAGCCGAAGTCAGCCGCTTAACCGACTGAGCCACCCAGGCGCCTCAGGAAAGTTCATTTTAAAAATCCAGAGAGTAAGAGAACTGAAGGTTGTTTTTGTTTGTCAGCCATTGAAAACATTCCTTTAATGAAGTGGCTTCTGTGGAAACCCATGGCAGAGCTCCTCAAAAACTTAAACACAGAATTACCGTGTACATTGTAGTAGTCCCACTTCTGAATATACACCCAAAAGAACTGAAAACAAGGACTTAAACAGATGCTTATATACCCATGTTTACAGCAGCACTATTCACATCAGAAGAAGGTGGAAGCAAGCCAAGTGTCCGTTGACAGGTAAATGGATAAGGAAAATGTATATGCACGGAATGGAATATTACTCAGCTTTCAAAAGGAAGGAAAGACTGGTACATCCAACAACACGGATGAACCTTGAAGCCATTATGCTAAGTAAATAGGCCAGTCACAAAACAACAAATATTGTATGATTCCACTTATATGAGGACCCAGAGTAGTCACACTCATTGAGATAGAATGTAGAATCCAGGAAGGAAAAAAAAAAAAGAATCCAGGAGCTGGTGGGGGGGGGGGGGGGGGGGAGAAGGAGGGAGGAAAAAAAGAGTAGTCGTTACTGTTTAACGGGTACAGAGTTTTAGTTCATGAAGATGTACACTTAAAGATTATTAAAGTGGTAAATTTTATGTCATGGATGTTTTACACAATAATAAAAAATAAACCTGAGGAATGAAAAGACTGCGTCATGTCGGCAAGCCCATCAGGTGTGGCCACCCGGTCCACTAAGGTGAAGGCTGTAAATGAGGATGTAATGGAAGCATAAAGAATTTACATGTGGCAAACACACTTGTAAAAAAAAACTTAAAACCATCCTACAATCTTGTGTGTGTGTGCATACATATACACATATGTATGTATTTTTTTATTTGAAATACACTAGATTATCATATACTCCACTTTAATAAAGATCAAGAGACAAAATTCCTAATCTGTAAGACCAACAAATTGGAACTGTGTTTTGGAAACAAACAAACAAACAAACAAACAGCACTGATCAAGTTTTCACCAATCCTTGTTACCATCAGCGCTAACATGATTCGGCAGTCCCTCTCGCAAAGGCCACTTTTCACCAATCCTTCACTTTCTTATTAGTCAAATGGAGTAGGGCTCCACGGTCCATCCCGACATAACCGATCTCACAGTGTGTTGAGGGGATAAAATAAGACAAGGTACACATACAATTACTTTCAAAGTTTAAAATGATTTGGAATCGACATGCTCCTGTACAAAAGATCATCTGACTTATGAGATGGCTTAAAGAGTTTTTTTAAATTTCTCTGCATTTTTCACTTTTTAATTGAACTTTTAAACAATTTAGTAGGCACAGAAACTTTGAGGAAAACAGGCATTGAGCAATAAAATATATCAGTATTCCAAGGGCGGGTAAATTCATACACATGTATATATGTGCACATATACAACCGACCCTTGAAAAACACAAGTTTGAACTGCACTCCACCTATACAAGGATTTTTTTCAATAAATGCATACAATACTGTAAATCTATTTCCTCTTACTTATGCTTTTCTTAATCACACTTTCTGTTCTGTAGCTTTATTTATTCTAAGAATACAATATATAATACATATACAAAATTTCTGCTAATCAACTAAAGGCTATTAGCAGTTAAATTTGGGGACAAAGTTATATGTGGATTTTCTACTCTGCAAGGGGTCAGTACCCAAACCCCCACATTGGTCAAGGGTCAGATGACATATTAAATATACATATATTAAATAAGATGGCTTCAAAGGTCTAGCTTTTAAAGCGATAAGGAAGAAAATATTTAGATTTTGCTTTTATAATGAATTAGTCCATTGCTAAGTATCATACCAAATATCAATAGGAATTATAAAATGATGTTAACAAAAATTGTTAAGATTCATTTAAAAGGCCTAAAGAACATGCCTGTACTTTTGGTTAAGAAAATTGTCAGGAAATTGATGCCTTAGGACAAATCAGTTGTTACCTGCAATAGTTAGAATATCCTCTGTTCCTGCAAATGAGCCCAATGGCACTGACAATATCTAACTCACTAATTTTAATACTCAAGAGAGAATCCATCTAAAATAAACATCTAAGAGTTTTTCACATGCCAGTACTGCCAATTCCCCTCCCAACATATCCTTTGTAAAACTTGTATTATCTCCAGGGGGCAAGGGGAAGAGTCTTTTTTTTTTTTTTTTCTCACTGATAGAAATGAACTTAGAGGTCTTAGTGAGTACTTACCTCATTTGCTGTCCAATATTTCTCTTTTTGTAAGGAAATAGACTTATGACATCCAGTAGGGAATGCCTCAGATTTCATATTAAACCCCCAACAATGTGATACCATTAAACTAAAGTTCACTGAAGTTTAAGCTTAAGTAAGGCATACGCAAGTGGCATTATGAAATTGTTGTATAATCAATTGTACGTGTGTTGTTTTTACCACTTAGCGGCTATTTTTTTTTTTTAACTCAAAGGCCATCATTTATGAATAACCCTGAAATGTTTTCTTTCCTTCTTCTCCAATTCCCATTTACCTTCCCACTTAAAGTCATCCTCTCTTCCCTTAATTGTCGTAAACCTCTATTTTACCTCCAATGCATGCTTAATATTTTGTAAAATAGTCCTTCCGTGGTTACTACAACTTTATATCACAGACCTGGGAAATACGCAATCCTCTCCCCATCCTTTCTACTTTATAAATTCCTCAATGCACTCAAACCAATAAGTGAAATTATCTAAATTTAGAAGTCCAAATATGATTTTGAAGAAATAAGCTACACAAATAATAAGCATTTGAGTATTTAACTTTTTAATTAAACCTCTAAGCCTGATGATCATGTGCTATTTGGCCACCAGTGATCACCCAGAGAATCAGGGATCACATGTTCTAGTAAGGAACACCCTTCCCTTAGGCTGGTTATTTTTAGAAAAATGGCAATATTCATTCTAGCTCAGATTTATTCCTGATGTTGTAATAATGCAAATGTACTTTCCTTCTCAGGATCAGACCCAGCTGAAACAGTCTACATTCCTTTTTTCCTGCTTTTTCTATGCAGACTCTTGGTCCAAGTTCCATTCAGACCCTCTGACCGTAGTTACCAAGGTTTGGGACATCTGGGCTGCAAGTGACCTAGGATAATCTGGGATTACCAACAATCTGAATAGTTTGATGTAATTACGTAGGCTTCAGAGAGAGAGTAGTAGCCTTCATCCAAGGAATCCCTATACTCACAATTATACCATGAATTTCCCAGTGAAATGTCCATTCATTCTTTGTCCATTCAGTAAATCTTGCTAAGGGCTTTCTATGTGCCAACAGATACTATGCGTATGAAGCTGGGTATACAAGGAAGAACAAAACACATATAATTCCTGTCCTCAGAGTCGTTAGGAGACACAATGACCTTCTTTGATATTCCTTTGAATATGCCAAGCTCTTACCATCCTCAAGGCCTATCATTATCTGTCTGGAATAATTATCCTCTTTGTCTTTGCCTGACTCCTGCATTGCAGCTTAAATGACCCCTCTTGGGATGTCCTGTCCGGACCTTCCAATCTATATTATTAGATCCCTCATTGCATGTTTTCACAGTACCCTGAAATCTTCTTCATAAGGCTTTATAATTAGACTTATGGGCCAATATTTGTAACATGAGCTTTTCAAAAATAAATGGCTGCCCAGTATACTTTCTATTGAAGCAGAATAAACTTTTCTATTCTGTACTTTATATTGAAAACGTTTTAAGTCTCATCTTTCTTTTAGGTGAATATTATTTTAATTCTTTCAGGGGTGCCTGGGTGGCTCCGTCAGTTAAGCGTCCAACTTTGGCTCAAGTCATGATCTCACGGTTCGTGAATTCAAGCCCCAAATCAGGCTCTGTGCTGACAGCTCAGAGCCTGGAGCCTGCTTCGAATTCTGTGTCTCCCTCTCTCTCTGACCCTCCCCCATTCATGCTCTGTCTCTCTCTGTCTCAAAAATAAATAAATGTTTAAAAAAAAAACAGATGAGTCTTGAATTTTTTCTTTACACTTTATCTCTGTAACTGCACAATTTATCCAAAGATCTTCCTTCATTTGCAAATTTTATAATAAAATTACAATTCTTCAAACAGTCCTATTTTTTGTATGTGAAACTTAAATGTTCTGTTTATATTTGAGATACTAGCTAAAGATACTACAAATGTCCACATATGATATCTATTTAGATATTTTCAAGCCAGAATTCTGAATAGTCTATACTCAACTTTTAGCATTTTCTTATGTGGGAGACCCAAATATATAGGAATCCCACTACTCATTAAGTGTGAAACTTTAGGTTTACTTAGCTTCTACAAGCCAGGATTCCTCACTTAAAGTAGTTATAGTATCTGGGATGCCTGGGTGGCTTAGTCGGTTAAGCGTCCAACTTTGGCTCAGGTCATGGTCTCAAAGTTTGTGAGTTCAAGACCCACATCGGGCTCTGTGCTGGCCTGCTTCAAATTCTGTGTCTCCCTCTCCCTCTGCCCCTCCCACCTCTCACTATCTCTCTCTCCCTCTCTCAAAAATAAATAAACATTAAAAAAATTTAAAGTAGTTATGATATCTTTTAAGGGTATGAGAAATAAATATAAGGTATACAGAGCCCCTCGCAAAATATTTTTAATAAATATCAACTCCTTCTCACATATGAGGGGAAAAAAGGCACATGTTCAGAAATGTAGCTATGAAATATAATACCAGTTTCCATTCCCTAATCTGATTTCCTAAAAGAGAACAATCTAACTTTTTTTTGGACTATTTTTCAGGTCAGGTGTTGACAAACTTTCTATAAAGGGTCAAGTGGCAAATATTTGGGGCTTGTGGGTCTCTGTTGATAATTTTTTGTTTTTAATAATCTACTAAAAATGTAAAAACCATTCTTGGCTTATAGAAAGAAAATAATCTATTGGTCAGTTTGCTAATCCCTTGCTCTAAATACATAAATACTCATCAATTCCACCCTTATTTATCCATTACCTGTATAATATTTAGCTTTTAATCAACACTCAACTGAAGAACTACTCTCTCCACTATTCATCAATGCTTCCATTTAACAAGTAGGGATTAAACACTTGTGTCCGTGTTTCTATGTAAGGCCCTGTGAGGTAACTGGCCACATAAAGAAAAAGTGACTAAGGACAAGCAATAAAATCAGTACAAATAAAGTCTTTTGAAAGCATCCTTTAGCATAACCTCTCTCTTTCCTCTTTTTTTTCTCCCTGAGCCTACTACTAATCAGGATTTATAATATAGCTATTTTATGCTCATGACCTCAGATTTCTTGTGCTATAACCTTGTATCAAAACTGGTACTGATTTTAGTTCTTTTATGAGAATCTGATTGGGCTACCCACGACATAGAGTGAGAATCCCCTCTGCTCATTCTCCATTGGGCTCTCATCTTTCAATTCTAACATACTGTTACAAATTCACCTCCTTTTTTTCCAACTTCCAAAGCAATTATTTCTCCTTCTATTCAGCTCAGCCTACCTCCTTATTGCCAACTGTCCAAATTTTCTCCCTTTCTATATATAAACTCCAGAAAAAAAACAAACAAAAAAAACCCCTGAATTAGGTATTAGAATTAATTTCTGTTATTGTTCTGCCTCTGACAATCTGCACATTTCTTAGCCTGGGCACCTCAGTTTCTTCAATTATTACAGGCATTGAAATAGCCCGTGATGCCAATCAGACACAGTTAAGAAGCGTAGAGGAAATAACACCTGTAGTTTATTAATTTACAATCTACAAAGTACTGTGACAGACCACTAAAACCTAAGGCTCGGAAGTCAGACCTGATTCTAGAACTGGCTCTGCCCTTTATATTTATGAGTTACCTACCTTGGGCAAGTTAATTAACCCATCTAAGTTTCATTTTCCTCATCTGTAAAATGAAGACAGTAATAACACATACTTTATAGCGTTTTATGACGATTACATGGCTAAACTATGTCAAGCGCTTATCACAGTGCCCAGCGTATAGTAAAGGCTCAAAAAATGTTAAACATAATTACTCTTATTTAAAGGTAAGATATATTTTTACTCCAGGAGGCCACCGGCTTTTGTATTTATTTCTCAGTCCCTACCTGCTTTTGAAGATACCCATTTATGTCCACTGATAAATTTATGCCCTTTTTTGTAAAAAAAAAAAAAAAAATCATTTGGTATTTTGCTCTGTCATGCTGTGTCCCTCCTTACAGGGTCTATTTAGTTTCTTTCACCATCAAAAGAGAGGGAAGAGGAAGAGCAGAAATGAAGGAAAAAGAGAGGGAGAACCATCAGTTTGCACTCTGTAGGTTAACAATTAGGACAAGCATGTTCTGTTATAATGCAACACACATATTCCTAAAAATCATGATGCAATTCAAAATCACATCATTAAAACCACAAGGCTTATGGAGAAAATGGGGTTAGAAGCACAACACTCAAAAACTCTGTCAGTGACACTTCATAAAAAAAAGGAAAGAAACTAATAAAGATTGTAGCAGTTTTACATATGTTAAATGGTTAAAAAAAATAAAAACCACAATAAACATGGTACCTTACCTTGAAAAAGACCTGAAGTTTGCTTGTGGAATTGGCTGCCACAGGGTTACAGCTAAGTAAGTTATTGTGAAATGGAGGGAAAAGGGTTATCTGAAATTGGAGAGAAAACTATAAAAGATATGGGTGTGTTTGCAGTTCATAGCGTACAATGAAGTGAGGTAGCTGGAGATGTCCGAGGACTGTGCACATGCATTTTGTGTATTCCTATGTGGCTCAGGTCAACCAGGTGGAACTTTCGGTGTTCACCTACTATTTCTCAGATAATATCACACATGAGAAGTGTGAAATTTACGTTATCCTCAAATTGCTCCCTAGTACCAATAATGTAGGAATAAATTCCCATTTTCAAAACAAGCATTATAGAAGAACTGACTATTCATTCCCAAACTACAGACTCATGATTAATGTTCTCTGACTCAGAACTCTAGTCACGATCTACAAAGCCTGTGTTACTCTTCAATTTCCTATTAGCCCAAAGTGTTTATCTAGAAAACGTTGTTCTTTCTTCGTCAGTATTAAGCCATTAAACATGATCTAAAACATTTCTTAACTGCATCTTTGACTGTTCCCTCAGCTTTCCCTTCTGGGGACAGCTCGGATTCAGACAGTTATGTCACAATTGTTTTCTTCTCTAACTGATCCCCTATCCCCAAATGTCCATTCCAACAGAGGAATACAATGTCTGGTGGTAACACGCTGTCATGTCATTTCATTTATTTGCTCACCAAATATTTATGAGTATTTCCTGAATACAAGGTAACACAGGAGAAACATGATGAAACCACCTCCATCCATCCTAGTAAGAGGTAAGAGACTTAAGTAATTCAGTGGATCATTTAAAGTTGGTCGAGGCTATACAGGAGGGGTAAAATATTATAACACATGTAAAAATAACTGCAACACAAGACAGAACATGAAGCACCTTAAGACAATGCAGAAGGGGCACCTGGGTGGCTCAGTCAGGTGGGGATCTGACTTAAACTCAAGTCATGATCTTGCAGTTGTGAGCTTAAGCCCTATTTCAGGCTCCCTGTTGTCAGCACAGAGCCTGATTCAGATCCTCTGTCTGGCTCACTCTGCCCATCCCCCACTTATGCTCTCTCAAAAATAAATAAAAAAATTTTTTTAAATGCAGGAAAAAAAAAACCAGATTACTTTCAATGTTGGAAAAAGGGACCAGGAGAAATTTAATGGGGGTGATTAGCAGACCTTATGGATGAGTTAAATTTTGATTACGAGGGAAACGATTTCTAATTGCTGCACGAATAAAGAAAAAGGCAGGAAATATATAATAAAGCATCAAGATCAAGACACGTAGGCCACAAATTAAGATACATGATGACAAATAATAAGTTCTATAACAAACTTTGAATTTTATCTGATGGAAAATGGGAAAGTCACTGACAATTTTTAACCAGAAGAGTGTAATTTAACCAGAAGAGTGTAACATCAGTGATGAATGAGCAAAAGGGAGCCCAACTGGCCTTCACAAACCCAGGCTTTGAAATAAGTGAAGAGACTTCATTCAGAGTCTTTGGAATGCCAAGTAAGAGCAGCAGGAGGGCTTTCCCAACAACAATCCCCAGCTTTGTGTCCAAGATTGATATTCACAGCTCTACTTAATGGATCCTAACTGTGTCATTTGGTCTGGCAAATTTTAAAAAATAGTGGCATAAAAAAATTACCTGCAAAATGAGAGGAAAGTATATTTTTGGAAACAATGAGGGAAAAAAAAGAATACAACTTAAGAGTAATAATAATATTAGCAGATATTTAAATCTGATCATTAGATCATATAATTAAGAAAGTTAATATGGTTTTGAATTACATCTAAATATCTGACACAATATTTTTTTAGTAGTCAAGAAGCTGTATATCAATGTTCTCCCAAAGCAAAACCTTCTTGGATTAATGTGCACATAAGGTCTAAGGCAAGTATAAGAAACACATGTTCCATTTCAGCTCAGATTTTACATGACTAAGTACAAAGAGCACAGTATTTCACATATTCTTTTAATACCTTAGAATATATATTAAGAATTAAAACTACTACAAGTTTCTTCTAATCATGTCCCTGAATCTGTTAATGTATTCTATACAGCAGACAGAAATGCCACAAATTTTAACTAAAATAATACATTTTGATTAGCTGAAAGTCCACTTTTCAGTGTTTCATGAAAAAATTAAAAATTAAAAATATACACACGGGGGGTACCTGGGTGGCTCAGTCAGTTAAGTGTCTGACTTCAGCTCAGGTCATGATCTCATAGTTTGTGGGTTCAAGCCTCGCGTCAGGCTGTGTGCTCGCGTCAGGCTGCTTTGGATTCTGAGTCTCCCTCTCTCTTTGCCCCTCCCCTGCTTGTTCTCCCCCCCCCCCCCTCCCTCTCTCTCTCTCTCTCTCTCTCTCTCTCTCCCTCCCCCCCCCCCCAAAAATAAACATTAAAAAATATGTATATATACATACACACACACACAAGCTTAAACTCTAACAGAAAAAAGAATTTTAAAGAATAATTGTTTAATTAAATTAGAACTTTGTTACAGGGTAAATGATCAAAAGACTATATGAAAATCTACTTTGTTATATCATCCGCACAAAAATTTTACACAATTCAAGTAAAGTATTATTTAAAAATCTAAAATATAATGAGCTAATTTTTGTCTGCTTAAAACTCTTCATGCCTACCTTGATAAATTAATGCAACATGATTTCTCTGAAAAATAAACTAAAAAGGAAACTTCTCTATACAATTTATTTCAGAATTACACAGAAAATGAGTATAAACATCTTATCCTTCCCAAAGTCATTTTCTCCTATATGTAATTTACTTAAACTGAAGAAAGTATTTCCAAGTCCATCTGCAAAAAAACAGAAACCACTTTTAAAACTAAACTCCAGGTGGGGCACCCAGGTGGCTCAGTTTTTTCGGCTCAGGTCATGATCCCATGGTTGGGGTATCAAGCCCCATGTAAGGCTCTGCACTGAGCATGGAGCCTACTTGGAATTCTCTCTCTCCCTCGCTCTCTGCCCCTCCCCCACATTACATACCATTCCGAGAGCATATATAAAATTTATACTGAGCATGACACTGACACTTGCTTTAGAGTTCACCCTGTAAAGCTGACCAAAGCTCTGCAACAAGGTTAAGAATAACTCAGGTCATAAACATTCCACGGAATCTCACCTATGTATGCTACCAAACAGTTGCACATTGTGCTTATATGGGAAGTTTAAGTTTGTGGTGTAGATGACATTCCTTATGGTATAGAGTCTTAATAAATAGCAGACACATTAGAGAAAAATCAACATATTCAAGAATGTACTTCAATGGATCAATATAGGCATAATAACCATGGCACCTGAACTCAAGAATACACTACATTTCCCAGCACCAAAACAGAGATGTAACCGGTTATTTACTTTTGTTCTCTATCTAGTATACTGTGATACAATACTATTAACTCTTGTTTTTAAATAGTATAAATCTCGGCCTTGCACTTAATTACTCGTAACATAACAACAAAAAGACTCCTCCTAAAAAAAATTAAATGTAACAAATTGATAAAAGCTACAAAAACATCTCTATGTAAGAATTATAGATAGATAGATCTATATATAGATATTTCACACTAAGCTCAAATTTTATACTTAAAACATAATCACATGATTGAATTTTTTGGAAGAGTTTTTCCTTAAAAATTTCCATTAATTGACTATTTAAATGTTTACAAGTTCCATTAATATACACAGGCTCAGGGGAAGAAGAAAAAAAAAAACTTTAAATACACATATTCACTACAGTTTAGGTCCCAAGCAAAATGTTTACACAGAAATTTGGCAGTGTTAAGTCTGTGGACTCAAAGCCAATAACAACCTAAGAAAACTGAACTTGGTTAATAAGCAAATTTTCATAGTACAACTGACATTGTATAAACAATCCAAAGCAGTTAATATTTATAGGATAATCACAGTATTTTGCCTATCAGATTAACTTAAAGTAATTTTAAGAAAACTTCATATATTCTATCTGTGCTTCCCCAACTATTAATCGTCAACAGATTTCTTCTCACCCACAATTTATGGGGGAAAATGATTCTCTTAAACATATGACCTAACAGAAAGAAATCCTTTAAAATCCCCCAGAGGCAGGAGGCAGGGCTCTGAGGAGCCCGAGGCACCAATTTCAACAAGTTCAGAATCCACTTGGAATACCAAATGGGAATTTAAGAAATTGTCAAAAGGCTAACTGGGACTAAAAAGTATTACTGCGTGTTTCAAGATCTATATATATCTTCTAAAATAATTATGCCTTTGAGAGCCCTCCTTAGCAAAGTAAATATTCACAAAGTCAAACTTACCTACCCACACAATCCAAGCAAGACTCCTCTAAGCGATCCGCCAGGCAATATTGAGAGGACATTCCTCTCAGCTCACTCTGGGTGCCAAGTGACCTTCGGCATATCAACAGAAAGGGTGGGACTCTAAGCTTCAGTTTCGGCATTTTACTATAGTGAACAAAGTTTCTCCTCTGGTTTCTCTAGGGCGTTAACTAAGACTTCCTCTTCTTGTTAAGTAAGAAACACAACCACTTCATTTCCAACTCTTCCCTAAGGTGCTAAAGTAAAGCTGTAAATGGTGCAAATAATAATAGCTAACAATGACTGAGAACTTAAGATGTGCTCCAAACTAACACCATACAGACAGACACTATTATTATTCCCATTGTTAGGGGTGGAATCTCAGGAACAGAGGTTAATATGTAACTGGAAGAAACTCCAGGTACAGCAATGTGGCTAACTGAGCTAATGAAGACCTTCCACTGCAAACACACAGAAAAAATGAAAAAGAGTGTAACAAAATTTAAAAAGAAATAACACAGCTTCACTTACGACAAAGAAAATCCCCTGGTGCTACACCAAAGCTAGAACCAAGGGCCAAAGTGGTATGCACCAAAGTAAATACTGCCAGTTATGGCCTCCGGAAATGACCACAGGAATCACCTCAGCACTTCGGCCTAACTGAAATTAGTAAGGAGATGCCCTCTCAAGCAATGAGATGGGAAGAAAGTATTCTCTCAGAAGAAGAGTCTAGATTTCTGGCCCTGCTTTTCCTCAACACAGGATACCACCTACCCAACTGTACCCTGATGACCATGTGCAGGCAGAGAAAGAGCTCTCAGACACACAAGGTATAAAGTTGGTACTGAGATCCTTTCAAAAAACCAGAGCTATTTTCAAAAGGCTGCAATCACAGTTAAAAAATGATGCAGGGAACAGGACAAATCCACCCACTGTCTTAGTAAGACTTCAAGACAACCTGTCTCTGGGAATCTGGGTAAAAGCATAGGGGAAATGCAACAACCAGAAATTAAAACCCTACACCTGTGTCACAACAGTTCTCAAGTCTAAATCTTATTTGTATGAGAATCTTCAAACTCAAAAATTGAGATAAAATTGGGTCCGAGGCTTGTGATATCCCTGGAGTATCCAGAAGAAATGAAACCACTCTAGAGTAACACTCTATAGGCCACATGGGACCTCTATAAGCTAGAAAAACTAAACCAAACAACAACAAAAATCTCAAATGAAGATAAGTCTATAATTTAGAAATTACAAAACATGTAAGAAAATGATTTACTGTGATTGAACATTAACAAACCAAACAGGGGCGCCTGGGTGGCTCTGTCCATTAAGCATCCAACTCTTGATTTCGGCTCAGGTCATGATCTCACAGTTCACGGGATCGAGCCCATGTCAGGCTCTGCACTAACAACATGGAGCCTGCTTAGGATTCTCTCTCTTCCCCTCTCTCTCAAAATAAACAAATAAACTTAAAAAAGAAATGGGTATACACACACACACACACACACACACACACACAGTAGAGAGGGGTGTGTGTGTGTGTGTGTGTGTGTGTGTGTGTGTATACACCAAATAGAAAATACAGTACTCAACTAATTTTTTAACATGAAGATAGAAAAACAAAGCATAATTATTAAGAGACGGAGGAAGAAAAAAGAGCCTATAAAGAATAGGAAACAGAAAAAACAAGTAGGTTTTACAAAACCATACAAAATTTATATACAAAGACATGCATATTCTCTACATAGAGCACCCTGAGTTTTCATCAGGTTTCTGTAACTTAAAAAGAGAACATTGTTAGTATAGATGGATAGAAGTTTAAAAACTTACTTAGACAATAAGCAAAGCAGGAATTCAATTATATGGCAGGATCTATTGCACACCAACTTTCCCTCTCTACCATTGATGACCACTCTGCCCTTGCAACGCCCCAATCCTGGAAATCCTGACCCATCCCCCAGGCCGCCGTGAGCCCTCTCCAGCACCTGTGCAAAAAGGACAGAGTGGAAACTGTGATGTGCCACTCAGATCCCCTTTCAGGACTGAATGATTTATCCCCCTGTTGAACGGCTGCCAGCAGACAGCCTTCAGCTACCAGCTCTCTTGAGAATGGCTTTGGCTGAAGATTCTTCTCACACAAGCTCATGCTCCCTTTCCAGGGCAGCCCACATTCAAAGACAGGTGGCTGCAGGGAATATAAAGATGTGGCCCTCTCTCCCTAATGGGGGACAATGGTGGAGAGCCATCCTGGCTTCAGAACTCCCCTCTGGGTCAGACCTCCATCAGGACTGCACAGTAGCCTAATTTCCCTTCTGCCCAATACTGGTATCTCCCTTCCCTTCCACAGGGGTTGATCCAAAGAGCACTTTTTAAGAAACTTCTAGCACACTAATTTCCAGACTGAGAGTCTGTATCCTGGGGAACCCAGACTGCAACAGAAGAGCATCATAAAAAGAAAAAAAAGGACAGGATATGGGGCAGCACTATGAAAGGAGTGATAGTGAGAAAGGGCGGCCTGGGTGGCTCAGCTGGTTAAGGGTCCGACTCTTGATTTCAGCCCAGGTCATCATCTCACTGTTCATTAGCTCAAACCCCACAACAGGGCTTGGGATTCTCCCTCCCTCTCTCTCTCTCTGCCGCTCCACCACTCGTGCATGCTCTCTCTCAAAATAAATATTTAAAAAAAAAAAAGGAGAAAAGAAAAATAATAAAACGTTGAAACCAATGAGGAGAACACCAGAAAGTACTAATATCTCTTTGGTGAGGAGACCAGTAGGACAAGGGAAAGACTTTTTCAAAATGAAAATATAATCATAAAATTCCACAACACGACATTTCACAACATCTCAAGGGTATACCAATTCCAGTGTGTCTTTGTGAAGACAATACCTCTTAGGTCCATGGGTCTGCTAAATGCCAAAAATGTTGCTGCTTAGATATAGGCCATTTATTCTTCTAAGACAGTCACTTTCCTAACAGTAAGTTAACTGGTACATTCAATTCCCTGCTGGGGGGCAAGTTTACTAATAGAGATGTACGTGTACAATTTCCAGCTTCCTTCAATAGTCATGGGAAAATGTGCAACAACCAAATCTAACACATTCCAAATACATGTTTCTTATGGCTACTTCTGGTAAATGCCCTATCTTCTAAGGGTGAGGAAATCTACAAATCCCATGAGCCCTGTTTATATTTACCCCATGTTCCAAGTAACAGAATTCTGATACACCTTTTGGTTCTGAACCACCAGTAAAGATGTTAATGACAGTTTTATAAAAGATTAATCAGGTTCAGGCTAGTATATAACTAATCATTATTAAGAATACTAATAGGGGTGCCGGGTGGCTCAGTTGGGTAAGTGTCCGACTCTTGATTTCAGCTCAGGTCTTGATCTCAGGCTCATGAGTTCAAGCCCTGTACTGGGCTCTGAGCTGGGCATGAAGCATACTTAAAAAAAGAGAATATTAATAAAAAAAACTGCATGGACTATAGCTATATTCATTCATATGCACACTAAAGGATGTCAATGACACGCGACAAATCCAAGCAAGGCTCGTGGGTATTTGACTGCCTCACCCTTCTAAGACAGGGCAGTGTACCAGAAGTAGCCATTAGAAATATATTTGGAACATAGATTTGGTTGCCACACGTCTTCCGTAACTATTAAAGGAAGCTGGAAATTGCACACACACACACACACACACACACACACACACCCCTCTCTACTGGTGTCCCTGCCCTACATTCCACACTTTGTAACCACAAATACAAAGGCAGACAAGATAAAATGTAGCAAAATGTATCAAGACCTTCAGATTCAAAATGACATGAAGTCATTAACATAAATTATCAGGACAGGCAAGCAGAACAGATCAACAATGTCACAATACATTCACCTTGGAAATATGCAGAACTTCACTCTCAGTTTCTGTACACTTCAATCGCGGTTCCTCATCTGTCTTTCAGCACTTCCTCTCCCAAGAATCACAATCTGCTTTGTTTTCTGTAAACCAACCCTTCTTCTTCTAACTTTAAAACTCTCATTGGAAGTAAGAAACTAACATGTTACTAATGAGAGAATCCAAAAGAAGTTTCTAAACTCTAAATTGCACATTGCCAAATCTCAGTAACATGCAAGTTAAGCTAGCTAAATTCATATGGGTAGAATGATCAACCAAATCCTTTAACAACTTATCTAGATATGAAATAGCAGTGCAATATAATTCATATTTGGGGAGAGTCATGTAAGATTATTAATATATCACAGGCATACAAAAGAGCAAATATGCATGGGATGTGAATGAGATGAAGAACCAACTTGCTCATATTAAAAAAGATTAAATGATGGGGTGCCTGGGTGGCTCAGCTGGTTGAGCATCTGACTTCGGCTCATCAGGTCATGATCTCACGGTTTGTGGGCTCAAGCCCCACGTCAGGCTCTGTGCTGACATCTCAGAGCCTAGAGCCTGCTACAGACTCTGTGTCTCCCTCTTTCTCTGCCCCTCCCCTGTTTGCACTCTGTCTCTCTGTCTCTCTCTCTCTCAAAAATAAGTGGATATTAAAAAAATTAATAAAAAAATACTAAATTTTAAAAAAGATTAAATGAGTCTCTATCATTTTGGAGATATTGTTTGGACACAGAATCTGGATTAAAGGTGAAAAACAAACAAAAAAACATAATGGACACTTCTTGGGATGAATAAATATAAATAGCAGGACCAAACAATATTCATTGTTTACATAAGCTATTAGAAGAGTGGTACCATAATTACATTTTCAAGTCTACAGATGGTTTGAGTCTCCAATAAGAGAAGTACGAATTTGAGAAAAATGAACTGCAAAATTAGGTAACAGGGTATATATAAGGGAACAAAATGGTAGTTTCACCTTAAAGTAGCAAAGTTTAGGTACATACTCAGGGAAACACCACACAAACTCATTTGATTATGGATATTGTGTGTCAATTTTCCACTTAGGAATCCCCATACAGTTCCAGGAAGTCACACCCTTATTTGACAACTACAATCAAAAAGAAAAAAACAAAAAACAAACATTTTTTAATGGTGAAAACAAAAAAGTGATGTCTCATTTCTATTCAAGTCCTATAATCAAAGACAAGTAGTAAAGTGTAAAGACCTCAGTACTAAGAAACTGAAGGCTTGTGTTGAAGCATCAACTCTGCCACTTAGTAGCTCTATAACCTCAGGCAAGTAACTTAATCTCTCTCAGCCTCCATTTCCTCACCTGTAAAATGAGATCAATGAGACAAATTGGTGAGCTCCCATTCAGATCTATTCTAGAACATTCTCACAGTTCAAATTTAAAAACAGAAAATCTACTTAATTAGATTTTGGCTAAATCACTGTAAATGGCAGTTTTACACTTTTCAACAGAAAATGGTAAATTATCAGAAAAATTAAATCACCGAATGAATAGTCAGGAAATCTAATGACAAATGAGGAAAAAGTATTAGTTGCTATGAGGACATTTGTCAATTTACCTCACAAATTATGAAATAACACATTTCAGAGGCCCCCCAATTTCTGCTAAAAAATTCCAATTTAAATACAGACTCTTCTAAAACAAATAGGTATAAAGAATTTCTGGGAGGCAGGAAAAGTGGAAGCTTTTGGCATGTAGTACCAATATTTCCTATCATTATTAAGATTTCACTCAGAACTTCCTTATTTCACCTGACTCACATGGTACTAGCCTTCATAATTGACTCAGTGAATGCATATCAGAAGAACTAACAGATGTTCCTTGTAAAACGGCATTTTGTAAACCTATACCATCCTCCAAACCTTTGTTTTCCATAAAACGTTACTCTCAAAAAAAAAAAAAAAAAAGATACGAGTACTTATTTTATTAAATAATAAAGTGCTTCTGGATTCTTTCATCAGTGCTTCTGGATTCTTTAGTGTCGTTCGGAAAGAAAATGGCATTTCATATAAGCCTACTGATGCTTTCTAGAGTATTTTTACCATAACTCTGTAATACAGTCAAGAAATTATCACATTAGCCATATAATGAGACTCAACTGCTCTTGAGTATTGTAATCATGTGCTATAGCACTGGGAAGAAAGGGAGGGAGGAAGAAAAGGAGGAGGGGGAAATCAACAGATACAGAAAACAAAGGCTCATAAGGACCTATCTTATCAAAAAATAAGAAACGCCCAAGTTTAATTTCAAAGCATATACCTACTGAAATACTGCAAAGAACCATCACATATACACTTCAACAAGTTAACTGAGCAAGCAGGCTTGAAAAAGTAAATCAGGAAGCATTACAATACAGAAAGAAATGCATGTTTTCAGAGCAGCAGTTTAGAAAAAGCTGTAGAAATAGCTATCAGAATGACATAGCTTGTGTCATCCTTCAAAAATAAAACCTGCAATTAAATTTGCACATCAAATGATCCTTAAAACTCATGTGTTACCAATAAAGAGGGGCGGCAGAGGGCACTTAAATCAGACAAGCTGTGTCAGTGGCACATAGTACTGTGGTCATATAAAGAGAAGCCATTACAGCAAAGCTTTAACAGGATCTGAAGTGGAATGTCACAGTGAAACACCGATATTAAACTGCCAGAGGCTATATTCATTTCAAAAAGTGATTTAACTTCTTTGAATATCACCAGGCTAGAGTCTGCACAGGCAGAAGAATATATAACTACATGGCCTTTGGCTGAAGTGTTAATACGTTGCAAGTTTACCGCGGTTGAGCAAAATATTAAGGATTACTTTCAAGTTTATTTCTCGTTAATAAAATATTGATCCTCCAAAAAACTTAAGCTTTATTTAATCTGCAGTTTCAAGACCTTCGAATGACAATTCTAACACTAGTATCTAATTCCTCTGTATTTGGGAGATGGACCTATGGAAAAGAGGTTGAATAAACCCATGTCAAGAGGTGAAATGTTATGGTCCAAAGACCAATGGGTTTGAAACCTAAAAGCTTAATTTTTTCCCCTGGCTCTATCATTTAGTATCACATGACCTTAAACAAATCATTAATGTAGGCAATAGAACATAGTTGTAAAAAACTCAGGTTCATGTGCAAAACAGGTACAAACACCAGTGCTATTATTTACAGCTGTATCACTTTGGCCAAGTTACTCCACCAAATCTATCTGCTTGTCTATGAAATAAAAATAATAGTATCTTCTTCAGAGAGACTGAATGAAACAATGCATAAAAGAGCACAGTGTAATAAAGTGGTTAACTAAGTATTAAATGGTGAGCTTAAAGAACATCGCTATTTCTCTTAGTTTTCTTTACCTTTTAAGTAATCTACCTTAGATGTTGTCTTAGAATAATTTCCTGTGCTCCATGTTGTCTTTATCAGGTCACTGGTTACTTAAGAAAACTGAGTTCCCTCCATTATTAAAAAAAGTTTGTTCACAACTAGGTAACCTTCTGTATTTGCCTTTAAAATCCTCTTTCACTTTGGTCAGACAGATAATGTGACCACAGGTCAATGATCTGTGACCCTATTTAGTCAACTAGCCCAAACCTTTTGATATTTTTGACAAAATTCCTAAAGTCTTGTTGACATCAACTTGATTGTCAGGTTATCCAGAGGGCCCTTGGAAAATCTTAAAGGATTTGTATCTCATCTTATGCAAGAGAGATGTTAATATAATTAGGTTTGACATGGGAAAGACTGAAATAAGAAGTGGTGGTAAACATTCAGGTTATGTTTTATGGATACATCGTATTAAGATAGGTATTCCAGAAGTCACACAAAGTTCATAGAAATTTGTCACCACCCTCTATCCAATTATCATCTTAGATTGTTGTATACCATAGAAATAACTAATTTTCCTATCAAATGAACTCTCATCAGAATTTTAACCGTACCAGGGTGCCTGGGTGGCTCAGTTAAGCATCCCACTTCGGCTCAGGTCATGATCTCACAGCTCGTGAGTTTGAGTCCCGCGTCGGGCTCCGTGCTGACAGCTCAGAGTTACTGTTCTGCTCCGATTCTTTCCTAAAAGTGTTTACAATCATCTACTATGAGAATGCTCTATGATGGTATCACTTGAAAAACTTTGACACTATGCCACTGGAATGGGTAAGAATTTCCAGAACTGATGTAGGAGCTGATAGACTCGTAAACCTGTTAACCCAAGAGCAAGCAGAGTAAGAATTAATTATAAGGGACTGAATGGACTGATATGGATGATTGTAACTTCTGTTTGAAGTAGCACTTGTTCTTTAATGTTGTGTTTTTCCAATTTAAGGAAACCTTTTTCTCTTTCCTTTTGAGCTACTTATAACTCACAGCAATTTGGTAAATTATACTTCTGTAAACAGAATTGAAGCATTTCTCTTTTCTCCCCAACTCATCTCTCCAGAATTTGAGAATTCTTACTGAGTATTCTTATTTTCATGGCAATATAGTTATTTGCATAAGTTCAATAAAAATCGGTCCTCCTTGTAACGGGACACAATTGTAAACATTGCTTATATTAGAAAGGCTTTGACTGGAATGTCATATTTGAAAATGATGTGCACAGAATCAGATGTGACCAGACAGCTTCAAGGAACTAAGGTTAGCTTTAAGGAGCCAATGCTTATAAAGCTACCCTTCTAAAAACTACCTGGTAGCTTGCTTATAGGATTTCTGCCTAACAGGTGGGTACCCTTACTTCCTAGCCGAATCCAGGAACCTCAGGATACTTGGGGGATCTCAAGAACAGAGGACTTTACTCACATTTATAAGTGTTACAGGCAAAATCTGACAGTGAGTCACTGGCTGAGTCTACAAGCTTCAAGAGCCTTTTGAAAGTCCAATCTATGATTCCTCATTAGAAGTTCCAGCAAAGCGGGGGTGCCTGAGTGGCTCAATCAGTTAAGCAACCAGACTCTTGATCTCAGCTCATGATTCATGAGATTGAGCCCCACATCAAGCTCTGTGCTGACAGCGTAGAGCCTGCTTTGGATTCTGTCTCCCCTCTCTCTGCCCTTCCCCTGTGCGCATGCACTCTCTCTCTCTCTCCCTTTCCTCTTTCAAAATAAATAAATAAACTTAAAAAAAGTTTTGGCAAAGCAGACTTTTAAAAAGTATATATGGTCAACCACTATCCTTGCTGCACCGATATGATCATGCCAAGTTAATGAAACTAGACTCATGTGGCAAACAGATTGGTCTTACTTAAATTATCTTTGATAGAAATGAGGGTGACTATGAAGACAAAAATTGTGTTTCAATGGAAAACTACAGCATACCCATGTGGGTGTTAAATTCTAGTCCTCTTCATTGTCTTTAAGGTTTTGTTTTCTACCTACAAAGTAGATGGGATCCTGAATTCTTCTAGTCTCCTCCAATATCTAGCTACAATTCTCCAAACTAATGTTTCCAATTTTTCTCCCACCCTTCTGACTTGGAATTACTAAAAATTAAAACTGCCTTTTTCCCAAAGCCCTGCAAGTTGAAGCTGGACAACTTGAGATCAATTTCAGAGAAATCATCACAACAACTCATATATGGACAACCCTTCCTGCCTACTGCTATGTGGGCCACTCAGAAAGTTCACCAGAACACCTGATGACATCACCAGAGACATTCAAACTGCAAACCAGGAAAACCTGCCAGGTTACTACCATCTGCTCTCACCCTATCTGAAGATGCTTTGAGTCAAGCATCTATAAATATTCTTGATGACTAACTGCCCTCTGGACTCAAAAACCACGTTCATTGGTTAATGGTTTGTTCTAACCATTAACCATTAACCTTTTCTTTTTCTTTGGTATCCACAGAAATGTCCAGGACTGAGAAACTGGTTCAACAGATAATCTACTAAATCAGTTTCTAGACCTTGGAAGTTCTTGGGGGAAGTTTCAGATAGGGGAACAAATGACATGTTTTAGGACAAGCTAACCCTAAAATATGGAACCTTGGCATATTGGATATTTAGGGTAAAGGAGTTTGAGAAAATGGAAGAAGCAGGAAGATCACTCTGACCTTCCCTGGCCCTTCTCTCCTGAAATAGGTCATAAAACCCTAGTGTGAGAGATGCCCTCCATTCACCAGGAAGAAAGGAGCATCCTTATCTCTGAAGACAAAGGGACACTGAGAAGAATCAGAACAAACAGGCTTTGCTAAATCTCCTCCAGTTTACTATATTTATCCCATACTCTTTATTCTATCATATTCCTCCATAACTGATCAGTTTTCATCTAACCTAGATAAAAATACTCAGGCCTCCTTTTTCCTTTCTTTATGAAGGCTCCTATCTCATGAAAACCTTCTATTAAATAAATCTGTATTCTTTTCTCCTATTAATCCTTCTTTGTCAGTTTAATTTACAGATCCAGAGACCCTAAGAGAGCTGAGGAAAACTTTTTCCTCCCCTACACTCCACAGATGCTATACTTATACTCTCATCAAAACTATATGTATATCACTTGTAAAAATCTATCCCAATTTGAAGGAGAAAAAACTTTTTATGCCATTCTTAGTTCAGCAGTGATCTTTCACTAAAACCTTAACCTCAAATTTTTCTTGCTGATTTTTCACTTTTTCGTTGAGATCAATAGGATTCATTCTGTTAGCTACCAGCATGGGTTTTTTTTATTATGTATGTACAAGACACAAACATGCATAACATTTTTCCTCTAGACCAAAATAAACATACACCTTGCATTGAGGTTCTCAGTGTCAAGTTCTAAGTTAGAAAACTATAATGTAGACCTATTCTACATCTATTAAAAAAAAGAAAAGATAGTAGGTTAGGTCTTTTGGTACTCTCAACAATGTCAGTCAAAGAAAGACAGATGTATGTTTTCACTCATATGTGGGACTTGAGACAACTTAATAGAGGACCATGGGGGAAGGGAAGGGGAAAAAGTAGTTTCAGAGAGGGAGGCAAACCATAAGAGACTCTTGAATGCAAAGAACAAACTAAGGGTTTATGGGGCGGGAGCAGAGGAGAGGGGAAATGGCTGATGGGCATTGAGAAGGACACTTGTTGGGATGAGTACTGGGTGTTGTATGTAAGTGATAAATCACGGGAATCTACCAGCAAAACCAAGAGCACACTGTATAAACTGTATGTTAGCTAGCTTGACAATAAATTATTCATATATATATATATATGAAGAATATCAGACATGATTCCCTAAATTAACAACCACATTTGTGTATCTTTTTATAAATCTGATACATGTGGTAAAACTTTCTTTATATACCTGCCTAGATTATTCTAATTACATTTAATCCAAAACCAAAAGTGCCTGTTGACCAACTCCCAAGTTAAAATCATTTTATACTGCAGGGCATCTCTGTGGTTCAGCTGGTTAAGGGTCCAATTCTTGATTTCAGCTCAGGTCAGGATCTCAAGGTAGTGAGACTGAGCCCTGTGTTGGACTACAGGCTGGGTATGGAGCATGCTTAAGATTGTCTCTCTCCCCCAGGCACCTGGGTGGCTCAGTTGGTTAGGCATCCAACTTCGGCTGAGGTAATGATCTCACAGTTTGAGTTCCAGCTCTGCATGGTGCTTGGTCCTTGCTGACAGTGCGGAGCCTGCTTGGGATTCTGTCTCTCTCTCTCTGCCCCCGTCGCTCTCTGCCTCTCCCCAACTCGCTCGCGACCTCTCTTCTCAGAATAAACTTAAAAAAAAAAAGGATTCTCTCTCTCTCTCCTTCTTCCTCTGCTCCTCTCCAACATGCACACACACTCTCTCTCTCAAAAAAAAAGATCATTTTATACTGCAGAAGAAAAAACTTACACATTAACTTAATGCTAACTCTTAACCTCTTCCATCTCAACGAGGGCACAACTTAATTTTTACTGCAAACACAGAATTCAATTTTAAGATAACCAATATGTTGACTGTGCTAGTATTAAAGCATTATTTCATTTCTGTAAGGATGCCTGTTGTCATTCTTTCTTAACTTCCTACTGACTTTGAATATTACAGTACTCATTAACAGAAAAGCTGTATGGTTTCATAATAAGGAATCAAAATATCACCCAAGGGTCAGTCAGTCCCTCTCTAATGCTCATGAACTTTCAGAACTTGGTGTCAAAATATAATCCTTATCCAAGACTCCTGGGATAAATCGTGCACTTCACATGTATGGTATTGTCTCAAATACCACCAAAAAGTCTCCATCAACTGACTTCGACATTAGAGAAGGACTAAGATGCTAACAAGGCAGATTTTCTGACTGTCAATAAGTTTTGGCAAAAGCTTTCTATATCTTTAAATACAGAAATTAATTCAAATCAGCAATAATCCTACTTTAAAATTTGGCTGCTATAGCATAATAAGTACATGTTGAATAGGGGGTTACATGGCTCTTTAGATTTTTACATGCATCTTGTAGAAAGACACATACATATGCATAACTCCCACACAAAATTTTCCTGGCTGGTCTTGCTCCATTTTGCAAGGGGGCTTGTTTACAGACAAGCCAGTATCTCCAAGGAACAGATACTACTTTATTGTTAAAACGTATCAGTCTTCAAGGTTTCCCCCCCTCCCAAACTAAAATACCATAAGATGCATTAGAATAATGAGTCTTATATCATTTTGATTCATTTAACAATGAAATAAAATTCGATGTCAAAACAAAAGATCACATAGGCATCCTGTTAGGGAACATAAAAAACATCTACTTTGTTTACTTCGAGGCAAATACTCTTCTGCATTCTATTAGGATACCACTAGCCCAGGGATCCACACCAATAAATCAGGATAAACCAGCAGATCTTATACTTACCTGCTAGATCTCCAAACCAAGTTCATTCACAGGGACTTCCAGTAATTACAGCAGCAACATGCTTTATCTCTACCACTAGCTTTGCAATGACTGAAATCACTCTCAGAGGATGTGTGGGCACACACAGTATATAGTTTACATAGCACTTTCACTTACGTTATTAATTCTTTGACTTTTGTCACCTTATCAAAAATTATACAATGGGGTTACCCTAGCAACTCTTAGTCACACAGTTCCTTACCCACTACTCGGTACTGACCTTGGACTTCAGACCTGTAGAAATCTCATTACAACAGCCCTGATTCACCAACAAAGAACAGAGAGATGAATGAAGAAAAAAAAATACAAATGAGGGGGGAAATAGGAATTTTAAAAATTCATAAGCTCTGTCAATAAACAGTGTCTTAAACATTTGTTGAAATTTGTCTCAGGTGAGTACTGAAGGGGAAGGAGAACTTTTCCTTTGTCCCCTTCCAGGTTCTCCGGCTGGTCTAACAACAAATTGACATAAAACGGATGAACAGGAGAATAACAAAATTAATTCATACATATGGGAGCTCAAAGAAACATGAATTTCAAAGAAATCACCAAAACAAGGAGATTTTACATCTTTTAGACAAAGAAAAAGTACATTCGTGAGGAAATGACAAGACAAAGGGGTTTGTGCTTGTGGTAGGAAATTAGTAAGGAAGCAGTAACAAGGTTTGTTTATACAAGCTTCTCAGACTTGAATTCCCTCTCTTTGGTAAATAAGGATGCTTTTTACTCTCTAGGTGCAGGCGGGGTACCTTTCACACGGAGAATTTAATTCCTGCTTTCAGAGGGAGAGAAGAGGGTCAGTGTCCTTCTGGCACAGGCTGTTTCTTAAGTGACTTTAATCCACAATAATCGTTATGCCAAAGTGGTATATTCTGGGGCAGCCTGTCCTGAACCCATCAGTGTGCTGACTTGCTCATAGAAAATGTAGAATTCTCCCTTTAGGTTGTATTAGAGATATAAACACACACTCTAAATACAGACTGCCCTTCAGGTTAATCTGTATTACAGAAGTACATATACACGCTAAAAGCATACAAGTAGCACAGGTGTATGCATAAACATTGAACACCACATAAATCTAATGAAATCACACTTGTGTATAAACAAAAGATCAGAAGACTTTAATAGGATGACCAGTGAGGAGTCAGTCAGTTTACATAAAAACTGAATAAATAAAAGGTTTCAGGAAGCAAATTGTCACTTCTTTTCCAGTAAGGTGAGAAAGCCTTCGTGGGGAGTTTAATATCTGAAGATAATTTCCCAAAAAAACTGAAGAGCCTGATAAAGCAAGGAGGATTGTTTTCTTTCACATGACAGAGAAGTTGAAAAGAATACAAACAGAAAAACATCAAGAAAGAAGAGGGTTCATTACTGTCAAGGACGGCAGAGTGGTGGGTTTGGGGGAGAGGGCTGCGATTTTCATATTCACCTACGGGATAGGAAGTTCAGTCCCTGTGGCTTCTCAGGAAAAAACATCTTACAAACAAATCACCTGGAAAAGGCAGCACTGGCTCCGAATTCAAATATGTGCCAAAGTCAGGAAAAGAACTAGAACAAAAGTTCTACAGTAATACGTGCCAGGTGGATTTATGAAAAACAGTCAAGAGGGAAGTGCCAGGTTTTGTCAAAAGCCTGTTTGTCTATACAGTGACAGCGAGGAGTGAAGAAAAATACATATATATGTATATACATGCATACACACATACAGGATGTTTTCGTGCTGGACACATTAGTGATACAGTAGGCATTCCTCAAAACAGTTAAATAGCAATAAGAGGCAGGTTTTGAAGTGACAATGTATAGCTTTCTCCTTTAATTTATTTAATGCAAGTTGGTGATTAATTATCCTGCCTCTCCTTGCCTCCTGAAAGAAGGAATAAATAAATACTTATAGTAACACTATTATGTAGTGTGTACTATATTAGGTATCAATGAAATTATATAGTCATCCTAGAAGCAGAAATGATTGGAATTTTAATTATTTATTTTTAATTTTTTTAATGTTTATTTTTGAGAGAGAGAGAGAGAGAGCGTGCCAATAGGGGACGGGCCGACAGGGAGGGAGACACAGAATCTGAAGCAGGGTCCAGAGGCCAAGCTGTCAGCACAGAGCCCAACATGGGGCTCCAACTCACAAACCGTGAGATCGTGACCTGAGCCAAAGTTGCATGTTTAACTGACTGAGCCACCCAGGCACCCCTATAATTTTATTAATGATGTAGAGATAAAAGAGAAAAATCTCTTCACCTGCAACTAATTAAATGGAAAATCATCTTGATTACTGAGTCATGAGTTAAAGAGGACGTATCATAACCAGAACTGAACTAATTTAAACTTTGTTGCATATGTGACTCCTCAGATTTAAATTATTAAATAGATGAGACTGTAATTCAGTATGTGGTATTTTTTCAGGCTTTGAAATTTACTAGCTCTCTTAAATCCTCATTCCACTCAGGAAATCTTATTAATTTGTGTAAAGTTGAGTTATACACAAGTAACTACAGTTTTACTGTTTAAATCTCACAAGGCCTGTGGCATCTGGGGTTCTCATTGTTTTCCCAGCTGATTTAACTTCTAAAGATCTCGGGCTGTACAGAACTGGGTTCGCTATAGGAGCACTGACCCCAAGCAGGAAACTCTTATCATATCCAGTTTGGCCATTAGGCAAAATAGTGCGTGCATGCGTGTATGTGTGTGTCTATCTCCAAATCAACAAATCATTACCCCCAATTCATTGTTTTGCTTGTATTCGCCCCTCTTCATTCTTGTGTTATATTGTAAACCTAATTGAAATACCTTAATTAATGTTTGTAGAAACCTACAGGTTTAAGACAGCTGATCCACTGCCACAGTTTATGTACATACAGTAAAGCAAAGTATATGAAATGATGACAGAGTAAAATTAAGCAAAAGTAAGAATTAAGAAAATTAAAAATGAATAAACCTTGTTTCTTTTATCATGATGTTTTTGTCCGTTTTCTTCTCTCTCCCCCATTATGCTTCAACAAATGAAGAAAAGTTCACAACTACAGCACAGGATAACAAATCCCCACCCGTTCTGATTGCAATGGACAAGTTTAAAACCGAACCGAGGAAACCCCTGCTGATTAGCATGAAAGGAAATAATCAACAGATTAAAAGCATTGATGTGGCTAATTCTACTAAATCACTAGTTTTGCATTCTAACTACTTGCTTTTTTTAGTGTGGCCAACTGGTCATAAGAAAACACAGGTGACTTAACCTGGAAGAACCATGCCAACTATAAAACTAAGCAGACTATTCATTCCCATGGTAATAACTCTTAAAACAGACACAGAAGCCAATTCAGAGATTCCATTTTCAAACCAGGCAGCGATTTGGGGGTATATGCATGTATATAATTTAATCAGTGCCCTGTACCAAACTAATAACAGTCCAAGAGATGAAGCTTACAGAAACTACAGCAGTGGCCCTTTTAATATTGACTCCTGATGCATGGTAAGGTAATCTGCTCCTCAGGCAAAGAACCACAGAGGATGTTACAAAAGCACCAGGACAATAATCAGGAACATCCTTCCAGGTGCTGAGTCATTAATTGAATTTCAAAGGTCAGGCATGTCTCTTCAGGGCACCATATCTACTTTAGGAAAGCACATACCTTTTTGCGTGAAAATTTAAGTCTGATAGTTCTGCTTTATGTGTTGAACACAAAAGAACATTATAAATCTAAGACTTTATACTTTCGTTACTGTTTTTTGTACTTAGTTCCTTTAACTGTTTCCCCAAGCTCTGCTTTTGAGCCCTTTGCTTTGCAGGTGACTCCGCTAAGGGAACGCTGGTTTGTCCACATATACAGATTTATTAGAGTCCTCTTGCCCCAGATCTACAGGGCCTCTTACCAAACATAAAATGGGCCCCAGACCTACAGATCTGAGGTAGACCTGGAGAGGTGCCACCCAGATATCCCTTCAAGGAATGATTCCTTGTCCCAGCTGCTGGCTGTACAGTCAGCAGACAGCCTTGAGCAATCAGCCCTTTGAGGGATTGCCTCAGGGGCAGTAAGCTACCAAGCCCAAGGTCATGCCCTTCCCAGGGAGGCCCAGGACCAATGAGTGATCAAGGTGGGGGTACAGACATTTGGCCATTTCAGCCCAACGCAGGACAACTTTTAGGCCATTTTTGCTCCAAAACTCATGGTGATGTCAGCAGTCTGTCATTGGTCCTGCAATGTAACCTGACTCCCCGCCCCACTGCCTAGTCATGCCATATCTAAGATTTTAAGTAAGCTTTACTGAAAACAGTCATTTCAGAGATACTATTTCCAGAAACAGTTAAAGCACAATATATTTTGATATCAAACTTTGGGAGCAAAGTATTTAAGCCGGTAAAAATATGCTAAAAAACACAAAAACATAAAAAGACAAGCCACAGACTAGAATATTTACAAATCATATTTCTTTTAACATTTCTTTCAAGGCAGGTGTACTGGTGACAAATTCCCAGTGCGGTGTTGTCCTTGTTTTGTCTCAGAAGGTCTTTATGTCTCCATTTTTGAAGGATAACTTTCCTGGATACAGAATTCTAGACTGGTGGTTTGGATTTGGTTTTCCCATAATGTTTTTGTTTTGTTTTTAAAGTAGGCTTCATGCCCAGCATGGAGTGCAATGCTGGGCTTGAACTCACAACCCTGAGATCAAGACCTGAGCTGCGATCGAGTTAGATGCATCACTGACTGGGCCACCCAGGCACTCCATGGTTTTCCCATAACTTTAAGTATTTCACTTTATATTCTTTTCTTGTTTACATGGTATTTGAGGAGAAGACCAGTGTGATTCCTCTAAAGGTGAGCTACATCATGTTAGCCACTATTAAGAATAAAAGCACAGAGGTGCCTGGGTGGCTCAGTTGGTTAAACATCCAACTTCAGCTCAGGTCATGATCTCCTGGTTCATGGGTTCAAGGCCTGCATTGGGCTCTGGGCTAATGGCACAGAGCCTGCTTCAGATCCTCTGTCTCCCTCTCTCTCTGCCTCTCTCTCTGCCTCTCTCTCTCAAAAATAAAAAAATAAAAATAACAGCACAGCCTTTCCCTTTAGCATTTGATTCCATATTGCCAGTTTAATTTAATCAATGCATATTCCAAACACTGAGCTAAGTACTTGGAGATGATCAAAAAAATAGAGATTCAATAGGATACACTGGAACTAGGTTGTTCATGTCTACAGGGAGCCTAGAAACTCGGGGACTTTAAGACAGAACATTCTATTTTGTAAAGGAAACTATGAAGTTTTTGAGGGCAGAGACTTTATCTTCATTGTGGCCTAGTACTACTCAACCTTCTTTACATTTGCTTCCTGGTTTACTAAGGAGAATTATAAACTTGATAATGAGACACACAACAAATCTGTACCAGTCTTAGTTGGTCTCTGATTGTGGTGGACTCCACACCATATTCCCCATAGTGACCACATTCTCAAGTTATAATAGAGCACGCTCCTCCTTGCCTTCACCCCTCCTCAGAAAATAACTACGCTTCCCATATAACTACAAAAATACAGACAAACAGCATCACCTCCCTTATCTCCATGTAAATATGAGAATCTTTTTTTAAGAAACTCTTTAATTGCACAAAAGGTCTATTAGACGTTAAGTATTGCTTCAAAAATGGATTCACAAATGACAAGTTTACATATGACATTTAAATATTCCATTTACTCATTTCAGAAATGCATCTCAGGCAGAAAGTTCAGTCAACAATATATCTTATGGTATCTTAAAAGCCTGTCTTTATATCATCTGGAAATAAATCCTTGTTGGATAGAATAATCTTGTAACCCCAATTTTTTGCTGATTTCATCAAATCCCCTGCACAGAATCTTTGTCATCTTGGAAATATTTATTCCCTTTTCAAAATAGTTTTAAGAGTTAAATTCAGAATATAAAACTTTAAAACAAACTTTTCACCATTTTAAATGTTTCACACACTCAGGTCTTTCTCACCTCATGCAAACCTCACACCAAAGATTCAAAGAGCTAGGGTATTTTCCAAATAGAAACATCTGTTTTTTCTGGTATTCTTGCATAAAAAGATTTCACTGCATTTTATGTGTCAGTAATTTCAATCATCCCCAAACTGATAGCAAGAAGCCACCTGATGTGCTGTTATCTCATCCCGACATCTTGTATGCTCACACTCTAAAATGAAAGAAAATAAAGTGTGCCTGTATGCAGGCAAAAGAAAGCTGAATGATTAATTGCTATATATGTCTCTTCTTTAAAATCTGACTTGGTAGCTGAATTTTTTCATCATATCCAAAAAACAGAAACACATACTGAAAAAGGTAAAATTTTTAAGTGGTTAATACTTTTAGTGTATTGTTTCTGCAAAGGTAAACAGTTTAAATAACTGCTTACTTCCAAGGGCTAAGTCTGAAGTGAAACTGTGTATTTCCTAAAACTCTAGTGCTATTCTCAGAAACAGCTCATTAGCTACCAATTAACCCATTTCTGTAAGTCTTTAGTAATCTTACACATGCTGACCTACCTCTAGGCTTGGACCTTCTCATGGTAACGAAGACGAAGGGTGTATCAAAGAATCCGTATCTACACACAATTTCAACAGCAGACTTTTATCAATACTGCATTGTGTCTCTAGCTCACTGGTACAAAACTCCTTTTGGGCTTCATCTCACAACCATGACAATGATGATAACAAATTGCAGGAAGAGGATGAATCACCAATGACAATAACTACCTAAGCACAAATTTGTGCTCCATACTGTTTTGGGCACTTTCTGTATGCTATCTCAATTCAATCCTTACAATTCTATGATGTCAGTAACACTATACCTACTTTACAACTATAAAATTTGAGGTTCAAGAGACTACATGTCCTAAATTTTACAAGTGTTGGATGGTGAAAGCTGTGAACAGGCTTTCCTCCTACAGCCTACACGCACTATCTAGATAAAAAGGCAATTGGTAAAACCCCTCTACGATTATGTTTCTTTAGACTGGTCAATTACTTTTTGGGGGGAAACCAAAGAAATGACTTTTAGGTGGAACTAAATAAGCCAGTTGTTTAGTAAGTCACAAACAACATTTCTTAAAAATACAAAAGAATATGACTGGCAATTGTATTAAGAGAGCACAAAAGTAGTTGCTAGATGACTCAGCCAAGCAATAAATTAGAGGTTAGAGCAAGAGAATTAAAACTGTTGAAACCGGATTGAAGATTAAAAGACAGGTGGCTGATGGCTGTGAGGGACCTTGAACACCGCCCCCGCAGTCACTCAACAAGGAACTGAGTAAGTACATTGTATGAGAAAAATTTAACATTTTCTTCTGGACTAAGACACAGAGAGAGTCAGCAACTGCAATGTTAGACAAAAGATAACCAAATCATCTAGCTACAGCAACAGCCACTGCACTAGAATCCATAATATCTGAAGACAGAGTGCAGGAAGACGGTAATTTTACTACCATCTGACCGGTATTTCTCTCCCAAGATATAAGGAAATACTCTTAAAACATAGTTACTAGAAAGAAATATCATAACCACAATTGCTAAATAGTATCCTGGCACCTTTAAAAAGCTTCAGGATACAATTTGGGACACCCAGAATAAAAGGTTATGTGCAAATCCTAAGCCCAAAAACAGATAAAGACATGACGTGTGCGGGGTGAGTTGAAGAAAAACAAGAGAAATAAAGGAAGTTAAGAAGACAAACAAAACAAACAAATTTATGAAGCTAAAAGAAACACCCACTCAGTATTACTCAAGCAAGCCTCAGATCACCTATACCAAGGTATCCAGATGAATGGCTAAAACCCCAAGGAAGAGAAAAATCAGAACTAGATTTTTTCCCCCACATCAAGAAGGTAAAATACAGAATATAAAAATATTGAAAATAATGTGTACAGGTTTTTAATAGAAAATGCATTTAAATATTGAGATATAATTTGCATACCATAAAACTCACCCTTTTAAAGTGAACAATTCAGTACATCTGAACTATTATTAATAATACTTTGTTTCACACACATACACACAAAGAAAATGCATTTAGTAATCCACAGATTAACAATTCCTTCAAATACATCCCAGTAAATAAAGACATTTTTAATTCTAAAAATGCCAGTACTTTCAAAGCCACCCAAGTGGTTTTGTTTTCTTTCCTCTGCTGCTTCTTCCTCCTCTTACTTTCCCCTCTTCTTTTTGTGCTTGCCAGTTTTCTCAGAAATAATATAGAAGATGGCACAGTCTTCCTACCGTTCCGCTGCTAGTAGGCTACAGTAACATCCAAAATTTCATACTCATAAAGATTCTATGCATATAACTGTTAAGACCCATTGAACTTACTGACAGTTGACAGTTTTAGTACCTCTACCTACCGTTTTTCTTAATGAAACACTTACATATCCATGATCTCAATTTATTTTCAAAACATGTAATCTGGAAGGTAAGCTGAGTCAACAGTCCCATCATCCCTCTTTTAAAAACAGGCAAACTGACACAAAGAAGTCAAGTAAGCAGGGCACCACACCAACGGCCCCTGCAGCAGGACTGGGCATGAAGGCAGGGGCAAGCCCTAGATTCAGCCCGGGACTCTCAGGCTCACACTCAGCACTTCATGTGTAACTGTAGTGTTTCTCAGAGTACATGCGAATGTCAAAATTTCCTGAGAAACAGCAGATAGCTTGAAATACGCTCATCTCTCTACAAGTGGACTCACCTCAAAAATGAAAATATGCTCCAATTCTCATTTTTCCACTTCAGTCCAACGAGAGTTGTGTTAAAGATGACCTGTACATAAAAATAAGTGAATACAAATTAAATTCCACTTTGAAGCACAGTATGAAAGCAGCAGTCGTTTTTGCGTAAAACAGGTATGTTCTCTTTTAAATTTTTTGTTCTCTTTATGTAGTGAAAAATTATATGGATGGAAAAGATAAAAAAGAAAGAAATCATAAGGGATCAAATATTGGGATCGGCATATTAACACGCCCTCTGATTTAGTCCTGCATTGCAGTAACTCTGAGAAGTACTAACTTCCAAACGAACTACAATTCTAAGACTTATTACACTAGGATTTGAATGGACCAAATGCCTCAGAGGTACTTTATTTTGCAACTTTTAACATTTTCCTAGCAGTTTACAAACTATATGTATATTAGGCATATTCAATTTTTTCCTATATATAGTTGGACCTATATATTCAGCTCAAGGTCTATAAACAAACATTTAAAATGCACACCCCAACATTGATTGTAAGGGCATGTTATCAAATGACATATATCTGTGTAACTGATAATATCACTGATATTAATATCACTGATAATAACTGATATATAATAATATGTATCTTCAGCAGGTACCTATCCATCAGATATTTAGCGAATCCATATGTGTGAAAAAAAATTTTAAGTTAAATAATAAGACATGGGACGCCTGGGTGGCTCAGGCGGTTAGGTGTCCAACTTCGGCTCAAGTCATGACCTCACAGTCCTTGGGTTTGAGCCCCCTGTTAGGCTCTGTGCTGACAGCTCAGAGCCTGGAGCCTGCTTTGGATTCTGTGTCTCCCTCTCTCTGCACCTCCCCCGCTCATGCTCTGTCTCTTTCTTTCTCTCTCTCTCAAAAACAACTAAAAACATTTTTTAAGTTAAATAAGAGAGTTCGTGCTGTAAATAAAAAACAATAAGTAATACCATATAATGTTCAAGAACTATAATAATTCAAGTATGGACTTTTTTGACATGTGACTCTAAGAGCAATGAGAACGGACTTTGGAGTACAGGAGTTCGAACAGAAATCCCAACTCTGTATCAGCATGGAAACACTGAAGATCAGCACCTCATTCTTCTGTTCATATCCTAATATAATATAATCTCACTTGCCTAGAGGCCACACATAAATGACAACCTCAGCAATGTCAAAGAGTAAATTAAAAAGTTACATGGCTAGTGAAATAGATGCCACATCATCTACGTGCTAAATTTCTGCATTTGACTCTGGGAAGATGCCCTGAAGCTCAGTTTAGATCTTTTAAAATCTTATTGTAGAAAAAGTTCTAATGAACTTGGTAGTCAAATCAATCCACAGCAGGGAGAAGCATTGATCAGAAGCATTAAATCTGAATTTGGGGAGCTAGGACTACTAGAGGTTAACAGAAAGAAACAACAGCAGAAAGAAATTGGTAGATTGTAATGAGAGATTATGACACAATGGAAAGAAAAACTGTATAAGGCATCCTTGGAATATTTGACATAGAACCCATGCATACATTAATTTCAAGGATACACTATATTACGATCCAAATAAATAGTATGCATAGTAATAAGTAACATTCTGTTTAAGAAGACTAAAAAGGACTTGATACTTAGAAGAAAAATTACCAACTTAACAGTTTAAAAATAAATAAAATTCTAATATTTACAGAATTATATATACAGAATTATAATATACTTCAGAATTAACTCTGAAGTATATAGCTAGGAAATGCACTTATTTTGAACTTGGAAAGCATATTATTAGGCAAACCTGATAAATGAAATGTTAATGTAGTTAAATGAGCAAATATTAGGGACTTAGGCCTCATAACTAAAACCAAGCACTATATTAAACAGTCTCTCCCTTCATAAGGTTCACAGTTCAGTAGAAAACACCACCATATATATAATTAAATTTTAATACTATTTAGATGTGTACCAGAGGTATAAGCAAGAGACATATAATATTTGGTTGTTTCTTTTTATGATGTTACCAACGTGCAACATTATTGCACATTGATGTGCAATGCCTAGACACTTTAATTCAGTAAGGGTCATAAGTGTGACTTCAAGAAGGCTGGAATATATAAAATGGATGAGAAAAAAAATATATCAAAAGTAAAACTATGACATGGATTAAAGATAAGTATCAGAAATTCCCTCCCTCCTTTCCACTATAATAGCAATGAAAACTATTGACAAGAGGATCAGTTAATATTTACTGAGAATTTATTGGCCCTTATAGCTATACTCAGCTATAAGGGCCTAACATGTATGAACACATTCAGTTCTCAACAACAACCCTATGATGAAGGCTCTATTATTATCCTGTTTTAAAATTAAGAAAATGGAGGCATGCAGACCGTAAATAACTTGCCCAAAGTTACACCGGTAAATAAAGAACCAAAATTAAAATACAGGAAATTTGGCTTCAGAATCCATGCTTTTCATCACTGCATACCTAAGAGTGTACTAAACGTGTAAAGATGTACTCTCTTATAGAAGGTGTACTTTTCAAAGCACCACACATTGTTTGCTTTAAAAAGAGCTACTATCAGGGCACCTAGGTGGCTCAGTTACTTAAGCATCTGACTTTTGATTTTGGCTCAAGATCTCAAGTTCGTGAGTTCAAGGCCCACGTCAGGCTCTGTGCTGACAGAGCAGAGCCTGCTTGGGATTCTCTCTCTCCCTCTCTCTCTCTGCTCCCTCCTCTGCTCACTCTAGCTCGTGCATGCTCTCTCTCTCAAAATAAATAAATAAACATTTTTTAAAAACAGCTATAATCATTAACACTTTCATATTCCTTCAAAACCAATTTTCCATTTTTGCTAGTTTATCAATTCATGTTTAGGATTTGGTTCTATAACTATTCTATATTCTCCAGATGCTTTGCTTAAATATGTCAAAATTTCCCCAATGACTCCTACTATCACAAATTCTGAAACTTACTAGGAATTTATCCAAAGGATACAGGAGTGCTGATTCATAGGGGCACATGTACCCCAACGTTTATAGCAGTGCTATCAACAATAGACAAATTATGGAAAGAGCATAAATGCCCATCAACTGATGAATGGATAAAGAAGATGTGGTATATATATATACAATGGAGTACTACTTGAAATGAGAAAGAATCTTACATTTGCAACAACATGGATGGAACTGCAAGGTATGATGCTAAGTGAAATAAGTCAGTCAGAGAAAGATATCATGTTTTCACTCATATGTGGAATTTGAGAAGCTGAACAGAAGACCATGGGGCAAGAGGAGGAGAAAAAGATACTTTCAAACAGAGAGGGAGGCAAACCATAAGAGACTCTTAAATACAGAGAACAAACTGAGGGTTAATGGTGGGGCGGGGAGGAAAACAAGTGATGGGCATTGAGGAGGGTACTTGTTGGGATGAGCGCTGGATATTGTATATAAGCGATGAATCATGGGAATCTACTCCTGAAACCAAGAGCACACTGTAAACACTTTATGTTAGCTAACTTGGCAATAAATTATATTTAAAAATAAAAATAAAAAAATAAATCTTTTAAATTAAAAAAATAAAAATGAAAATTCAGAAAGGAATAAAGAATGAAGCATTTATCCAAACTCTTTCATATAAACTATACAATTAGCTAAACAAATAGTACATGAGGGGGAGTTTTTCTTTGTAGACTCATTCCAGAGAATAAACCAATATAAAGCGGCAATTAAAATATCATCCTGTGCAACTCCTAATGAATTCAAGTATGGAGGCAAAACAGCTACTAGTATCAAAAAAAAAAAAAAAAAAAACAAAAACCACCACATATGTCTCCTGAGAGAAGAAATACCATTCGTATATTAGGAAGTGAGGAGGATGGGGAGAACAAAGGGAGGAAAAGAAAGAGAAGCAGAGGTGAGAGACAGGGAGAAAGGAAGGAAGGAAAGAAGGAAGGAAATCTGAATTTGATTAAGTCTCTAGACTCTACCACTTTATAAAAAACACACAGGAGATAAGGACATGTTAAACTATACCACCAAGACCCCATCAGCAATATGTAGCAAAGTACATATTAATAAGAATAAAGGACACCATTTGGACCCTGACTCAAACAAATGCAAAAAGAAGCCTTATGAAACCATTGGCAAATTGAACATTAATTATTTAGTAATATTTAGAATTAACTTTAAGTTTCAGGTATGATAATTAAATTATGGTTACTACATTTTAAAGTGTTTTTATCTTTTAGAATAACATACTGAAATATTTACAAATAAAATGGTATATCTGATACCTGCTTAGTTTCACACAGAAGAGAAAAAATGGAAAGGGGCAGATCAGTGAACCAAGATTAGCCCAGAGTTAGTAACTGCTGAAGCTCGATGATGGCTACCTAGGAGTTCATTATACTAGTTTGTCTACCTTGTATATTTGAAGGTTTCCAAAATACAATTTTTTTAAATAGGGGGTATACAGCACATTAAACAAATGGTACTTAAAATATTATAACAGAAGTGCTTTTAAGAATTTAAAACTTCACTACATGTTTGTATGAGAAAAAAAATGTTTTAACAAAATAGTAACACTAATGTCTCAACTAGTAGGTATTTTTCTCAATTTTTAGCTAAAATGTTATGCTTTGTTTATAAGTAAGTAATGGTTGATCTCTTTATTAAGTACAGCTAGTACGCTGAAAACAGCTGAAACAGTTGAAAATGGAAAAGCAGTAACTTTAAAAACATAAATATAAGCAAACTGCCAGACTTTAGATTTTTTTACTTCCAAAGTTTTTTGTTCACTTTGTCTGGCACTAGAAAGACTCAGGTTGAGGTAGAGGGGTACATGGAGTTTGGCTCAAATTCTTCAAGTTTGGATAACATATGTGTAATTTAAATTATTGTATGATGAATCCTGTTAAGTGAGAAACAGTTGTATTCAACACAAAAAGGTGAAAAGTACAAAGGCTTTGAAATTCAGTTTTTGTTCCATCACTTATTAGTTTCACATCATTTCAGGCAAGTTTTAGTGCCTTCATCTGCAAAATGAGAAAAATAATTTCTTCCACATAATGATGTGATACATGGATTTGATTATACTATGATATAAATTATAAATACATATTCAATGTATTTTAATATTTTATATAAACTACAGAAGTGTGTGTACACACACACACACACACACACAGTTTCCTAGCATTGTTCTGTTAGTGTTTCACAGTAGCTAATATTCCAATTGTCAACATCCAATCATTATTCTACCAGTTAACAGTATTGTTATGCTACCTGATATTACACTCACTTCTTCCCAAATGCCAACAATATTTCCCGTGGGCATAAATAATAATTTGGAAAACACATACACTGATGAACTAAGAAACCCCTTTATACACTGAAGCTTTGGGTGTTCTTTATGAAATCAGCAGGCCAAGAATTTGCCTATAACTTCTATTTACTTAAGTTGTATAGATTTTGGATAAATAATATTATTTGAAAAGTTTAAAGGTAGGCTGCTTTCAGTTACACAGCCAAATCTTACTTACACTTGAAATATATTTGGTGTTTGAAGGATAAATCTACACTAAAAAATATCAAAGTAATCACTGGACTAATGCTCCTATAAGAAAATTCTTACCCTTGAAGATAAAGTATCAACAAGAATGGGCTTCCTTCCAACTCACTTGATGCCCTAGGGCATTTTGCATACAACTTAAAACACTTATCATGTTATATCAGTTATTTATTTACATACTGGTCCCAAAGTTGGAATATAAGCTTCAAAAAGACAGAGAAAGACTTATTTTCCTTTTCTATCATCAGCATCTGCATAGTAGCGCCTGGCAGCAGCAGGTGATTAGTAAATGTTTGCTGAATTCACATATAAGTATATGCACCTTCGTTCTCTAAGGGCTTCAGGATCAAATCATTACATGCCCCTTTGTTAAGTACTCCATGAAGGGACTGAGCCTATCAAACCTGGGACTAGAACCTTAAGAGACTTCCATTGTACTCTTACCCTTGCCCCTTATCTCCTAGAGGGCACATCTATTGCAGATCACTTGAATTCAACACAGACAATATTCCTGGGTTACTCTTCTAAGCCTAGCCTTCAATCTATAATACCAGCTAAGACTTACTGACAGCACTTTATGTGCAAGGTGCCACACCAAACACAGCATATACCTTTGCTCGTGTGTTCTTTATGATAGCCTGGCATTATTAGTATTACTCCCATTTTACAGGTAAAGATGCTAAGGCTTAAAGAGGTTATGAAATATGTTCAAAGTTCCAAGGTCATAGAGCAGAGGCAGGATTTGAGCCAGGTCTGTCTGACCATGGCCCACATTCTTAATCACTGACTCTACTGAAAAGAAGACTACTAGTAAACAAAACTTTTCAAAAAAGACTCTGAAAGTCTCTTTCTTCTTACGTTTTCTGACACATGGGGACCCTTCCATACAGTGAATACTAATCAACAGAAGCCACTCTAAGATGGCAACAGAGGATGGAAATCATGCTTAAAGAAAAAACAATCTGAGCAGTCTAGAAATCTTGTGAACAAGACTAGAAATTTTTTTAAAAAAAGGAGAGATGCATAAAGGACTAGATCACTATTAATGACTAAATCTGTATAGAACTCAAAAGCTACAAAGCACATACAAATACACACACTAATTCACAAAGCTGCCCTGGAATGTTGGTGTCATATAGATTTGACGCTGAGACCTTCATTAGAACCAGCAGAGATAGTATAGGTTAACATAAGACTGTTTTTCCCAAGTTTAAATCTCAGCTTTGACAATTACTGCATAGCTTTAGGAAAGGTACTTATCAACCACGCTAAGCCTCAGTTTCCAGGGGTGTAAAATAGAAATAATGCCTCCCTTGTAGCAAAATGATGAGAAAAACAATTAATACATCATGTTGCTCAAAGCCATTAACTTAAGCACATGTATGTGGACTGGTAATGATAGGAAGAAGGCAATGCTATTTAAGGAAACAAAAAATGGTGCTTTAGAGGCCTGGATGTTCAAAAGCAGCAGCAGTAAAGAAACTAAAAACAATCAACAAGCTGTCCTCAGGCTTAGATTCCCAGGCAAAACTGGACTGCCTACAGAGGGGATCCTACCCAGAAAGGTATATCTGAAAAAACTGTTCTTCACCCGGGCAGGCTTCAAGGGCAAGCAACAAGAATGGGTAACAAATACTTTTTTTCTTTTAAGTCAGCTCTATGTATAATGTAGGGCTCAAATTCACGACCCAAGATCAAGACTTGCATGCTGTACCAACTGAGCCAGCCAGGCACCCCAGTTAGGACATACTTTTTAAACTGTAAAAACTACTGGGAAACTATTAACCACTTCCAACTAAGATTAACCTAACTGCTTTCCTGACAAAACCACATTGGGATCAATAACATTAATTCTTAATGACTAAGGAGAAGTTTTCACCTAGAGTGGAGCTGAGCAAGAATGGATATAGCACTTATGACAAAAATTGCTGGCCTCTCACTGTTTCACCCTATGAGATACCCTGTGACACCTTCCTCCGCCCCTTCCTTGGTCAATTAACCCTTCAAAAATTCTTACTAAATGCAAACACTGTTCTAGTTCCAAGGGATACAAGGACGAACCACGAACAGGAGAGTGCAATAGGACAGTAACAATAACAACAGCTAAGATCTGAGTGTTTGCGCTGTGCCAGGCTCTTCAGGTGCTTGACATATTTCATAACTTAATTCTCACAACAAGCCCACAAGGTAGGTAGTAATACTGTCCAATAAATGACAAAAAAATGGAAACATGGAAATCTGTCATAACTTGCAAACTCATTCAGCAGTGAAGCTTAGATTCAAATCTAGGCAGGTAAGATAGAATGATAAATGTTGGACAAACAGGTTATGGGAACATCAAGGCCCCCGAAATGTAAGTAAACTGGTTAGTAATGAATAAAGTTAATAAGTATACTTTAAAGTCTTAGAAATCCTTAGAAACACACAAAGAGAAGGTAAACAAAGACACGGGCCCCATCTTTAAAATTTTCATGGACCACGTAGATAACAGCTCAGGTTCACCACCACTTCGCAGAAACATCAACAGCTGTTACCTTTGGTTTCACTCAAACAAAGAAGTTTAAAAATAATAAATGAAGAGTGACTAGAGAAATACATTGCCCAAACGAAACCAGTTAACGTTATTAAACTGAATTACAATCATGACCAAAAATGTGATCACATCATAAAATATCATAAAGCCGCTCCAGCAATGAATGGCTGAAAGGTAAGACCCTTCTCTGTAACACATAGGTTTTACATGGGGTTGCACACCCAACTAATACTTTTATTGGAGAAGAAGCATCACACAGTTGGGCCAGTAAAGTTCTTCTTGAGGTGAGCTTGCCCACACCAGTTAACCAGTTAATTAACCAGACGTTTCATCAATGACACATCTAATAGATAAGTTTCTCTTAAAGCAACAGTCTTAGGGAGATTTTCTGGAATTAAATTGCCTTCAGTTGTACCGTGTGAAGAGATTAGTTCTATAATACATGCTATGCTACTAGTCAATCCTCATTATCTGCAAAGTATAATTTAACATTTGCAACATGAGTCCCATATTCTTGTCTGCCTAATAAAACAACTCTCATTGCTTTCCTAATGTATTCAAAAATGAGCTTGATCTTCCTCACAAAACAAGTTTACTCTCCAAATTTACTAACTTATTTTAATACGTCTCCTTTTTCCTCATCACTCAGCCTGAAACTCTAGTTGTTACTGACTCCTCCATCTTTTTCATTCTGTATCACCTCACGCCAGATTTACCAAAATAAGCTTCACCGGTCTTCCTATTTCAAATAACTTTTCCTTCTAATCCTTTTTCTAAGACTGTGAAAGTTTTACTCTTAAAAAGCAATGCTTTCACTTTGCTACTCTCTGTCCCAGAACCAACAACGGCAACAACATATAAGATCACATAATAGAAGCAACATTAGCTTAATAATTAAGAAGCCTTGGTTCCAGGCCCAATTTCTCCACTAACTAATTTGAATGATTCACTTTGGTTTCCTTACCTGGAAAACATGAGTCCTAGGCTAGAAGAGCACTGCAATCTTTAACTTGAAGAGCAACAAATCTCTTGTCCTGGAATTCATGGTCCACCATAATTGAGCTCATCAAACTCATCTACAACTATCCCCAGAATGTATTTTCCTACCCCCCCCCCAGCTACTGTCTGCATACTCCTGAATTATGTCAGGCATGTTTGTACTATACTAATTCCTTTTTTATTTTAATTTTAGAGAGAGTATAAGCAGCGAAAGAGGAGGGAGGGAGGGAGAGGGAGGGGGGGAGGGAGGGAGGGAGGGAGGGAGAGAGAGAGAGAGAGAGAGAGAGAGAGTGCTAAGCAGGCTCTACACTCAGCATAGAGCCTGGTGGGGGCTCAATCCCATGACCCTGGGATCATGACCTGAGCTGAAATCAAGAGTTGGACCCTCCTGTTTCCGATTCTGTGTCTCCCTCTCTCTCTGCCCCTCCCCCGTTCATGCTCTGTCTCTCTCTGTCCCAAAAATAAAAAAGG
>NC_064809.1:47816198-47979982 GCF_023721935.1 Panthera uncia
CAAAGGGGCGCCTGGGTGGCGCAGTCGGTTAAGCGTCCGACTTCAGCCAGGTCACGATCTCGCGGTCCGTGAGTTCGAGCCCCGCGTCAGGCTCTGGGCTGATGGCTCGGAGCCTGGAGCCTGTTTCCGATTCTGTGTCTCCCTCTCTCTCTGCCCCTCCCCCGTTCATGCTCTGTCTCTCTCTGTCCCAAAAATAAAAAAAAAAAAAAAAAAAAAAAAGAGTTGGACCCTCAACCAACTGAGCCACCAAGTGCCCATAATTCCTTCTTCTAACATGACCTCACTCTTTTAGTAATCATCAGTAATATGTCCTTTTTCTTTCTAGAGACTCTATTGTCTACATTTGGCCCTGTTAACTCTAAAATTTAACCTATGTATGTTGTGGCTCCAACAGAAGGACTCAGTAGTTAATGAACTGATTTTATTTTGGTTCTCCTAAGTGCACAGTCTAATTTATCAATGCTCATCTGAACTGATTATCATATATAGCTAATGTAGTTAGTGAAAGTACTTAATCCTAGTACATTAAGAAATTCACTTCCTGTTTGCTGGAAACTTATTTTTAAACATTATATTATTTTATGAGCAACAAGTTAGTTCTAATAATGTCAGTTCAGGAATTTTATAAGTTCAATTATTTTTTGTGAGCTGATCTGAGACCCCCAAGTTACCATCTTCAACACTGCATTGATAAGAAAGTGCCAGCTGAGGAAATGATCACTTGGGAGGAAGTCCAAACCTTTTCTCCTGTCCCCCCGTGGCCATTCAGCTTGCAGAAAGGAGAAATTAATGACTCAGAGACACCACATGGACCTGATTTTGACATACAACAGAATACTCATTTATAAAAAAAATCAGTGCCCTATAACACAGTAAAAAGAGCAAAGAATGTGCTGTCAGAAAACCTGTACCAAACCCCACCACTTAGTAACTAATAGCCACAGGTTAAGTCTCATAACCTTGCATCCTGATTTCTCATCAGCAAAATGGGGATAATCATACCACCAGCCTGACCTACTACATAAGACCTCTGAGGCTCAAATAACATAAAAATGTAAAAGTGTTCTGAAAACTGCAAAACATGCTTCACAATGCAAATTTGGATATTATGTAAGCAATATTCATAGTCAAATACTCACCAATTGTATTTATTATCAAATAAATGTACCTAGTAAGAAAACTAAAATGACTAGATAAGAATCATCCTTAATGATACCAATTTTCTAAGTCTGGGTTTTTAAACACCTTGCTTTTTGAACTAGGACACACAAAACTCTACACAAACAACTTCAGACAGTTAAGTGTCTGAACGCCTTTTCTTAAAGATCTCTAGGGAGAAAACTTCTCATAGCTCTCTTGGTATTTTTCCCTCTGGAACTGAACAACTCAAAGTAGAAAAAAGTAAGTTCTCATTTCTTTCATCTGACATAAAGAAAATAACATATACCAAGTTGGTGTAAAATAGAAAAATTGGCTGTAAAAATTCTATTCTACAAGTTTCATGGCAGATAGAGACAAAATATCCAAGGTATAATGGATGTAAGCTTTTTCTCTTTCATCAAATTCCCTCCTTGCAGAGGTGGAAACATGCATTGCCTAAATAAAAGAATGCAGATCAGTTCTTAAATTTCATAATGGAATACTAACCTTGACACCTGCCAACCTAGAATATAAAATATAAGGTCTCCTTTTCAACCTACACCACAGAACCTGAGCACTTTGTGCACTTGTCAAATTTTGATGTTAAACTCCCGACAAAAGCAAATATTAAGACAATTGGTACTAGAAAGAATTTAAGGCCCATTTAACCAAATTTCACAAGATCCATCCCTGAACTATATTACTTTCACATTGTTACCAAAATGTTTTTATTACTTGACTACTTAGAGTTATGCCTTAGACTCTCACTGAGGAGCAACGTAAGAAGCAAGTACTTACAAGAATGTTTTTATTCTGGCATCCAAACTGTCCAGTACGTTATTCAATACCTCTTTCAATGCACTGTCTTCCTATAGCAAGCACTCTCTCTGTGGCACTTCACTAACAATTCATACACTCCAATTTACTGAAATTCTGATTTGCTTGTCTATTATCTCCCCTGGACATTAAGTTTAACGTAGAAACGACATTTTATTCAACATGATTTCTCACACATTGAGGACAGTGACTAGCACATAAAGGAGCTTAATAATCATGGATATTATGAATAAGTCATATATTTTAATTTTATTTTCCCAGGACATATGTTCAGTCCTAAATAGAAAATAATCTTCTTAAAAAAAAAAAAAAAAAAAAGAAGCCACATCTTCCATTTATTTATCTTCTCCACTCTTCCTGGAACTTTTCTTGTGTATTAGCCAGGAATTAATAAATATTTGAGGAAGAGGATGACAACAATTATGATAGTATTGGTGGAAAAATAAATTATCCTCCTCAAAACAAGGCAGAGCAATAATTGTGTTCATCATTAAAATCAAATACAAAATATTAACAATTCTGTATCTTAAAATTATAGATGATTATTTTCTATTTTCTAAGTTTTCCAACATTAGTTGGGAGATTTTACTTGTGCTATTATACATCAGTATGCCTAAAAAGAATCAGCTCCCACAGTAAACAAAATCTAGAGTGGCTACAGTAATTCATCTAAGAAAAATTAATCACTTGCCACAGAATATTTACATTTCAAAAACCTCAAGCTTCCTGCCTTTTGCCCCCTAAGTCCATGATTTCAGATGATAACGTTCCTCGGTTCCCTCCTGCTGAGGACGACTGCCTGGAGAATTGGACTCTATCTTTCTCAACCTGCCGGGTGCTTGGATGAAGATAGGGAGAGAGCAGGGAGCCAACAGTGACAATGATCTCGTACCCTGTAGAGGACACACCTGTCATTCTGGTGCTCGGTGTGCTCTTGCCATGGCCCTGCCCTAATTCCAGCTCCGGTTTTAAGTCATACCTGGCGGAAGCAATTCCTCTTGATTAGCAAGCCTAGCTCTATGCTCTATCCTATGGTGGACAAACATGCACCAAAAAAAAAAAAAAAAAAGAAAAGAAAAGAAAAAGAAAAAGAAAAAGAAAAAGAAAAAGAAAAAGAAAAGAAAAGGAGAAAAAAATTCTCAAAGTTACACATGAAGCTGATGTTTATCCCAATCAGGGACACTTTGATCCCATAAGCAGTACAAGCACTCTCTGAAGGTAAAACATTGAGACGAAATTCCTTGAAGTGTATCATCTATCAAGATAACCTGTCCTCTTTAATAGAATCATTCAATTTGTACTCTGGATAGGTTTCACTTTCCCAGAGTAGTATAGTATTTGGAAACTATACATCCTTATGGCTTAAAATGGCCCACACCAGAGTGCAGAGATAAAGGTGGATGAAGATGTGAGTCTGACACGTAGAAGCACTCACTTCAGAGCCCAGATTCAAGGAGCCTAAAGCAGTGAATACTTGCTTAACACCACTGAATGCCAAAATAGACCAGCAAGAATGAAAACAGTGGATGCCTTTCATCTCCTAGTTGAGTACTTGAAAGCAGAGCTGTTATTCACATGATATTAAAAAGAAATATATTTCTGGAAATAGTGTGTATAAAAGTGTTAACTAGCCAAAAAGCAAATTTTTAAAAGCATATTTTAGAAGCATATCTACCTATTTAAATATTGAACTTAAATTAACTCAAAAAGGAAGACCTTATATAAAAATAGCCCTTCTTTTCCTCAGAATCAAAAGAATTCTCTTTCTGAATGCTTTAGTGTAAATAAGAGTATACTTAAAGAACAAAATTCTTATTACATTAGGCAGCAGATGGAGATAATAAGATCCATACCTCTGCTTCCTTTCTTATCATGAGACCCAAATCCTTGGCATGACATTTGAGATTCTGCATTATCGATTTCAGAATGCTAGTGTCAATTCCAGTGATCCCAATACTTATTCATTCAACAAAAATATGTACAGCTCTAGCAGTAAACAAGGCTGAAGTCGATCCCAGTCCCTAAAAGTTCACACTGAAGTGCCCCCCAGGCAAACCAGTCAATTCAGTGTATCCCCCAAACAATCATTTAGCAAATATTTACTGGCTAGGTTAAATGCTGGGCTTATACAGAGATAGAGCAGTAAACAACGGGTAAGATTTCTTTCCTTTACAAAGTTCACAACGTTATGAATGAAGACATGTACTGGTCCTTTCGTACTTTTCTTCTCTGTTCATGTCAATTTTCCCCTCTCCTCTGTACACCTGGACATCCCCCCTTCTCCTTAGTACCAGTCCTACCAAATTCCATTTACACCATAGTTCAGATAACATGTTAGCTGGACTGCTAGTGAAGAAACTGGGACTCAAGCAAGACTTAAATCTGGAGGTGTGTGGGTATGGGAGGGTTGGGGTGGGTGGGGGTGGTCAACTCAAGTTAAGAAACCAAAGAGAATTAAGAGATCCTGGGCAGGTTTTTAAGGCCAAGACAAGTAGTCAATATAGGAAATCTGTGACTAGGCCTGGGGTAGTCACCAAGCAAGATGGAAACCCAGTTATCAGGCTGATGCACAAAGTTAACACACAGAACCAACAGTAACATTATTTGATATCAAATAAGAAGCTAATGAGTCAGGGTTCTTAAAATTCTCCAAAGGACAGAGCTGGCCCCTCAGGACTGGGTACAGCCTTTAAGGAGAAGTCATATACTCTCAGCAATGAAATGAAAAGGAATGTATCTTTGCAAACCATATATCTGATGAGAGGTTAATGTTCAAAACATATACACAACACACGCAACTCAATAGCAAAAAATAATCAGATTTTTAAAATGAGCAAGGGACCTGAATAGATATTTTTCCCACAAGGACACATAAATGGCAAACAAATACACAAAAGATGCTTAACATCATTCATCATCAAGGAAATGCAAATCAAAACCACAATGTGGTATCACCTCACACCTGTTAGGATGGCTATCATCAACAAGAGATAACAAGTGTTGGCAAATGTGCAGAGAAAAGAGAGCTCTTATTCACTGTTGGTGGGAATGCAAACTGGTAGAGCCATTATGGAAAACAGCAGAGATTGCTCAAAAAATAAAAATGGAACTACCATATAATCTAGCAATCACATTCCGGAAACAATCTCTTCTGGGTGTATATACAAAGGAAATAAAAGCAGTACTTCAAAGAGATACACCCCCATTTTCACTGTAGCATTATTCACAATAGCCAAGATACAGAAACAACCTAAGTGTCCATCAAGGGATGAATGCATAAGGAAAAAATGTGATATATATATACACATAGGAATATTACTCAGCCAATGGAAAGAAGGAAATCTTGCCATTTAAGACAACATGAATGAACTTAGAGGACATTATGCTAAGCGAAATAAGTCAGAGCAAGACAAATATTGTATAATCTCACTTATATGTGAAATCTAAAAAAAAGACAAACTCACAGATCAACAAGTAGAATGGTGGTTGCCAGGGGCTTGGGGGATAGAAGGTAGAGGGGAGATGCTAGTCAAAAGATATAAACTTCCAGCTATAAGATGAAGAAATTCTGGGGATCCAATGTACAGCATGAAGACTAGAGTTAATAATACTGTTTTGTATTGTTGAAATTTGCTGAGAGTAGATTTTAAGTGTTCTCACCACACCAAAAAAAAAAAAAAAAAAAAAAAGGAGGTTGACTATGTGAGGTGATGGATGTGTTAATTAATTAACTTCATTGTAGTAATCATTTCACAAGGTATATGTATATCAAACCATCACATTGTACATTTTAAATACATACAATGTTTACTTATCAATTATACCTCAATAAAACTTAGGGGGGTAAAGAAATTTAGGGGCTCAAAGTCAAAATTATTATTACATTGAGGCCTCAGATTCCCGAAGAAAATTAAAAAAAAAAAAAATCTCCAATTATAAATTCTAGATTACCAACTGGCATGATGTGCCTTCCCTTTCCTGGTAAATTAGTCAGTAAACAGAGGATATTAGACCTGAGAAATTATACTTCAACAGTGAAGATGTTAATAGTGATGTTAGCTGTGATAAAATAGTAGAAAAGTTAAATTGTATTATGTCTCTTTATATTTATTGATCAACTACAGTCTTTTCGTTTTGTTCTGTTTATTTAGAGAGAGAGAGAGACAGAGAGAGAGAGACAGAGACAGAGAGAGAGACAGAGAGAGAGGGAGGGAGGGAGAAGAGGGGCAGAGAGAGAGAAGCCCAAGCAGGCTTCGCGTTATCAGCTCAGAGCCCAACCTGGGGCTCAAACTCACGAACCGTGAGATCATGACCTGAGCCAAGATCAAGAGTCGGACACTTAATGGACTGAGCCACAAAGGCACCCCTGATCACCTATAATCTTTAAAAATACTTTTGAATCTACTATCTTATCTCGTTTCATAAAATCCCATGAGGAAGGCAAGGCAATCATTACTTTTATAATGACATTGGCAATATTAGTAGTATTTCAGTGACATTATGGCAGCAAAAGTATTTCTAGGATAACGGCCATTTATTTATAGCACTGTATCTTACAGAAATGTGCTTCAGGCTGTAACTGGATCCTTAAGAAATCAGGATATTTCCTACAGCTGCAAATCCAGTGGTAAGTAAGAGACCCCAGTGTTGGCTAGCAGGAATAAGTGTTCTCTCCCCAAACCTACCAAAGTAATTCAGCTTTGTTTAAAAACAAAAGTGTTGGGGCGCCTGGGTGGCTCAGTCGGTTAAGTGTCCGACTTCGGCTCAGGTCATGATATCACGGTCCGTGGGTTCGAGCCCCGCATCGGGCTCTGTGCTGACAGCTCAGAGTCTGGAGCCTGTTTCAGATTCTGTGTCTCCCTCTCTCTGTGACCCTCCCCCATTCATGCTCTGTCTCTCTCTGTCTCAAAAAAAAAAAAACGTTAAAAAAAAAAAAAAAAAAAACAAAAAAACAAAAGTGTGTCCAGAAATATCATCAATAAAGTTCCTGGGCTTTCTCTGTTACTTTCGAGAAGATTTTTTAATTAAATAAAATGTAACTGTAAAAATGCTATTAGTAATGCATCATCATCATCGCAGAAAGCAAAGCTAGTGTTAAAATGGAAGACCTATGCAGATGAAGTTCTGCAAAACAATCAGGACTTTGTTTTTCAGAATTCTCTCTTGATTTCTTCATATACCTCCAACTACATTTCAGACTTAAAAACAAATCATAACAGCCATACATTATTATCAATAGATAACAGCTATTATCATTGTTCAAATAAGGCATCCTGAATATTATACAATAATCCAGGCACAAAAGCCTAAGTACCTTCAGAGGCAGCAGATATATGTCCACGTGAGGGAAACCTGGGATGTTCATTTCTGACTTACATATGTCAGAGAGTGACTGAAGGATAAAAGGTATTAAAAACGACTGCAAACCTCGGTACAAGTATTTCTAGTGATCAAAATAACTTTTTATAGCACATGAACTACACTAGTTCAATAATTCACATCTTCACACTTCCTCTCCTACGCTCAATCCCGAAGTTCTTTTAATACTTTAAACAGCCTCGTGTTAAATGGATTTCATTCTTGAATTCTGGCAAGCAATTTGAAGCTTTCACACTACTAATAAAGTCATATTGATAGTACTATAGTTACAAATTTAAACAAAATTATGTAAATATCAAGTAACAGTGAGGGCAATTACTGTTTCCACAGGGTAAGTCCTGCAAAGGGACAGCTGGACATTTTATCTTAGACATGAGTGGGTTGGGGAAAGGCGAGAGCCAATGGGTCACCCACCAGGTTGCCATCTGGCTTGGAACCAAGCAGAACAATCAAGCCTGGCAAAAGAAGTCACTGTGTTGTGCCTCCAACTGGGCATTAGCTTTATCCCAATGGCCACTGTTAGGAGGCACAGTTTCATGCCATTCTTCTAGTGTATGAATTCTTCCCCTGTGCCAGGCGGATGAGGGGAAGATTCTGTCACAGTTGGTGTTGGCCTGACCTCAATTAAGATACTTGTCCCATTTGGGGGCGGGGGGGGGGGGAGTGTAAATGGCTCCTGTTCTATAAACTCCCAAAGAGTCCAGAACCCAAACCAAAACAGGCAAATGGAAGGAAAGGATGGAATTGGCAGGGGTCATGAGCTTGGCAGGAAAGGGAAAGCAGAAATGGAAATCCTGGATCTCTTCACACCACACCATTATAAATCTGAAATACAGGGGAAAAAACAGAAGGATGAGTCACATAATAAGATATTCCTGTTTCATTTAGTAGCTCATCTGAGGATACAGTAGTTGACATGGCTGAATAGTAAATGGGGAATAAGTGAATAGGTATTCAGCTTTAGATCCTGGGTGAACAGAGTAACAGTCATGTATGCTAACACAGATAAAGACATCCAAATAACTCTCAAACGTTTTCCGTAACTGGATATGATAACTAACTCCTGTCCCTGAACACCCAACTCCATGTATTTCAAGCAAACTATCCATAAGATTTAGCTAAAAATGTAAACAAAATACATGAAAGAACCGCACCCCCCCCAAAAAAAATCTCTATGAGCAACAATATTAGCTTTACTTTTTCCCCATGTGTTAGAGACAGGGATACAGACTGGCTCAGCAACGTGTAATGTGATGTTGTGATGTGAAGAGGCCAAGGCAATCATTAGGCTCCCTGGGAATTCCTGCCACTTACTCTCTTCTCCCTCTTTCCCTCTGAAGGAAAGGAATGCTCTCCCTCTAATGCCTAAGTCCTTGGGACCACAGTTCCTCACCCTTACTACCCTCTCCACCAAAATACCCCACTGGCCTGATGTGCACGTACCCAGAAATGGTATGTCTGAGGTCAAGTGTGCTTGATCCTACTGGCTAAAGATGTCAGGAGAGTGGGGCACCTGGGTGGCTCAGTCAGTTAGTTAAGTGTCCAACTCTTGGTATCGGCTCAGGCCACGATCTCACCTTTCTTGGAAACGAGGCCTGCATCAGACTCCATTCGAATAGTTGTATTTGGATGACATTTACCAAAGGTCCATGTAGAGGGCATGACTCACACGTAGGCACACTTTTGGAGCCTTTCAAAGTTTGTCAGCCAATGCTTTCTGTCTTGAGATTGTGGAAAACCAGCCCTTTCTCCAGACACTTGAAAGTATTCATCTTGCAACCACCTGAAGCAGTGATGTCTCATTCTATGGGTTTCCCACTCAGCAAATCCTTAAACTAGTTTCTGTTTCTTAAGCACCCAAGCTCACAGCTCTGCTTCAAAATTTAACAGGCTTACTCTCTCCTCTCTTCCTTTCCTGTCTGCCAACATTCACACCTACCCTAACGATCTCTTTCTATCCCTCCATTGACTCTTCACTCCTCAGTTTTGCTCCATTTCTTAAATAATCCCATATTCTTGCACATTTATCTCACCATCCCAGAGTGAGGCCTTCCTATCATCACATGCCTTAGCATTTTCCACTTTCCAGAACTCATTTATATTTTGATTGCTCTTTCCCCAGCTAACTACCATTACTCACATATTTTATATAAGATTCTGAAGCAGCTCCAATCACATTTCCCCTCTGTCTAAAGGTACATACACCATTTTACTTAGCAAGAGTTGTACTCTGATACTCTTCTCTAAGTAGTTGATTGATCCATTCACTCTCTCCTGGAATTTTTCCTGTAACCAAAGTTACATGGAAGAAAATGTTGCTAAATATTCAGTCTGAGAGCAAGTAAAAAATGAAACTGTGTAGTCCACAGAGGAATTAAATATCATGAACTTAATAACATTAGCAGAGTTGTCTAAACAACATAGTTTCACCAGAAAGAGACAACAATGAAGTACTCTAAGTAGACCCATTATGATACACTAAAATGATTAAAGCAATAAATAGCAGAAATCAATCCTTATTGCAGGGCTTAAAGGAGTGTTTTTAGAATGAGGAAATCCCAACATCCCAAATTCACAATAGGAAATTGCTGAAAAAGTTTTAAAATTTTTACTGTGTTTTCATAACACAGATAGGGATGAAGTCATTCTTTGGGGAAAGTTTAACACCATTTCAAGAACCACATGTATAACTGTTTGGATTATACAATACATAATGTGGCATATTTAGTACTTTTTTCACATTACTAATCTATCAGAAACCCAGTTATGATTCCAGGATTTTATAGTGTGGGATTTATTCCTCCTTATTTGTATTGTATGTCTTACCAAGAACTGTAAATAGAATTCAGAACAGATAAATCTGTAAATTTACCATTTTCAAACCAAATCAAACAAAAAGTGCTTCTATCATTCTTATATCCCAGAACAAAATAAACAACTATAAGAAAATGATGGTTCTTATTGACAGAACTTTTAAATCCCCATAGAGATTATTTATTATGTATTCTATTCATAATCAAGTAACAGAGGGTGTGAAGCATGGTTCATCTGTATAGAACTCCCTCAACAACTATTTGAGCCCTATGTTTGATGCTACCAAGGTTCCTCAAAGCACTGTACCCCATATCTTTAAAATATTATTCAGGGGCGCCTGGGCGGCGCAGTCGGTTGGGCGTCCGACTTCAGCCAGGTCACGATCTCGCACTCCGTGAGTTCGAGCCCCGCGTCAGGCTCTGGGCTGATGGCTCAGAGCCTGGAGCCTGTTTCCGATTCTGTGTCTCCCTCTCTCTCTGCCCCTCCCCCGTTCATGCTCTGTCTCTCTCTGTCCCAAAAATAAATAAATGTTGAAAAAAAAAAAATTTAAAATATTATTCAATGGGGGTGCCGGATGGTGCAGTCAGTTGAGTGTCCAACTCTTGATTTCGGCATGGGTCATGATCTCATGATTTGAGTTCAAGCCCCGCATTGGTCTCTGCATTGACAGTGTGGAGCCTGCTTGAGATTCTCTCTCTCTCTCACTCTCTCTCTGCCCCTCCCCTGCTCATACTGTCTCTCTCTCAAGATAAATAAACTTTAAATAAATAAATAAATATCACACAACAGTATCCTTACAGTCTTTAATTCATAAACATTACTATTCACTAAGTATTTAATAATAAGAAATTTGGGCCATGATAGATTTGTATTTTAAAACACATACATTTCTATATTTAGAAAAAGATACATCAAAACTCACAGAACTTCTAATATAAAAGTGCACTTAAAAAAATCTGTTTTTAATTTCAAACCTGCCTGATAAAAGTATAATTCAGGCAGCACCAATGACCAGTCTTAAATTCCAGTATACAGTTACCATAATGACATCATTTTACTCTCTTGGAAAATAAAATATCTTAGTTGAATCATCTTGGAACACAAATGTACCACTCGGTCAACCCTTGTGAATTCCAGTCATGTTAGTTTTCATCCATAAGCTCCAAGGCTATAAAATCAAATCTCTTGTATTTCTATGTCCCTAGTTTCAAGGCAGTATCTCCAATGGAAACCTAACAATATTTATTAAATTAGGGTGCAAAATGACAAGAGTAAAATGATTTCTAAGATTGTTTCCATTTTTAAATCCACTCAAAACAACAGCATAGAGTGAAATGTTGACACAGAACTTGATGGAAGCTTATATTATTTGCAAAGTTACACTTCCCTCACGTTACTTATTAATTGCAAAAGGAAAAAGGTATTTATGATGGACAGAGATGATGGATACCACCTTAACCAAGTGATCAAACATCACCAGTTAAGTCACAGTGACGTCACATTCCTCCTGATGTGATACAATAGGAAATTCACACCATCACTAATGTAGCACCCTTGCTAAATTGTTTAATCTGTGTATGAGCTATTTACTGCTCATTTCACAGCTCAGAATTACTGTGAAAATTCCTCAAAACTTAGCAACTTGAAAAAATAACAATAATCTATGAGCTTTCTCTGTTTCTGTGCATCAGGAATTCAGACAGACCCCAGCTGGGACTGCATGTCTCTACTGTACTACATCTAAGACGTCAACTAGAAGAACTGAATCATCTGAAGGCCCATTCACTGGCACGTCAGGTTGTCAACTGAGACCTGAACTGGTACTGTGTAACATCTTCATAAGACCTAGGCTTCCTCACAAGGTGGTAGTTGGGTCCCAAAGGTAAGCATTCCAGGAGTGAGTGAGGAAGTCTTAAGGCATATGGCATACTTCCACCGCACTGCAATGATCAGCTGGCACAAGTCCTTGCCCATCATGCCCTCCCACAGGGAGGGAACAAAGGCTCCACCTCTCAGGTGAGATGGGCTAAATATATTAGTGCAGCTTTCTTTGAAAGAAATTATCTGCCACAACCGGAATCAAATCACTAAGGAGCAATCAGGTCAAACTCATAATGTGGAAAATTCAACAAGACAACCAGCCTGAATGCTTCAAAAAAATAAATCAAATTTCATGAAAGACGAAAGGGGGTGGGACATGTCCTAGATCTGTCCAATAGAACTTTCTCTGATGATAGAAATGGTCTGAATTTGTGATGTCCAACAGAGTGGCCACTAGCCACATACGGCTACCGAGCACTTGAAGCGGAGCTAGTGTGACTAAGGAACTAAGTTTTTAATTTTGTTAATTTTAATCTACTTAAATTTAGTCACATACAGCTAGTGGCTATCATATTGGACAGCATAGGTATAGATCAGAGGACGCCTGTCCAGAAAAGACAGGATAAGCATATACAATGCATCTGCCTTGTTAGATCCTAGCTCATGCAAATGAACAAAATCTATGAAAGGCAATTTTAGTACAACTGGAGAAATTTGAAAATGGCTTATAGTGTTGGTGATAGTACAAAATCACTATTAAAAATGTTTTATTATAAAAGTGGTACAGTGGTTATGTAGGAGAATGTCCTTGTAATTCGGAGGTAATGTAGTCAGGGATTAAGTACCCTGATATCTACAGCTTACAATGAAATGATTAAGGGAAAAAAAGAAGCATACATGTATGTATATCTATATACAGATGCACAACACATACATATGGGGGGAGGGAGAAAAAAACATAATTCAAATATGATACAGTGTTGACACTGAGGAATTTAGATGAAGCATATATGGGTGTTTACTCTATGTACCATTCATTCAACTTTTCCATAGGTTTAAAAAAATTTTAATAGAAAGATGTGGGGGAAGTAATTGTTTTTCTTCTTAATACCTAGTATACAGTATACTTCTCACATAAATCAGATTATCAAAATTAGCTTTGGTTTCATGTTTTGTGGCTTGGTACTATATAACCCTACATTTTCAATGGATTTCACACAGGAACCAACAGAGTGCTATGATACACCAAAAGTATCCCCAAAAGTATGTTTTGATTAACTGATTAAGTTTAAAAAAGAATATCTGTAGAGGGGGTGCCTGGCTGGCTCAGTTGGTAGAGTATGCAACTCTTGATGTCAGGGTTGTAAATTCAAGCCCTGTGCTGGGTGTAGAGACTGAAAAAAAAAAGACAAAAAAAAACAAAAAACAAAAACAACACTGAAAATGGAAAATCTGTTCATTTAATTGGGAAGCAGAATTACTTCTTGATGGGGGCGCCTGGGTGGCTCAGTCGGTTAAGTGGCCGACTTCAGCTCAGGTCATGATCTCACAGTCCGTGAGTTCAAGCCCCATGTCGGGCTCTGTGCTGACAGCTCAGAGCCTGGAGCCTGCTTCAGATTCTGTGTCTCCCTCTCTCTCTGACCCTCCCTCGTTCATGCTGTGTCTCTCTATGTCTCAAAAATAAATAAACATTAAAAAAAAAGTTAAAAAAAAAGGATTACTTCTTTATGAATAAAGTTATATCATGCCCCCCATTTTTTTTTTTTTACTATTTCCAGATATCCTTTTTTTTTAATGTTTGTTTATTTATTTTGAGAGAGCAAGCACCAGCAGGAAAGGGGCAGAGAGAAAGGGAAACAGAGAATCCCAAGCAGGCTCCACGCTGTCAGCACAGAACCCTATGCAAGGCTCTATCTCACAAACCATGAGATCATGACCTGAGCCAAAATCAAGAGTCATTCAACCAACTGAGCCATCCAGGCGCCCCTCCTACTTTTTTTTTTTATTGAGGTATAGTTGAATATAACATTATATTAGTTTCAGGTGTACAACATTATGATTCAATATTTGTATATATTACAAAATGATCACCATATTCAGCCTAGTTAACATCCTAGTTATACAATGCTTTTAACATAGCAATTAGCTATATTTTCAGAATCTTGATCTGCTTCAACACAGAAATGATTTTATACAATAAAATGCTGAATGTCTAATGTATTTAATATGAATTTAAAAATATACAAAAAAGTTATATTGAAATGAAAAATAAATAAATAAAAAGATACGAGCATCCACAAATTAAATCTTCTATACTAAAAAAATTCTCAAGCTCTTTTAAATTTCAAGTTGTGTTTTCACTATAAAATTATGATTAGATGTTTCTGATACAGACTTATATTTTAAAATAGAGAGTTTTTTTTAGGAAGAAGACAAGTCATAATCATAGCTGGGTAAAAAGAAGAATAGGTGTGTATGCTAATATCAAATAATGACATCTGACTGGGTTCGAACACTCAACTTTCCAAGTTGGCCGTAAAAACAAGGCAAGGCAATGAAATGTGGAAAAAACAAGGCAAGGCAATAATATTTAAGAACCCTAAAGGATGACACATCTGGATCAGTTCCAAACTAAACGGAGACACTGCACCTATTAGAGAACACAGAAATAGCCTGACAGTTGCCTTAGTCTTCCAACAAAGGATCCTTAGGGCATGAGAATGAGAGGCAGGAACAGACTTGACATGCAAGGCAACCTACCATCTTGCACCGCAGTGATGGTGCTGTATTTACAACAAGGGACCTCGGATTCTTAATGGAAAATACTCAAAGATTCTCAACTCTAAATGGCTTTGTAAAGGTAATTATGTTCCTCTCACCTAGATGATAAAACTAAAACAAGACAAATTCACAAGGCTACACAGACACCTGCTACATGGCATCTTCCTTTCTCCATCCCATTTTAGCCTGGTATAAAATTTTAGTGCAGCCCTTCCACAACATAATGCCACTGTTCTAATTTAGACTTCAAAGTCACAAACTCCAGACTCATTTCACACTCAGGACATACTATCCCATGCCTCCTCCACTTATTTAAGCCTCCATAATTTTCTATTGAAATATATAAGATTATTTATCTTCCAAGTCGTTTCCCTGCTACAGTAAAACAAACCATGACTTACTCATTTGTTTTTATCCATAACAATACTCAGCACAGTATTTGTACAATGCTGGAGTATAAAAGATACTTCATCAGAAAAGCTAGCAGTAGGTAGATGGGAGGTCAAGAGACAATCTGTTCAAATCAACAAGGTTCTAGGCAAAAGCATAAAATTAAGAAACTTGCCAAGATCAGTAGGAATTCTATTAAAGACCTCTTCTCTCTTAAGTCTATGACTGTAAGTCATAAAGATTGTATTTTCTCAGCTTGGTAAAGCTTCAACTAGATAAAGTAGGATAAAAGTATGAGATGTTGAAATGACTGGGGATGAAAGAGGGAGAAATAGGATGGCAGCAAAAAAAAAAAAAAAGCAAAAACTGGAGAAACAAATTTCTTCATAAAACAATGTGGTCATTATACAGGGAGTTAAAGAAATTACAAAAGTCTTCTACAAGGCAATAGTATTTTTGTTTTAGATATATGTCTACACTTGGAGAAAAGTTTTATCAGAGAAATTAATGCTCTTCAATGATTTGTCTCAGTGTTTAAAAAAGAAGCTTAAGAAAAAAAAAGAATGTGTTACCGACCATAAGACCCTTGTCCAAGTTAAAAGCTAAATGAAACTGATTTTCATCCAGGCTCAAACAAATGAAATAAGACTCCATAGGGTCATTCACATACACATCTAAACTTGATTCTCTGAAATAGGCAAAATCACTCAATCACTACTATCAAAAGGAATTAGTCTTTTTTTAAATGTTTATTTATTTTTGAGAGAGAGAGAATGGGAGCGAGTGGGGGAGGGACAGAGAGAAGGAGACACAGAATCCGAAGCAGGCTCCAGGCTCCGGAGCTGTCAGCACAGAGCCAACGTGGGGCTTAAACTCATGAACCAGGAGATCATGACCTGAGCTGAAGTCGGATGCCTGACCGACTGAGCCACCCAGGCGTCCCATGGAATTAGTCTTAAGCTGTAGCTATTCATAACATTTCCTCTAACTTTAAACACCAAGTCACATTTGTAAGATTCTCGGATTTCTATTTTTCACAAATCCTACAAATCAGTCAAATATCTCTTATTTTTGATGAAGAAGGCAGCAGCGACAGTGATGACGGTGGTGGAGAAAAACAATGTGGCAGCTGCTGACATTTGGTGTGAAGTGAAGAACAAGAGACTGCAGGATTGCTTCTTGTATTCCACTCAAAAAACAACACTGTGCTTCTACAGTTAAGGAGCCCTAAAGAATATTACTTAAAATGCATTCATGCTAATGAGAAGCTTATAAAATGGAAAGAGAATGAGATGTAAATAGAACCAAGAGAGTTCAGGTCTATCTTGTTCACAAATTAATTTTCTAGAAATAGACTACTTCCACTGAGGTCTGGAGAATACTACTTACCAGTGGTATTTTATGCAAAAAAAAAAAAAAAAGAATCCCACAAAATTTGTTTCTGCTAACATTTACTTTGAAGTTTTCTGTTCTAAAGCCACAGGTTGTACAGAGGACAAAGCCATTAAATGACAAAGAGCAGTACAAATTAAACCCTCCTCTAGGAACATCCTACTGAATGGAAGACACAAAAGTTCACAATAACAGGTCACGCTGAAGCCATAAAAAAGTACTTCATACCAACATTGTTAGTTTCTCTATTCTTCATAATAGCAAAGCAAATGCCCTATTTTTCCAATACATTAAAAAAGTTTTATATTCACCCATCCCCCAACACAAAATACTTGTGTCAAACTGTGATATGTCTTAGTCTCTACTAAACGTAGTTGTTGTAATAAGGAAACTGAAATGATTGGTGGTTGTAGCTCTCCTTCCAGGAATACCTGTCAAAATGCCCATTTGTCAGTTTCAAGCTGTCTGGAAATCTACTTTCCCAATAGGGTTTTCCAAAGTAAAAACATATCAAATAGAAAAAAGTATTCTACAATTATCTTTCCCCAGAGAATAAAAGCTAGATATTTTGGGGTTGTTATTTTACAAATAGTTTTCCACTCAATTTAGGATAATGTAAGAAAGGGTAAACATTACCCTAAAAATTAGACTGGTGCTACCTTTCAACCGTAGTTGAGAAGTAGTGTAAGTTAAAATCAAAGACTTGCAGAATATTAGAGCTGGGGAAGGAATCTTGGAGATATCCAACTTGTTAAAGACTGTTCCAGGCTATCCAATTAATTACTGAATAATCCTGCGGAAATGGAGGAAGAATGGGATTTGTGAATTCTAAAACAGAGATAATAGCAATTACCCAGCAAAATATACCAAGTTGGGTATGTAGTATTTACAAAATATTAAAGAATACCACTTTAAAAGTTGGGTTCTTGATACTTTAAGTCACAAAATTATCAGAAGCCAATTTTTATAATTTTTTTAATGTTTATTTATTTTTGAGAGAGAGAGAGAGAAAGCTTAAGCAGAGGAGGGCAGAGAAAGAGAAGAAGACACAGAATCCAAGGAGGTTCCAGGCTCTGAGCTGTGAGCAGCACAGAGCCTGACGCAGGGCTCAAACTCATGAACTGTGAGATCATGATCTGAACCGAAGTCAGATGCTTAACCGACTGAGCCACCCAGACACCCCATCAGAAGCCAATTATTTAAAGGGAGAAAAAATGTTTTAATATTAATATCAAGCAAATATAATCTCCTTCTATCAAAGCAGTGGTTTGTCTATCCACACACACCCATAAAGGAAAAAAATTTTTCCTACTCATATAGGTGAATAGCTAACATTAAACAATATTGACAGTTGTCTCATAAAGTCATCTTAACAATGATACAGAGGAAGGGTGCCTGGGTGGCTCAGTTAGTTAAGCGTCTGACTCTCGATTTCAGCTCAGGTCATAACCTCAGGGTTTGTGGATCCAACCCCATGTCAGGCTCTGCCCTGACAGCAGGGAGCCTGCCTGGGATTCTCTCTCTCTCTCTTTCTGTCTCTCTCTCTGTCCCTCCCCTGCTCATGCTGTCTCTCTCAATTTCTCTCTCAAAATTAATAAACATTAAAAAAGACAATAATACTAGGGAAAATATGAAATAATAGTGAAAAAAGAGAAGGTCCAGGGCTCTCTGCATGTTTTCTAGGTTTACACACCTTTTGATTAGGTAGGAAAAGGAAAAAGAAACTAAATGGACCAAAAGTATTTCTTAGACACATACTATTTTAATTAGACTATACTTTTAACATTTTATAGATGAAAGTAAAATCATCTGAGCATTTAAAATAGAAAATAAAAATTAAGCAAGCTACAGTTGTTCATAATTACAGTGGCAAACCATTCTAAGATTCTTAAAAATTATTTGTGAAGAAATAGCCCATTCTCCATATGCCCCCAGGCTAAACCAAACATTCTCTGACACCCCATAAGATCTCACTTTATATTCTATTAACCAAGACTGCATGAACTAACCTCAAAAAAAAAAAAAAGAAGAAAAAAGAAAAAAAGGACAGGAGTTCTCTTTCTATAGAATAATGTTGGTACACTCAGCCATAGCAATTTCTTACTTGACACATCCCCAAAGACAAGGGAATTAAAAGCAAAAATGAACTACTGGGACCTTATGAAGATAAAAAGCTTCTGCACAGCAAAGGAAACAACCAACAAAACTAAAAGGCAACCAATGGAATGGGAAAAGATATTTCAAATGACGTATCGGACAAAGGGCTAGTATCCAAAATCTATAAAGAGCTCACCAAACTCCACACCCGAAAAACAAATAACCCAGTGAAGAAATGGGCAGAAAACATGAATAGACACTTCTCTAAGGAAGACATCCGGATGGCCAACAGGCACATGAAAAGATGTTCAACATCGCTCCTCATCAGGGAAATACAAATCAAAACCACACTCAGATATCACCTCACGCCAGTCAGAGTGGCCAAAATGAACAAATCAGGAGACTATAGATGCTGGAGAGGATGTGGAGAAATGGGAACCCTCTTGCACTGTTGGTGGGAATGCAAATTGGTGCAGCCACTCTGGAAAAGTGTGGAGGTTCCTCAAAAAATTAAAAATAGACCTACCCTATGACCCAGCAATAGCACTGCTAGGAATTTACCCAAGAGATACAGGAGTGCTGATGCATAGGGGCACTTGTACCCCAATGTTTATAGCAGCACTCTCAACAATAGCCAAATTATGAAAGAGCCTAAATGTCCATCAACTGATGAATGGATAAAGAAATTGTGGTTTATATACACAATGGAGTACTATGTGGCAATGAGAAAGAATGAAATATGGCCCTTTGTAGCAACGTGGATGGAACTGGAGAATGTTATGCTAAGTGAAATAAGCCATACAAAGAAAGACAGACACCATATGTTTTCACTCTTATGTGGATCCTGAAAAACTTAACAGAAACCCATGGGGGAGGGGAAGGAAAAAAAAAAAAAAAGAGGTTAGAGTGGAAGAGAGCCAAAGCATAAGAGACTCTTAAAAACTGAGAACTGAGGGTTGATGGGGGGTGGGAGGGAGGGGAGGGTGGGTGATGGGTATTGAGGAGGGCACCTTTTGGGATGAGCACTGGGTGTTGTATGGATATCAATTTGACAATAAATTTCATATATTGAAAAAAAAAAGAATAATGTAGGTACAATAAATTGATGTGTACTTATCAAAAAGCACACAACATAAGAGAGATAATCAGGTACATGTTACAAGTCATTCTTCCACCATTAAGACAAAATAGCAATTCTACTTGTATAAATTTTATCAAGAGACTCATTAAAATACCTACAACAAAAAAGAAATAAATGAAAAATGCATTTCTGTGGAAATATTTAAGAGAATCAATCAAAATGAGGTAAAGTAAGCAAATTAACATCATGGTTATCCATCAATTTTCAAAAGTTCTAACAAATATGGTATAGGATGCTACTATTGGCAGAAATTAGAACACAACATTTCCATGGAAGTATCTTAAATATCATATCTGGAAAGCAAAACAACATTTTAAGACATTAGCATATAAAATGTATTTATGATTTAAAATAGTCTCTACCAAATTATTCTAAACATGTCATGAGAACATTCAAGATTCTGTTGAATTTCTTCTCAAACAATGAACATCTCTAAATAGTAATCATATTGTCAGTCCTTTGTCCAATGCTGGCATACTCCAGAATCTGAGCACACAGCAAAATGAACTAAGCTAAACACAGTACAAAAATTTCCTGAGGATTCTGACCAAAGTCACATTTCACTATTTTTTAAATTTTTGTGCAGTTTTATTTATTTTACTCTCAGGAGCTAAATAATACCCAAAATAGTTCCACTACCATAATTACTTGTAAATTTCACATTTTTAATTGGATTTGATTCATTATAAAAACCTGGAATAAGAATCACTTAATATTGGGGCGCCTGGGTGGCTCAGTCAGTTAGGCGTCCAACTTCAGCTCAAGTCATGACCTCACAGCTCATGGGTTCGAGCCCCGCATCAGGCTCTGCACGTACAGCTCAGAGCCTGGAGCCTGCTTCAGATTCTGTGTCTCCCTCTGTCTCTGTCCCTCCCCTGCACATGCTTATGCTCATGCTCATGCTCTGTCTCTCTCTCTCTCTCTCAAAAGTAAACATTAAAAAAAAAAGAATCACTTGATATTACCCTAATAAGCAACAGTGAATCTAATTCACTTTAGCACAGAAAACTGTGCAAAATAAATTAGAAAAAAAGCACGTAAAGAATAGATAGCATCATTCATACTATTAAAAATATTCATAATTACCATGGAGCTTAATAAAAAACAATGTGCTGAAGGATAGCTTTTGAGGCCCTTTTCATCTTTTAAATGAAAGTATCAGAAAGATCTCATTGTCTCACTCATAGGTTGTTATTTTACACAAGCCTTGAAAACTGTACTCTAATGACAGGAATGGACAGAAAAGTAAGGTGTGAAACTGAATTACTCTCACCTTTGTTGGCCTTTTATTTCAAGAGTTTGGTTTCTTCATGAAGTTATAAACCACTTTAAGACAATGGTTCAATTATTAAATCTGTGAGATGTTTAAAGGGAATAATCATAGCCTACACTGAAAAGATTAAGAACTTGAGAAACAGGCATGTTTGCCAGAAGTTTTATCCTAAATAACAGAGTACATTCTGATTGTCTCCATGATTAAACTTTCTCAGAGTTTTTCAATTTAGGCTCAGCAAAAATTGCGGTCAGTATTACATTTTTCCTTTTCAGACTGAGAGTTGAGGTGTTATTGATATAAAACTCACAATAGAACACACAAGACAGAAATTCATTTATTTCATCATTTAACAAACGTGTATTGAGCTCCTACCACACCAAAATCGCCACTCCAGAACTTGCGACTTGTCTGAAAGTAGAAATTAGATACGAGCCTACCTAGGAGAAGCTTAACACTTGGTGGAAAGTATGACATATGTATATATATGTTACAGTACATGATAAAAATAAATATCAAAGGATCCTGAGAAAACACATGAGAAGAACATTTATCAGACAACATAAAGATTATTCCATGATGGCACAGAATAAATCTGCCAAATGACAGATTAGATCTGCACATGAAATAAAGTCAAAACCTATTCCAAAGAGAAGGAGAGACACCAAAGGCAGAGAAATTGGAAAGACAGAGGTAGATAGGGATAAGGGTGTAGTACTTCACCTTGGCTTATCAGTAATTCATAGGAAAGAGAGTAGTGGGGCTAAACTTGAAATGAAGGGAAATCAACAGGGCTTAGGTAATGATCTCGTGGTTCATGAGGTCGAGACCCACACTGGGCTCTGTGCTGACAGTATGGAGCCTGCTTGTGATTCATTCCCTCTCTCTCTCTCTCTCAAAAATAAATAAACTTTTTTTAAAAATGAAGGGAAATCACCAGGCTAGGGAGGATCTAAATTGAATCTGCTTCTGTTGGCAGTGTTTTAAGTAACGGACTGACATGACCTAGGCTCAGCTTTAGCAAAACTGATCTAGAAGTAGTAATTTAGAACAAACTGAAGTAGGACTGAGGCAGATGTAGAGACCACTTAAAAGGTAACAGGTTAAGAAAACAGTCATGTGGCCCTAAAATAGTACAAGAAGGGGAGATAGGGCAAAAGCAAGGGTGAATTTCAATGTGAAAGCACCAGTACCGGGCAACCAACTGGATACGGCAAGGCAAGGAGAAAGGGTCAAAGATGTGGTCTTCCGATGAGCTAGAAATTCTCCCTAGAGTTGAACTATTCCTGGAGCTAACTCACTGTAAGGCTTATGTGTGCCAGTAGTGAGAGCTAGTTTCACAATACAAAAGAAAGAGGAGAAAAGCTTATTTCGTGCAATTTCATTAGGAACTCAAAGGAGGTTATCACATAAACAGTGTCATCCACATTTGTTTCACTCTTCCTTTTATTTTAATACCTTTGGGAATAAATTAGAGAAAACATACCCACCATATACACATCATTCGAGTAACAAAGAAATCACAAAATTCAAGTATTATCCAATCATAACTTTCTTTTCAGACTCTAGGCAATAAGCCACTGAAAGAAGAGTAAGGTTCACCCAAACAGCAAGTGAGGGTTTGAACAAGCACAGGGTTAGACTTTGGAGTGGAAGAGCCTTGTTTTCTAGAGAGTTGTGGAGTCCGATCCACTCCCTAACTAAACAAGGGAGCTCAACTTTTGGACATCAACCAAAGACAAGTCCAAAATAATACACTGTCACCAGAAGGAGCAAAACTATCCCAAGGTTGAGTAAATTTTTGTCCTTCAAGCTTTTTACCTTCATGCTTTAATTTTGGAATATTTAACCACCAGTCTCTAATTCAGTTTAATTTCAGCCATACCACTCTAGTAGATGATCTGGAAAAAAAATCAATTTATCAAGATGTTAAGAGATTTGGGTGGATAGTTAGGATGCTAAGCAAAATTCAGTTGACCTTTGAACAATGTGGAGGTTAGAAACACTAACCCCTTCCACAGTCAAAATCCACAAATAACTTTTGACTCCCCAAAAACTTAACTACTAATAGCCTACTGTTGACCTAAAGCCTTATCAATAACACAAAAAGTTGATCAACACATACTTTGCATATTACATATATTACATACTGTTTCCTTCCCCAAAAAAGTATGCTACAGGAAAGAAAATATTAAGAAAACCAAAGGAAAAGAAAATATTTACAGTACTATACTGTGTCGAAAAAAATCCACATATAAGTGGACCCACACAGTTCAATTCATGTTGTTCAAGAGTCAACTATATTCACAAAACACAAACTTAAATAGCATAAACATAATTTAATATCAAGACAGCCGAAATGAGATAAACCAACTTAATCACTTTATCATACAGAAATACTATTCTTCTTTTGGCAAAAGTTCTCTACCACTGAATCAGCAAAAGGAAAAGAGAGATGAAAAGTCCTCTCACAGAGAAGGGGACAAATTTGTTAAACACATGAGAATGGCTAGAGAGAATATTATTCAAGGGGTTTTGGCTACAATAAATGTTTCTCAGGTTCCCAGATGGGTTTTATGATTTTTGTTCCTATTATGAAAACACAAAACTTTAGTCACTATAAATCAGCTCTACTGGGGATTAAATAAACTACAAACTCACCTGAGAACATATCATTTTTTGTAATGTTTTAGGAAAATAATTTCAAGCCTTAGACTTTATTTCAGTACAGTCAACTCATTTATAATCTCTGCAATAAACCAGACCCTGACTTTGGCACTGGACAAAAAAGTTTTCTTTAAAGTTACTAACTCCTCAAAAAATACATAACTCTAATGAAGTATAAACATAAGTGAACAACAAAAGCCTCTCACTATCATATGCTGTAACAGATCACTCTTCATTTCAATTAAAACATGCAGCTTTTCCACATAAGTGACTTTTCTAGGTAATAGAGTACCTCTTAAAATAATTTTTAAATTGTTTTGATTACTTTTATTTCCATTTGTATGCAAATCTAAAATACATATTTATTGTAAAAATTTATATATTTTATAGCATTTTATAAGATATTTCTTCTAATTTTTTAACGTTTACTTTTGAGAGAGAAAGAGAGAGGGAGGGAGAGAATGAGTGGGGAGGGGCAAAGAGGAGACAGAGGATCTGAAGTGGGCTCTGCACCGACAGCCTGACGTGGGGCTCGAACTCACAAACTGTAAGATCATGACCTGAGCAAAGTCAGACACTTAACCAACTGAGCCAGCCAGGTCCCCCAAGATATTTCTTAATCATTTAAATAATCTTCTTAAAGCCTCTATTTGAATATTACAACAATTTCTCTTTTTCTCAGCTTGACAGAGATATAATTGACACATGATGTAAGTTTAAGGTATACAACATGATAATTTGATACACCTATTATATATTGTGAAATGATTACTACAATTTAGTTAATAACTCTGTAACCTCAAGTAATTGCCATTTTTTTGTATGTGGTGAAAACATTTAAGATCTACTCTCTTAGCAACTTTCAAGTATATAATACCATATTGTGACTGCAATCAACAATGCGGTACATAAGATCCCTACAACTTATTCATCCTATACGTGGAAGTTTGTACTCTTTGACCAACATCTCTCCATTTGCCCAACAACCAGTCCTGCCAACCACTGTTCACTAGATTCCACATGTAAGTGAGATCATAAAGTATTTGTCTCTCTCTGACTTATTTCACTTAGTAATGCCCTCAATCTATCTACATTGTCACAAATGGCAAGATTTTCTTCTTCCACTGGCTGAATAATATTCCATTTTATATATATATATATATATATATATACACACATATATATATTTATATATTTATATATTTATATATTTATATATGTGTGTGTGTGTATATATATATACATATATATGTGTGTATATATATATACCATACTTCCTTTACCAATTCATTTGTAGAGGGATACTTAACATTGTTTCTATGTCTTACTATGAATAATGTTACAGTGAATATGAGTGTGCAGATATCTCTTCAAGATCCTAATTTCCTATCCTTCAGTTATACAATCAGTATTGGGATTGCTGGATCTTATGGTAGTTCTAGTTTTAATTTTTTTTAAGGTACCTCCATACTGTTTTCCATCATGACTGTACCCATTTCCATTCCCAGCAACAGCACCAAGGGTTCCCTTTTCTCCACATCCTCACCAACACTTGTTATCTCTTATCTTTTTGATGACAGTCATCCCAACAAATATGAGTATCTAATCGTGATTCTGATTTGCATTTCCCTGATTAGTGATGTTGAACGTCTTTTCATGTACATGTTAGCCACTTGTATATCTTCTTTGGAAAAATGTCTACTCAAGTCCTCTGCCCATTTTTAATTAGATTATTTGTTTTGTTTTGTTCACACTATTGATAAAGGAGTTTCTAAATATTTAGAATATTAACTTCTTATCAGATATATGGTTTGCAAATATTTTCTTCCATTCCTTTGGTTGCCTTTTCATTTTATGGTTTCCTTTGCTATTCGGAACCTTTTTAGTTTGACGTAGTCTCACAGCTTTTGTTGCTTGTTACTTTTGGTATCATATCCAAAAAACCACTGCCAAGACCAACATCAAGGAGTTTTTTCCATATGTTTTCTTCTAGGTGTTTTCAGGTCTTCCATTTAAGTCTTTAATCCATTTCAAGTTCATCTTGGTAAATGAATTAAGATTGAGCTCTAATTTCATTCTTTTGCATTTGGACATTCAGTTTCCCAACATCATTTACTGAAGACACTATCCCCAGTGAGTATTCTTGGCTACTTTGTCAAACATTAGTTGACCATATACACATGAGTTTATTTCTAGGCTCTCAATTCTGTTCCATGGGTCTATGCCAGAACCATATTATTTGGTTACCATAGCTTTTTTATATAGTTTGAAATCAGGAAGTGTGACACCTCCAGCCTATTCTCCTTTCTGAGGATTGCTTTAGCTATTCTAGGTCTTTCATGATTCCATTATGACTACTTTTTCTATTTCTGTGAGAAATGCTATTAGAATTTTGATAGCAATTATAATGAATCCATAAATTGCTTTGAGTAGTATGGACATTTTAACAATATGAATTCTTTCAATACATTAACATGATATTTTCCATGTATTTCTGTCTTCAATTTCTTTCATCAATGTCTTATATTTTTCAGTGGTACAGGTCTTTCACCTCTTTTGGTTAAGTTCATGCCTAAGTATTTTATTATTTTTGATGCTATTGTGAATGAAATTTTACTTCTATTTCAGGTAGTTCATGTTAGTGTACAGAAAGACAACTGATTTGTGTATGGTGATTTTTGTATCCTACAACTTAGTTTGTTAATTTGTTCTAACGAGTTTTTGGTGGAGTCTTTAGGTTTTCCATATATAAAATTATATCATCTGCAAACAAAGACAAGTTTACTTCTTCCTTTCCAATTTGGCTGCCTTATTTCTTTTTCCTACCTAGTTGCTCTGGCTAGGACTTCCAGTACTACATCAAACAGCTGTGATAAGAGCAGACATCCTTGTCTTGTTCCAGGTCTTAGAGAAGATTACTTCAACTATTCCCACTGAGCATGATGTTAGCTGTGGGCTTATATGTGGGCTTATATGATCTTTATTATGTTGAGATATGTTCCCTCTACACTCAATTTGTTGAGAGTTTTTATCATGAAACAATGCTGAATTTTGTCAAATGTTTTTTCTGCATGTATGGAGATCATCCAATTTTTATCATTCATTCTATTAATGTGTCATATCACAATGATTTGCATATGCTGAATCATTTTTGAATCCTAAGGATAAATCTCACTTGACCATGATGCATGACCCTTTTCATGTTGTTAAATTTGGTTTATCAGTATTCTGTTGAAAATTTTTGCCTGTGTATTCATTGGGAATATAGGCCTGTACTTTCCTTATAATGTCAGGATCTTGCTTTGGAATCAGGGCAATGCATGTCCTCATAAAATGACTTTGTAAGTGCTCCTTCCTCTTCAGTTTTCTGGAAAAGTTTGAGAGGAATTGGTTTCAATTCCTCTTTAATAGAATTCATCAGTGAAGCCATCAGCTTTTCTTTGTTGGTAGGTTTTTTTATTACAGATTCAATCTCCTTGCTTATAATTGGTCTGTACAGATTTCCTATTTCCTCTTGATTCAGTCTTCACAGGTTGTATGTTTCTAGGAATTTATTCATTTCTTCTAGATTATATACTTTGTTGCCAGATAACTGCTCAGCCTCTTATGGTCCTCTGTATCTATGGTATCAGTTGTAATGTTCCTCTTTCCTTTCTGATTGTATTTGAGTTTTCCCTTTTTTGTAGTCAAGCTAAATGTCAGTTTTATCTTTTCAAAAACCAGTTCAGTTTTATTGACCTTTTCTATTGTTTTTCTGGTCTCTTCTTTATTTATTTCTGTTCTGATCTTCCTTCTGCTAACTCTGAGTTTCATTTTTTATGTTTCTAGTTCCTTGAGGTTTAAAGTTAGGTTGTTGACTTTCCTTTTTCTCACTGAAAATGTTTATGGCTATAAACTTTCCCGTTAGGACTGCTTTTGCTGTGTCCCGTAAGTTTCAATAGGCTGTTCCAATTTTGTTTTTTGTTTTTTGTTTTTTTTATTTCCCTTCTAATTTCTTCTTCGACCAATTGACTATTCAGGAGTACACTATTTAATTTCCATATATTTGTGGGTTTTTCAGCTTTCCTCCTGTTACTGATTTCTAATTTCATATCACTGTGGTCAAAAGAGATATTTGGTATGATTTTAAACTTAAATTTACTAAGACTGTTTTGTGACCTATCATATGATTTATCCTGAAGAATATTTTGTGTGCACTTGAGAAGACTATTTTGCTGCTGTTGGATAGGATGTTCTACATATGTCTGTTAGGTCCATTTGGTCTACAGTGTTGTTCAAATCCAATGGTTCCTTACTGATTTTCAGTATGGATTGTCTAACTTTTGTTGAAAGTAGGGTATTAAAGTCCCCTACTAATATTGTATTGTTTTCTATGTGTCCCTATAGATGTGTTAGTATTTGTTTAATATAGGTACTCCAATGTTGGGAGCATATGTATAATTTTATATCCTCTTGATAAATTCACTGTTTATCATTATATAATGACCTTCCTGGTTTCGTGTTATAGTTTTTAACTTAAAGACTATTTTGTCTGCTATAAGTATAGCTACCTCTACTCTCTTTCAGTTTCCATTTGTATAGAATACATTTCCCAACTCTTCAGTATGAGCCTATGTGTGTTGTTAAAGCTGAAATGAGTCTCTCATAGGCAGCATACAGTTAGCTCATTTGCTTTTCTTTAATCCATTCTTCCATCTATGTCTTCTGATTGGAGAATTAAATCCACTTACACTTAAAGGAAGTACTGATAGGTAAGGACTTATTAATGCCATCTTATTGGTTTCTGGCTGTTTAGTAGTTCCCTTGTTCCTTTCCTTCTCTCTTGCTATCTTCCTTTGTGAATCGATAATTTTTGGTAATGGTTCCCTTCTCTATCTTTTGTGTACCTACTATAGATTTTTGCTTCTGGTTATCACAAGGCTTGCAAAAACATAGATATAATAGTGTCTTTTAAAGTAATAACAACTAGGGGCGCCTGGGTGGCTCAGTTGGTTAAGCATCCGACTTTGGCTCAGGTCATGATCTCACGGTTCCTGAGTTCGAGCCCCGTGTCAGGCCCTGGGCTGACAGCTCAGAGCCTGGAGCCCACTTCAGATTCTGAGTCTCCCTCTGTCTCTTGCATTGTCTCAAAAATAAATAAACATTGGGGCGTCTGGGTGGCTGTTGGCTAAGCATCTGACTTCAGCTCAGGTCATGATCTCCCAGTTTGTGAGTTCGAGCCCCGCGTCAGGCTCTGGGCTGACAGCTCGGAGCCTGGAGCCTGCTTCAAATTCTATGTCTCCCTCTCTCTCTGCTCCTCCCCTGCTCACGCTCAGTCTCTCTCTCCTTCAAAAATAAATAAAAACATTTAATAAATAAATAAATAAATAAACATTAAAAAAATTTTTTAAGTAATAACAACTTAACTTTGATTAGGAAAAACTACACTTTTACTCCCCCCCTCAATTTTAAGTTTTTGATATCACAATTTACCTCTTTTTGTGATGCGTACCCATGAAAAAATTGTGACTATAGTTATTTTGAATACTTTTGTCCTTTAACCTTTACACAGAGTTAATAAGTTAATGTACCACTACCTTATAGTATTAGAGCATTCTGAATATAACTAAATACCTTTACCAGTGGGTTTAATATTCTCATACATTTTTCTATTACTAATTAGCATCCTTTCATTTCAACTTGAAGACCTACTTTCAGCACTTCTCATAAAGCAAGTATAGCAGTGATGAATTCCTTCAACTTTTGTTTGTCTGGGAAAGTCTTTATCTCTCCTTTATTTCTGAAGAACAACTTTGCTGGGTAAAATCTTGGTTGGCAGTGTTTTGTTTTTTTTTTTTTTTCTTTTTCTTTCTTTCAGCACTTTAAGTATACCATCCCACTCTCTCCTAGCCTGCAAGGTTTCTGCTGAGAAATGCACTAATAGCTTTGTGGGATTCCCTTGTATGTCAGGAACTTCTTTCCTCTTGCTGCTTTTAAAATTCTCTCTTTCTCTTTGATTCTACACCATCTTATTATAATGTGTCTTAGAATAGATCATTTTGGGTTAAAATCTTGGGGCAGTGGAGAGATTGAGCTTCATGAACTTAGATGTCAATTCTCTCCCAACATATAATTTCTCAGCCATTTTTTAAAAAATAAGCTTTGTGCCCCCCCCCCTTTCTCTTTTTCTTCTCTTTCTGGGACTTCAAAAATGTATCGATTGTTTCTTTTAATGGTATCCTACGGTTCAAGTAGGCTTTCTTTACTCTTTTTCATTCTTTTTGTTGTTGAACAAAACTATCCTCTAAACTAGATAATTTGGAGTGATCTGTCATATACTTCACAGACTCTTTCTTCTGCTTGATTCAGTCTGATGTTAATGCCCTCTACTGCATTTTTTTGTTTCATTCATTATATTCTTCAGTTCCAGAATTCTTTCGGTTCTTTTTTATGATTAGTATCTCTGTTAAACTTCTCATTTTGTGTATTGTTTTCCTGATTTCATGGAGTTATCTTGTATTTTTTTTTCTTTTCGTTGTTGTTGCTGTTCCCTGAGCTTCATTAAAATGGCTATTTTGAATCCTTTTATCAGGAAAATTGAAAATCTCCATGGGTTGGTGGGGATGTCAGTTAGTGGAATACTGTCTTCCTTTGGTGGGGTCATTTTTCTTTGACTTTTTAGGTTCCTCAAAATTCTGCATTGTTGTCTCTGCATTTGAAGAAGCAGTCATCTTCTCCAGTTTTTACTGACTGGTTTCAGGAGTGAAAACCTTGCTTCAGCCCTGTTAAGAATTCTGAGGCTTTCTCAGACCTTTTCTATAGATATCCCTGCTGCATACTTTTTATTCCCTTTTCTGGTGGAATTCATAAGATCGTATACCTTCAGTGGATCCTGCAAGTCAGGTCAAATGCTGATAACCTCCCTTTGCTTTCTCTAGGGCAATAGTGAATACTCAATTTGTGTAGCTTCTCCAAATTCTGCAGAGTCAGGCCGGCTTCCTGAAAGTACTCACTAGCTGTCTGCAAAGGTTCATTCTCACTGCTTTAGAAGTGTACAGAGGAGCTGCTCACTAGGGAGTCAGGGGGGTAAAGGGGTAAAGTACACAAAGTGTTTGGGGTGCCTGTGAGCCACGTGTGAGATCCACAGGTGAGGCATCCCCTGCAGCTCATGGATGGGCTTCCTGATATAGTCTGCAAAGCTGTTAGTAGTATCTGCAGCCCTTTAATACATCCCAGCCTGAGCCCTGACTGCTGTTTTCCCAGTCATGCAATTCACTACTCAGTATTTTGGATGCAGCATAATAGAAGTAGGTCTGTTTGGTAGCACCCCCATACTGGGGAAGCTGGACACTCACTCACATATTCTCGCTCTCTCCCGTGGGAGAAATCCCAGGCCAAGAAGGTCTCTCTTGGCACCAAGCTATGCCTTAGGGGAGCGGCAACACATGTAAAGTGAAACTGTTCCTGTTACCCTCCCCAATATGTCCAAACTCAGATTTTGTTTTATTTTTTTCTCCAATGATGTGTTGGAACTTCTCTGCTGGACTCCCAGGCTTCCACAAGGGCACTACTGTCCACAAGTGATTGCCAAAACTGCTGTTCTTTGTAGGAGGGAGGGGAAAGAATGAAAAAAAAAACAAAAACAAAAAACAAAAACTCTTACTCCACCAGGATGATAACATCACTTTTCTGCAACACAAGGGGTATTCACTCACCAGCACTCCGCTCTGGTTATGGCCCGTAATCATTTCTTAACGGTTATTTTATGGTTAAACATGTTTAACATCAAGTAGTATACTGCGTTACAACATTCTTACAGTGTATGACGTGTGAAACATAATTTTTCTCCTTCATTAAATGGACTTAGTCTACAATGATTTGGGTTCTTTCGCTTAATACAGTACGGTATATAAAGTATATAGTACATAATGTGTGCAGGCACTTTTTCTCTCTCTACCAGCCTGTCAGCTGTGCCTTCCCTTTATTGTTTATATACCTCTCTAGAACCTCATCATTGCCCTCAATTTCTTTATTCTTCCGGGACTGGAAATAAGCTAGGCAAGTTTGTTCTAAAATTCTAATAAAGAGATGTTGAATAAAAGCCTAAGTATTGTGCCTGTGATGTGAGGAGATAAACTATCATTTATATCATTTCAATAATTTGTTTATCTCTCCATGATTTAGTCCCAGCTATGGAGAGCTATCTTATTACCATCTCTATCCCCAGTGCAAACAGATAGGTAGATAGATAGACCTGATAAACATTTCGAATAAATGAATTTTCAACCTCTTAACCAAATCAAGAGAGCATGAGGCATATGACAGTACAGTCAGATGAAGGCTTGGGACACTTAGATTTTAGGACTAACTCTGTGATGAACTAGTTGTGTGACTTAGGACAAATCATTTGACCTGTCTTGGTTTTACTTTCCTCATTAGTAAAATAAGAGAGTGGACTACACAATATTTACATATCTTATATGTCATATATTTTAAGATTCTTTATCACCTATTCTGATTACTTATACACTCTTTTTTCTTAAATAATTGAGATTTAAATAATTAAGATTATAAAAGAAGTCACCACCAGAGAGGTATTGTGACTGAATACTGATCTATTGGCAAATATTATGGGTCTACTTCTAGCGGAAAGGAGGGTTACAAAGGGTGGTGGCAAGAAGCAAAAGGGTCAGTTTTAAAGCTTTCCATACTGGCCCAATCCTAGCGTTTTACCTAAAAATCACAGTCTCTGCGGCCAGATGTAACTTGAATGTTAAATTTCACAAGTGTAGGAGGCATGGCAACAGTGACATGTCCTGGGCAGCTGGAGGACAACCTTGTGACGTCTATGGCACAAAACAGGGAAGAATGACAAGAAGGAAAGAATGATACTGCAGACAAACTGTGCCGATCTTACCATTTCACCTCAGAACACTCTGGGAGAGAAAATAGGTAAACCAGTCAAACAGCGAACAAGTGAACCTGCTCAGTTTTTCTACCATAGTGGGTTTATAGGTAGAGCAGATACGGTAATCTCACTCACACCAAAAAGCATGTTAAGCATTTATTCATTGAACATGTATTAAAACAAAAACTGAGTGCATGCGGTACACTTAGCATTGTGCGAAGGCACAAGAAAGACAAAGATTTCTCAGACACACTTCCTACCTGCAAGTGTTCAGACTAGTTAAAGAGAAAAACAAGTAAATAAACCATAAAATGCAACGTAATTATTAAAGTAAGTATGAGATACCACTTGGGCACAAAGAAGGGGCTAATTTTTTCCAGGAAAGTAATCTTTAATAAGCCAAATGTAAAATAATATAGACAAAATGATGAGGTTGACAGAGAACAACTCCAAGCAGAGGGAACAGCTTGGGCAAAGTCATGGAAGCATGACGCTAAATGCATTCAAATAGTGCAATTATTATAGTATTTGTGGAGTACAAGACTCAAAGAAAGAGACCTGAAAGTAAACTAGGGAGACAGTCACAGAGGGCCTTTGATGTGTGCCAGTATACAGAGGACCTAGACTTTTTAAAGAGCATATAGGGAACACTGAAGAATTTCAAGCAAGGTAATAATATGATTAGCAGTGAGGATCGAAAAAAAGGGAATGCTCTGTCAGCCATTCTGTAGTAAGAATCAAAAGGATTTGGTGACTTACTTAAAGGTAGGACAGAGTAGTGGGTAAGGCAAAGAAAAGAGTCCAGAAAGATCCACAGATCACTAATGTTACCATTTCAGTTACAGTGGCTCCATTTAGAAAAACACAGAGAGAAGGTTTAGGGAAAATGCAACAAATATATTTTGGGAAATGTGAAGTCTAAGAGGCCTTTGCTACAGTCAGAAATAATCAGAAATAAACGACTAGAGCTTAGGAGAATGCTACCAACAGGAGACAAAGAGTTGAGAGTCACTGTTTTAATTAAAACAACGTGAAGTACTGAAGTCATCTTGGGAAACAATGAAACATGAAACGAGATGACAGCTGAGAAAAGAATTTTGGAAAACTCAGAAACTTCTCAACTTGTTGAGTGTTCAGATTATGAACAAAACCATGAAATGAGCCAAACAAAAACAAAACAAAACAAAACAAAAACACAAAGGGGGCACTGGCTGTCTCTGCTCCCAACAGATGGAGCCAGAATGTACTTGAGGAGATTACCACTTTAGAACAACTCTTAGATACACATTAAACTCCAAGGAGCAGAGCCTCTGAATGGACATCTAAGTGCACACAAATAACGAGAGAAGTAGGATGTAAACTGGGAAAGGGTAGCAAGCGCCATGGGAGCCAAAGGAAGAGAACATTCTTTAAAAAAAAAAAAAAAAAAAAAGAAAGAAAAGCATACATTCATTCAACAAATGGACAATCTACAAAGTACTAGATTCTAAGCAATAAAACATTCAAAAGTGAACAAAACAGTCCATGTCCTCTAAGGGCTTGCAGGCAAATGTAACAAAAAAAATCAAGTAAGATAAAAACTAAACATTTTCCTTTTGGCTTGGCTTCGACAAGACTACAAATGACCTAGAGACATGAGCTCAGGCACTAGACTACAGTGGGTAGACTAATGTAGGAAAAGTGAGGAAGAGGAAACAACAGGTAAAAAAGTTGTCATCAAGAATCTTATCTGGGAACAAGACAGAAATACAGCAGCAGAAAGACAGCATTAAGAGAATAGTTTCCAGATAGGCATGACACTACATCAAGAGACACAGGAACTCCAAGGGTTTACAGTATAAACAATCTGACACAGACATGTACATGTAAGAGAAGAATAACATTTTAAATTGACCCCATAATACATTCTACATATGCGCCTGTCTCATATAATATTAAAATTATGTGCCAATGCTATTAATTTTGATTAATAATGATTCTCTTACTACAATTTACTTTAAGTCATGTTGAAAATAAGAAAGCAATCCTGAGGCCAAAGACATTCAATCACCCCCAACGGAATAAGGAAAAAGAATGATACCTTGATGAAGTTTAGTATTAAAGATATGCATGGGACCAGTTACCTGTTACAAGGAGATGCATGAAATATTTTAGAACCAGGTTTACTGGTCCCTTCAAGAGATGCTAGAAAGAAGTAAGAAAGTATTGGGGGTGGGGGAGAGAGACAATTGCATAGTACAAGCAAATTAAGTATTTTAAGGACAAGTACTTACTAGAAAAAAAGAGTGTGATTTATGTATGTCCAGTTGGCAGAAGTCTGTGCCAGCTTTAGAATCCCAGCAAATCATGTTGGTTCAACATATTTCAAAACAGCATATGATGTGAACTATATCCATACCATGGGGCAAAGAAAGAAGCTCTTATCCACTTCTAGCTAACATATAAAAGGCAAGATGGCAAGTAACAGTCTGTGTCTGACCTAACAAAATGGACCTATAGGCACAGTCAACTACACGTATTGGTAAATATTTGCTTAATGAGAGAAAAACAGCCTAATCATCTTGGGATCATCAAGGAACTGCTACCAGAAACGCACAAACTAATTCACTGAACAAGTATGAAAACAATTCCACCATCCCTTCCCAACCCATTCTCATACTACCTTTTTCTTTAAAAAAAAAAAAAAAAAAAAAAAGTCTTCAAAACAAACTTCAAAAATAACTGAGTATGCCATAAATCTTTAAAAAATAAATAAGATCCTCTAGTAAGGATTTGAAACATATATAAGAACGAATAACCAAAATGAGGAAATGAATTAAGTTTTCTTTTTGAACAAAAGTGCTTTTATGTTATGGATCTGGCAAAGCTAGAGAGATAGATTTATGTTTCTACCTCTCCTTCTTTCTCTCCCCAATACCCAAACTTGTATACAAGCCTACTGTTATTTAAGCTAACAGCATACAGCTATAACTCTCCAGTTGGGTACTCAGAGCATGGAAAATTAGGTCACAAGCTTGCCACAGGGACTCCAATCGTCTATCTGGCAAGTTTGTATAACTTCCTCCTCCCTGTGATTCTGTTATACACTGCCCAAAAGGCAAGATAAGGGAAAGGTTATCAGGACTTTCTATAATAGCTACAAAAATATTTGGTCCACATCATGAACAATGTGGGAAAACTCAGGCACTTTTATCCTTCTGAAGTCAACCTATCAGTGCTTTGACAAATAATTATTGAGGGCCTTCTTTGCACAGAAATTTTGTTTTTTAAAGTTCAATGCCAATCATGGCCCAACCCATATGTGTTGACTTACAACTTGAAAGCAATTCTTGATCCTGTTTCCAAACAATTAAGCTCTTTGCAATGCAAATAAAGATGCTTTTTGAAATAGATAGTTAATGAATCTTTCATTCATAGTAGCTAACGAGAAACACAGGAGCCAAACACATTGTGGGGATCATTTCAATGGTGTGTAATTTGAGAGGTGTGTCAGAAAGCACTTTGCTCCACTAAAGAAGGAGTCCACATTTTTCTTTCTTGCAAGTAAAATGCAAAGGCAATGTTGCTTCATACAGCTGTCTTAAAGTTACCCACATTCCAAATTCAAGATAAGAAATATTTCCCCATCTCTAAAGATTAACACTTTACAACCAGCCTAAAGTCTTCAGCATGACTTTGTTTTATGAATAATGGCTTCTTCATTCCTAAAAGTTTCCAGGAAAAAAAAAAAATTGCATAGTGTCTATAGAAATAACACAAACCATGCTTGTCTGATCTGATCTTAAATTAACCTTGACAACTGAAAATCTTTCAAAGGGAGTACGGGTATATTACAATTTTTCCCAAAACTATGCATAAATAAATCTTCCTTTAGTGGAATTATTGTAAAATCAGTCATAATTTTGAAATACTTATAAATTCACATTATCAGTACATGTAAAAATTATAATGCAAAATGTAAATATCTTCACTCTCTTAGGATTCAGAGAGAAGGAAGGAGGGAGAGAAGGACAGGAAGGCTTTTATTTCCCATATTTTTGATCATTTACCTAGAATTTGATGCTTACATTTTTAACGCTTCTTTTATTTTTATTTATTTTTCTTAATGTTTATTTATTTTGAGAGAGACAGAGCACGAGCAGGGAATGGGCAGAGAGAGAGAGGGAGACAGAATCTGAAGCAGGCTCCAGGCTCTGGGCTGTCAACACAGAGCCTAATGTGGAGCTTGAACCCGTGAGCCTTGAAATCATGACCTGAGCCAAAGTCGGTTGCTTAGCCAACTGAGCCACCCAGGCGCCCCTTTAATGCTTCTTTTAATTTAGGCCTCTGACATTTGTATATTTAGCAAGGATAGAAAATGCAGCATCTTCATTATTTACTAATATGTCTAGCACTGAACAGGCACTATTTTTTTTAGTATTTCTTTATTGATGTATAAATTCCACTAACTGAAATAGAACTATTTTCTATTAAATAAAGCTGCATATGTCTAAGACTATTATATCAAGAAATTAAATTGGGCTGAATTAAGCCAATGACTCTGCTAATCGTTTAGCCAAACTCCTGACCTCACATAACTATCTCATACATGCAGATCACAAGAAGAATTACTGTAGAAAGTTGAGATGGATTAAACAAGCTCCATCACCAATACAACAAACAAAACTCACCCTCACATACAAAGGACAGTCCCATATGCATTTTATTGTATTTGGTATGCATTTGTGTACATATTCCTCTTCTATAATTTTCTTTTAAACGAAATTTAGCCCCACTATTACCCTTCCCAGTGACTGCTATGGTTGACAGCAGTAACAAAATCTTACTGAGAGTAATTAGAGAGGGAGGAATAGGAAGCTGAAATGACCATAGCTAGAAGCTTTTAAAGTTCTTTAAGGAAAAAAAAATGAAAACAAAATAAACACTCTTAGCTGAATTAGTTTCTCTCACCTTAAAAATTAAGCTATGTTCTCAAATCAATCCCTTGCAAAAATCTACGGGCTCTTTCTTGTCTTCCTTGAGTGGAGAGACAAATTCTTAGGCTTAGATCAGCTACCTAATCTAAAAATCTTCCCCCCAAATTCATGTCCGCTCTCTCAAGAACATATAACTAGATCAGCCTCCATGTACAGTAAGCATTTGTTACACCTACTGTCTAAACTCCAATTAATGTCCACACTAACCTAACAGAATCGATGTTAGCTAGAAAGATCTTGCAATAGTAAGAATTTCCATGTTCTGAACCCAAAGCCTTTTCTTCTGCATTTGAATATTTAACATACATTTCTATCACATAATACATTGTTCTTTACAGTATGTATAATCCAAGTTCCCCAAATATAGCTCATGAATGATGGTAAAAATGGCTTATAGGTTCCTCTCTCTGCTTTTGTCACATCAAACTATTTCTATGAACTATCAGATACCACCACCACTGGTTTTCCCCATCATTTTCCTACTTCATCCATTAGTTTGGAATCTTCTAGTTTGATCATATAAATGCCTTTGAAAAACACAAATATAAAACAAAATATAACTGGTAGCCATTAGGTGCAATGATCCCCTATTCTCAGGTCTTCTCTTCTATCATACAGTAACAGCTCATGAATTCATACCTCAAATGTTGCATTAACTCCCCGGCAGAGAGAGAAAATGGAAATAACTATTAGTAATGGATATAAATAGAAGGGAGGAGGTGTTGGAAGTAAGATCAAGAGACTTTTATTCCTATTTGAAGACTTCTTAGAAGGCCATGGAGTATTCAAAATAAAATTATTTTTTGTATTATATGATTTCACTTGAGATATATTTGAATTCAAATTCTAAAACTCCCTACACTGTTAAGGGGCTCCTACACAACAAAATGGAAAGAAAGAAAGAAAGAAAGAAAGAAAGAAAGAAAGAGAAAGGCCAGTAACATATATTCTAATATAGAAACAAAACCACAGTGGATCTTTCCTAATTAGTACAAAAACTGGTGTTAAAATGTATTCCAACTCAATCAGTATTAATGTGTTCACTCTGGACAGGATTTTGTTATCTTCATAATGAGACTTACTACTTCCAAAATAGTTTACTTACTACAAAATAAGATGAAGGTGATGAAGGCTTCAATCACTTCTTTGTTTCAAACCTCTAGCAGCCTAAACTTAACCTTCAGTGTCATAACCCACTATGAATGTCCCTTCATTCAGACTTCACTCTCCGTGACTGAGATCTCACCTGGCAGTGAGGAAAAGCTAGAACAGTAACTAGAAAGACAGCAAAGTCACGAAACATACATGTTTCAACCTAGTCACCTGAAAATTGAAAAAAGCTGTCAGATACTAAGGCTAGAAGATGGGATCAAACAGGGATGAAGGAAACAAGATGGAGAAGAGGTGTCAAAGGAAAACCCACACTGTCATCTACGTGCTCCAAGATTTTTATGACTATTTTCTTCATGAGACCATGGAAAATAGCAAGACTTAAAATACTTTTTAAAATGGTAAAATATAGCCAACTATGTGGATCTTATAGTAAATGGTGCTGAAACTTTTTGTTTCAATAATCTGGATAAGAAACAAAAAATTTTAAATAATATAGAAAGAAAAGATGAAGCTTTAAACATTTTATTCTGTAATTCTACAAAGAGAGCAAATATACTACTATACAAAAAATACAGAACTGATCCATCACTCCTAAATTTAAATGAAGTTATAATTTTTTATATTATCTTGTTTTCTTATTCTTTATACATTGATATTCAAGCTGGCTATCATAGATTAGTCATTTAAAAATAGAAGAGATGACGGGGCACTTGGGTGGCTCAGTCGGTTGAGCGTCCAATTTTGGCTCAGGTCATGATCTCACGGTTTGTGAGTTCGAGCCCCGCATCAGGCTCTGTGCTGACAGCCTGGAGCCTGGAGCCTGGAGCCTGCTTCGGATTCTGTGTCTCCCTCTCTCTCTCTGCCCCTCCGCTGCTCATGTTCTGTCTCTCTCTATCTCAAAAATAAATAAAACATTTAAAAATAATAATAATTAAAAAAAATAAAAATAGAAGAGATGAGATATTAAGCAAAGCTGTAAATTAATGCAAATCTAGTAAAAATCTTTAGAGGACTAGTTTCCTCAGTAATTAAAAACACCCTCTTTAATACAAATTCTTTAGGCATACATAATAATTCCACACCTTTACATGCATAAGTATCACATGAATAATGCTATAAGTTTTGGCCCAGTGACTAGATTTTTATCACAGAAAGAATTCCACTGCTTTTAAATTATTCAGAATCTAACAAGGCCCCACAAAAGACCTAATGAAAAAACTACCGGGGCACCTTGGGTGGCTCAGTCAGTTAAGTGTTGGAGTCGATTTCAGCTCAGGTCATTATCTCACCATCCTAAGATCAAGCCCCACATAGGGCGCTCTGGGCGTGGAGACTGCTTAATGTTCTCTCCCTCTCCCTCTCTCTCTCCCTCTCTCTCTCTGTCTCTCTCTCTCAGCGCCTAGGTGGCTCAGTCGGTTGGCATGGCTCAGTTGGTTGAGCACCCTACTTCAGCTCTGGTCATGATCACACAGTTCATGGGTTCAAGCCCCGAGTTGGGCTCTGTGCTGACAGCTCAAGCCTGGAGCCTGCTTCGGACTCTGTGTCTCCTTCCCTCTCTGCCCCTCCCCAGCTCACACTCAGTCTCTCTCTCTCTCAAAAATAAACATTAAAAAAAAAAAGATTCTCTCTCTCTTCCTCCCCCTCTGCCCCTCCCCTACTCGTGCATGCATGTGCTTTCTCACACTCTCTCAAAAAAAAAATTAAATTAAAAAATTGCATATAGTAAGGTTACCTTTTAAAAATAATAAATAAACTACCAATAAAATTAATATTTTATCCTGACAAAAATGATTCAGAGATGTAAAAACATAATAATAACACTAGTTGTAGTATACGTGCTGAAATAGATTATACATCACAAGTTTTAATAATGAAAATAAACATGTTAAAATAAGAAAGACAACTCAATCTGAAGATAGGATTTCTACTTAACATTTTTTTCTACCTTAAAGAGTAATATTTTTAAATTTTGATATACAGTTGGTTATAAAACAGGTAAAGTTTTGAAAACACACTGAAAAGGGAAATTGTAAATTACACACAGGCATACAAACACAAGCTGAGCATGGTATTAAGGCGGGGGGTGGGGGTGAGGAATCTATGCATGGAGAAAGTAACGTTCTAGTTTCTTTCACTTATCAAAGTTAAATGTAGCTTCTCTATCATCACAAGTATATCTTTCTTCAAATTTAAAAGTCAACATACTTAAAATCACCTTACTTTATGTTCATGTCTTACAAGTACCATTAACTTCAAATGTCAAAACTATTACAGAAAATTAAACAAACTGTATTCAACGTCTTTTCAAAGTGACAGATTTCACTTTTCTTTGTGGATTGGTTTTGCTGCTTGTACTTTTTAAAATATTTAATTTTCAGGGTGCCTCAGTGGCTCAGTTAGACATCCAACTTCAGCTCAGGTCATGATCTCGTGATTTGTGAGTTGGGAGCCCCATGTTGGGCTTTGTGCTGACAGCTCAGAGCCTGGAGCCTGATTCAGATTCTGTCTGTCTGTCTGTCTCTCTCTCTCAATATATAAATAAACATTAAAAAAAAATTTAATAAAAAATAAAACATTTTATTTTCTAGTGAAAAACAAAAACAATTATAATATCACAAAACATTACAAAAACAAGAATCATCAATAAAAAAAACCCACAGTGTTTAATAATCACAAACATTGTATTTCAGACACTGGAAACATACTATCGTTGCAGTAAGCCAATAAATATATCAATAATATACATGTATTTCTAGAATAAGGACTAATATTCTAATGGTGATATTCTAATAGAAATGTAACATTTTAATGGTGTTGATAAGACTTTCTAAATAAAATGAAGTTTATATCAATAGTCTTTAATAATGGACTTTGGGGGCATCTGGGTGGCTCAGTCAGTTAAGCACTGACTTCCTCTTAGGTCACAATCTCCCTGATCTGTGAATTTCAGCCCCCCATCCCCATTCCCCAACTCCCCGCATTGGGCTCTCTACTGTCAGCACAGAGCCTGCTTTGGATCCTCTGTGTCCCTCTCTCTCTGTCCCTCCCTCACGCATGTGTTCTCTTTCTCTCTCTCAAAAATAAACATTTTTTAAGAAATGGACTTTAAAAATGTTTTTCTCTCCTTTTGTTTTTTAGTTTTTTGGTTATTGTTGAAGAATAGTTGATATACAATATTACATTAGTTTCAGGTATACAACATAGCCAACATTTATGTACATTATGAAACAATTAACCACAATAAGTCTAGTTACCATCTATCACCATATACAGTTATTACAATATTTTTGGCTATATTCCCTATGCTGTACTTTATATCCTCATGACTTATTTTATAACTGAAAGTTTATACCTCTTAATCCCCTTCACTTATTTTGACCCCCCCCATCACCCTCCACTCTGGCAACCACCAATTTGTTCTCTGTATTTATGAGTCTGTTTCTGATTTGTTTTGTTTGTTCACTTGATTTTTAGATTCCACATATAAGGGAAAGCATACAGTATTTGTATTTCTCTGTCTGGTTTCTATCACTTAGTATAATACCCTTTAGGTCTATCTATGATGTTGCAAATGGCAGGATTTCATTCTTTTTATGGCTCAGTAATATTCCATTGTATTTATATACCATATCTTCTTTATTCACTCATCTACTCATGGACACTTAGGTTGCTTCCATATTTTGGCTACTGTAAACAATGCTGCAATGAACATACAAGTACATATATCTTTTTGAATTCATATTTTCATTTTCTTCAAATTAACACCCAAAAGTAGAATTACTGAATCATACGGTATTTCTATTTTTAATGTTTTTAGGAAGCCCCATACTGTTTTCCATAGTGGCTGCACCAATTTACATTCCTTCCAAGAGTGCACAAAGATTCCCTGTTCTCCACATCCTCACCAACACTTATTATCTCTTGTCTTTTTGATAATAGCCATTCTGATTGGTATGATGTGATACCTCACTGTGATTTTCATTTGCATTTCCCTGATAATTAGTGATGTTGAGCATCATTTCATGTGTCTGTTGGCCATCTGTACGTCTTTGGAAAAATGTCTATTCAGGTCCTCTGCCCTTTATTTACTTGGATTGTTCGGGGTTTTTTGGTGTTAAGTTGTATTAAGTTCTTTATATTTTTGGATATTAACCTCTTATCAAATATATCATTTGCAAATATCTTTTTCCATTCAGTAGGTTGCCTTTTCATTTTGTTGGTTTCCTTTGCTATGCAAAAGCTTTCTAGTTCAATGTAATCCCACTTGTTTCTTTTTGCTTTTGCTGCCCTTGCCTGAGGAGACAAATCCAAAAAAAAATATTGTAAGACTGATGTCTAAGAGCTTACTACTTATGTTCTCTTTTAGGAGTTTTATAGTTTCAGGTCTTACATTTAGGTCTTTAGTCCATTTTAAGTTTATCTTTACAAATGGTATAAGAAAGTGGTCCAGTTTCACTCTTTTGCATGCAGCTATCCAGTTTTCCCAACACTATTGAAAAGACTGTCATTTCCCCATTGTACATTCTTGCCTCCCTTGTTGTAGATCAATTGACCCTATGAATGTGGGTTAATTCCGGGCTGTCTATTCTATTCCATTCACCTATGTGTCTATTTTTGTGCCAATATCATACTGTTTTGAATACTAGCTTTGCAGTACAGTTTGAAAGTATGATACCTTCAGTTTTATTCTTCTTTTTCAAGATTGCTTTGACCATTTGGGGTCTTTTGTGGCTCCATACAAACTTTAGGATTATTTCTTCTAGTTCTGTGAAAAATGCTATTTCTCGATAGGGATTGCACTGAATCTAAAAATTGCTTTGAGTGGTATGGACACTTTAATAATATCAACTCTTCCGATCCATGAATATAGGATATCTTTCCATCTGTTTTAACTTCTTTCATCAACGTTTTGTTGTTTTCAGTATACAAGTCTTTCACCTCCTCAGTTAACTTTATTACTAAGTAATAAACTATTGCTATTGCAAATTGAATTTTTTTTTTCTAATTTCCTTTTCGGATGGCTTGTTGTTAGTATATGAAAACAGAACAGATTTTTGTTGATTTTGTATCCTGCAAATTTACTGAATTCATTTTTTCTAACAGTTTTTTATGGAGTCTTTGAGGTTTTCCATATATAGTAACATGTTATCTGCAAATAGTGACAGTTTTACTTCTTCCTTTCCAATTTGTATGCCTTTTATTTCTTTTTCTTATCTGACTTCTGTGGCTAGGACTTCCAATACCATGCTGAATAATAGTAGTTAAAATAGGCAACCTTCTCTTTTTCCTGATCTTAGAAGAAACACTTTCAAATTTTTCACAGTTGAGTATCATGTTGGTTGTGTGTCTGTCATATATGGCCTTTATTAGGTTGTGATATATTCCCCCTATGCCACTTTGCTGAGAGTCTTTATCATAAATGAATGTGAATTTTGTCAAATGCTTTTTCTGCATCTATGGAGTTGATCATATAATTCTTACTCTTCATTTTGTTAATATGGTGTATCATGTTAAATTGAAGATATTGAAATATCTTTGCATCCCTAGACTAAATCCCACTTTATCCTGGGGTAGGAATCTTTTAATGTATTATTGAATTTGGTTTGCTAAGATTTTGTTGATGATTTCTGCATTTATGTTCATCAAGGATACTGATCTGTAACTTTCTTTTTTTGTGGTGTCTTTATCTGGTTTCAGTACCAGGCTAATGCTAAACTTAGAGAATGTATTTGGAAACACTTCTTCCTCTTCAATTTTTTGGAATAGTTTGAGAAGTATAGGTATTAACTCTTCTTTAAATGTTTGGTAAAATGCAACTGTGAAATAGTCTGGTGACTATTGCCCCTCTCTTGACTTTTACCACTCTCTTTAAATATAAACTTCTCTTCCCTCTATTGATGTTCACTTTTTTCTATTTGGTCTTTCCTTTTTTTTCTTCTCCCATATATTAAAAATGAACTCTAACCTCCTATCAAGCACATAATTCGTTCACTTAAATTATTTTAGCATATTCACTAAAATTATTAATTTAGAACATATTATGTTCAGGTTCTGCTCAGAAACTGTTCATGGCTCTTAGAATTCTGGATTGGCTCAAATAGCACTAGATGGTGCCTTTATGGGATGTTACATTCTAATGTTGCTACGCTACTAAATATATGCATGGTTTTAGACACAAGCTCTTATTTCACTTAAAAACACACAAGCCTCTTTCTTAATAAAATCACTTGAGTGTCACAGGACTGGGTTACACACACACACACACACACACACACACACACACACACAGAATTTATCTATCACATAAAGGACTATATTTAAAAAGTCCTATGATTAGAAGAGGAGATTCATGCAATTCTTAAAACAGGTTTGGTATCGTTATCCTCTCCTACTATGATGCAATGAATACTCTATTGTACTGTTACTTACAAAAATGAAAAATAACTGGTTATTCAGTTCTTTCTGATATCCCTGTAGGCTCTGTGAGAATGTACAGAATTTCCCACGACTCCCATCATGTCCACCCATTCTGCACATCAAACATATTCATCTTTCTGTCTGGAATGCCCTAGAGTCCCACCTCATATTCTTACTCTTGGCCTCAAAACTTCATCCTATAAAACTCAAATGTCACATTCTCCAATAGAGATTTTTCTGATTTCTCAGCCACAGTAAGCCTCTCCTTTTGTCTATATGCAGAGATATAAATTTTTTTTTCATTTAACCTATCCCCAACAATCATGTCAAATAAGTACTATTATCATTTTCACTTCCTAGATAAGAAAATTGAGGCAGATAAGGTCTCTCTGATTTCAAAGTCCACTGCTTGCTTGCTTATTTATTTAATATATAATCTCATTAGTTCCACACTCTACTGAAATGGTTGTCTCCATTCTCTGGGTTCCCTGAAGACAGAAGGTAGAGATCCTGTCTCATTCATCTTTGTATTCCCAGTGTCTGGCACAGAACAGATACTCAACAAATGCTCAATAAATGATGAATGAATAAATGAAATGTAATAATGTTCATCTTCCTCTGGGAGGAAAACTCAATCCCTTCTAACTGTTCTTCTGTAAGAAGTATGATAGTAAGTGCTAATTTCATTCAACAAACATTTTGTGAGTATCTATTCTATGTGATATGCTGTGCTTAAAGATAATTGAGTTTAGAGGCGCCGGGTGGTTCAACTGGTTAAATGTCGGACTTTGGCTCAGGTCATGATCTCATGGTTCGTGGGTTCAAGCCCCGTGTTGGGCTCTGTGCAGACAGTTCAGAGCCTGGAGCCTGCTTTGGATTCTGTGTCACTCTGTCTCTCTGCCCTACCCCACTCAATGGTCTCTCTCTCTCTCTCTCTCTCTCTCTCTCTCTCAAAAATAAATAAATGTTAAAAAAAAATAAAAGATAATTGAATTTAGTTTCCTGCCCTCAAGAAACTTGCAATTCAGTGGGGAAAAGGTATAAACAATTAGCTAATTCTACTATTACATGTTTTATTTTTCCCAACTCCCACAAGTTCTTCTCTTTAAAGGAACCTCCTTCTTTATAAACATGTTTCAATGACTCACATCTCTGGGTCAGGAAGATGCAAATCAGTCAACAGAAAAAATTTTTAAAGAATCTCCATGTATCTCAAAAACACAATTTTTGAACCATTCGCATTTAGCTCAGTTGTCATTTAAGTAGTGCACAGTTTTAAAGAAAAGAATAAAGGCAAGGACACCCTGATACTATCCTTGCACTTTTTCTTTTATGAGAGACCACGTGGCCAAATGGAAAGTTTTAGAGTCAGAAAGATCAAAGTTCTCATCCCAACTCTGTCCCTTTCTCCCCACATGGACCACAGACAAGTCACTTTATCTTTCTGAGCATATTTCTTACCTGTAATACGGAAATTAGGAGATCTGCCTTAAAGACCTCTTATAAGAGTTTTAAAAGATAATGTATAACACCTGCCACACCAAAGCTGCTACTTTTACTGTGTCAGATCTCACTAGATGCTTTTTGAAAACTAATTAATGGTTCTATCTATAGCGTAACAATACAAGTATTTCTGGCCCCACCCATTATCAATAACACAAGTGTTTACCAAAAGAAAGGTACTTGAAAAAACTATTTGTGGCAAGGAGAGAGGTAGGAGATAAGATTCAACACCATACAGTTAAGTCTCAAATTTCTAGATAGCACATACATCGTCTGCCTCTTCTCACCACACACCTTGTAAATCACGTCTTTCAGACACTCTTTGTGAAAAAGAAAACCTTACTAATTATTTCTTACAGTTCTAAAAGATCTAAAAGAACTGAGAGATATTACTCTGTATTAACAATTCCATTTTTCACAAAGAAGAATCTCTTAGTAAGGAAGAGAGAAAAATGTACAACCTCCAGGAACCAATCTCAACGCATAGTCTGTGTATTACTACATTTTAGTTTACAAGTCATTTCTCAACTGTTTCTTTTAAGCAATTTTGCAGAGTGTATTTTTAAAAATCAAATAAAAACAGTCTCCTGTCAATCCTAAACCTAATTTATAATCTACTTGACTTAAAAAGCTCATTTACATGATACTGATACAACTGAAAGTCCATGGGCAAAAAAAGTGAATCTAGACACAGACCTCACACCTTTCACAAAAATAAACTCAGAATGGATCATAGACCTAAAAATGTAAAACTATAAAACTTCTGGAAAAAATAAAAGGATAAAATCCAGGTGGCCTTGAGTCTGACAATGAGTTTTTAAATACAACACCTAAGGCTATCCATGAAATTGATAAGTTGGCCTTTATTAAAATTAAAAACATTTGTTCTCAAAAGACACTGTTAAGAGAATAAAAAGGCAAGCCAGACTAGAAGAAAATATCTGCAAAATACATATCTAATAAAGCACCTGTATCAAAAAGAGATAAAGAATTCTTAAAACTTAACAATAAGAAAACAGATGAGTTAAAAAATGGTCAAAAGTGGGGCGCCTGAGCGGCTCAGTTGATTAAGCGTCCAACTTCGGTCAGGTCATGATCTCGCGGGTTGTGAGTTCCAGCCCCAGGTCAGGCTCTGTGCTGACAGCTCAGAGCCTGGAGCCTGCTTCAGATTCTGTGTCTCCTCTCTCTCTCTGCCCTTCTCCCACTAGTGCCCGCGCACGCGCGCTCGCTCTCTCTCTCTCTCTCTGTCTCAAAAATAAACATTAAAAAATTTATAAAAAATAGTCAAAAGTTCAGAACAAATATCTCACCAAAGAAAATATACAGAAGACAACAGCATATAAAAAGATGCTTAACATTAAATGTCATTAGGAATGACAAATTAAAGCAACAATGGGATGTTACTACACCTATTAAAATCCATAAAATCCAAAAAACTAACAATATGAAAAATTGACAAGGAGGAAAAGCAACAGAAGCAAGCATTAATTGCTGATGGAAATGCAAAATGGTATAGCCACTCAGGCAATATCTTACAAAGCTAACAATAATCTTATATGATCCAGCAATCATATTCCTAGGTATCTACCCAAATGTTCTGAAATCTTGTGTCTACACAAAAAGTTGCCCATGAATATTCTTACCAGCTTTGTTCAGAGTTGCCAAAACCTGGAAGCATCCAAGATGTCCGTCAATAAATGAATAGATACAAAAACTGTGAAAACATCCATACAATGCAATATTATTAAATGATAAAAAGAAATGAACTATCAAACCACAAGAAAACATAAACGAACCTTAAATGCATATTGATAAGTGAAAGAAACCAGTCTGACAAGGCTCTATGATTCCAATTGGAAAAGGCAAAACTATAGAGACAATAAAAAAAAAAATCAGTGGCTGTCAGGGGGAGGGAGTTAAGGGAGTGATAAATGAGGCACAGGATTTTTTTTTAATGTATGATATTTTGATTCTATAATGATGGAGACTTGAAATTATGCATTTGTCAAAACCCAGAGAACCTTATAGGATGAAGAGTGAACTTTAATGTATGCAAACTTTTAAAAAGTCATTTAGAAGGAGGGGAGGATCCCAGGATGGACTGGAGATTTAACAAAAGGGTCTGACCCTATTATAAAGGCATGCAACTACCTCATATTAAGTAGGACAGGAGAAAAAGGAGTAGAATCTGTAAACTACAAGCAAAAGAAACAGCATGAAAGCACTGTACTCTAGTTGATAAAGTTGTTTCCCTCTCTCTGTAAAGAGAATAGAAGTTAACAATTTCAATACTGCTATACATATGTTATAGGACTGAACAATTAAATAAATGGATGGCAGATGGTGGGATCCAGGTTACTTCTCACAGTTAGAGTAAGTTTACGGATAAGCAAGTAGAGGAGAACAGAAGAACACAAGTGGAGATGGGGTAGGCAGAGTCACAGACATCCATACAAACTCATATTTTGCTTAATATGAATACATAGGATTACATAGAGAAATTGTATAGATATGTGTATATACATAGGTTGGTTTACATGCATATATTTCCTGCTCTGTAGATGAGAAACTCTAGAGGCAATGACACCCCAGTAACAATAAAAACCAAACACCCAAATCCTGGCTTCTAATACTATTTTCCCAAGGAAATGAAACAGATTCTTTCTGGCTGATTCTAAGACTGTAACAGGAAATGGAAATATAAAAGATGAGCCTGGAGCATCTTTTAATGCCAGAAAGTAAGGAAATGATCTTTAAGTTTATTTATTTATTTTGAGAGAGAGAGTGTGTGTATGTGTGTGGGGAGGGGGGGAGGGAGGGGTGGGGAGATAAAACGTGAGTGGGGGAGGGGCAGAGAGAGACAGAGAGAGAGAGAATCCCAAGCAGGCTCGAGATAACAGTGTGGAACCCAATGCAAGGCTCAAATTCAAGAACCGTGAGATCACGACCTGACCGGAAATCAAGAGCTGTATGTTTAATGGACTGAGCCACCCAGGCGCCCCACCTCACATTAATGGAGATATGTCAAAGGAACACAGAGCCAACTAAATGAGCTCCCAATGACGAAAGCTGAAACAATGTGAGCAACAAAATACAGTAGTACTGGATTACAACCCAAAGTATAAAATGAATATCCATGAGTACAGGCCAATGTAAGTAAATGATTGAGTAAATACGTAAATGCAGAGAAAAGAAAAATCTGCCATGCAGAAGAATTCTAAATAAATAATAGATACCCCACCCTCAAGGAGGAGAAGTAAAACTCTCCACTCCTTAAGTGTGGGCTGTGCACAGTGACTTCCTTCTAAAAGTACAGCATGGAAAGAAGAGTAACTTTTCATTGCAGAAACCTAGCAAACACTAACTCAGCCAGGTGATCAACATCAAAATCAACAGTGATAAGTCCGCGTGATAGGATGCACCCTTTATATGATGTAACAGAAATAGCATTTTACCTCTGTGATCTTTCTTCCAGAAACCTAAAACCCCAGTCTGATCATGAGAACAAAGTCAGACTAATTCCAAAAGAAGGGCATTCTACAAAACACCAAACCAATATTCCTCACAACTGTGAAGGTCATTAAAAACAAGAGAAGTCTAACTGTCATAGCCAAAAAGGGGCCTAAGGAAACATGACAACTAAGTGTAATATGGTATCCTGAAACAGAAAAAGGACATCAGATAAATACTAAGGAAATCTAAGTTAAGTATGAACTTCAGTTAGTAATAATGTACCAACACTGGTTCATTAATTATAGCAAATACTAATGTAAGATGCAATCAGACATGAAATTGAGTAACAGTGCATATAAGAAGTCACTGTACTATCTTTATACTTTTTCTGTAAATCTAAAACTAATCTAAAAATAATATATATATATATATGTATATATATTTAAATACCATCTAAGAATGTATCTAAAAAACACTGGAGAGGTTGTAGTGCAGTAGTGAAAAACTTCACACCTTCCCTGCATACATTAAAGTTACAATGTTTACAACCATTTTGTTACAGAATTTTTCTTAGGAAAATATTTTCAATCACTAACAGCTGCAAACAATTTCATGCAGTAATTCCCAGTAGGGATGTACTATAGCTGAAGTACTTTAACCAAAATTCCACTTTTCCCTTATATACCATTGCAGATGTCTGAAAGTTTGTAACCTATCATTAACTTATGTTCTGTGATGATCCAAATAACTACCAAATACGTTTAATACAACTCAGAAAAGGTAACCTAAATTTCATATAAATTAAGTCAGTGGTAAAAATACTCATCCAACAAAACCTCAAGCATCTAAAGAGAGACCTCGAGAAAAAACTATCATCTTTTACTGTGGATAATATATTCTCTTATATAAACCATGGTTCAAGGGAACTGTTGCAGAATTAAAATAGGTAAATGAAAATAACAGGAGAGTCAGGAGAAAAATAAAAGGTAGCGGTGAACATCTTTGCAGCATAGCGTAAGAAAAGCCAGGGTCTAGGATCTGAAGTGTAGCAAATAAAAACTGAAGGCAAAGGGAGCCTATGTTATAGCACAGAAAAGGCCCAATTAACTGAAAACAGGAAAAATTAAAAATAAAACAAAATGAAATCTCTTCATTCTATGAGAAACAAGCAAGGTGTTCAAAATTAGACTCCTAGAGAGAGCAAACCAGAATAAACCACGGTGAAGAATCACCATAAATACAACTTACTCTCCCACCATTAATAAAAGGCTGAAAATTACCATATAATGATGTCCAATGACATTGGAAAGTGGGAAGAAAAAATATTACAAAAAGAAAGTACCAAATATCATGAACAGTGGTTATTTCAGAATACTGGAATTAAAAGTAACTTTTCTTCTTTTTTTTCCTGATGTGAAGTGAATGACTTGTAGAATTTTAAAAAGTCTTAATCTTTGAATTGTGCACTAAAGGCATTTATACAATGTTATTACATTTGTGATGCACTCTACCCTTTAATGGCAATTCCATAAAGTGCATTATTTTTCTCACTGTAAGTCAAAGTGTGAGCCGATGACCCAATTTTTTTCACAGTAGCAACTTAAGAACTATAACTTAACTATTATAACTGCAATCTATCCAAAAAACTCCAGTTCCAAATAGAAAATCTATAGTAGGTGAGAGAGGATGATATTGACTTTAATTTCAATGACCACTTGATCTACATTTAGTGCACACTTTCCAAAACCCAAGTCGCTATAGAATGGTATCCTCTCAGTGGAAATAAAATAGAAGCAACACACAACACAGCTACTTTGGTATTACGTGTGTTATGTCCATATATATATATATATATATATATATGGACACACACACACACACATATACATATATATATATACACGGACATACACACACACACACACACACACACACACACACGGTCTTCTGGGAATCCTAATTCTCCTACCTCCCAAAAGAATAACAAGGTCAAAAACAAACTATTCGCATGCATCTGAAACCAGGTTGTTCCTGAACTCTTAAGACAGTAGCTATTTCTCTCATTATGAGACCAAAACTGAAACCTTCAAAAGAAAAGCAGTAATACATTTCACCGGAATGTAATTTGTAAAGGAGAATTCCAATTCCTAATGCTCCACCACTCGAGACATCGATGGATTTCAAATCCTAACACCACAGCGTCCTACCCACAAGGAGATTCCAGCAGTACTCTGGGTTCTACGGGAAAAGAAGCATTTGAGAAACAATGCGAAGGAAGAGAACAATCCGTGCAAAGATTTTTGCATTCAGATGGTCCTTGGAAGGAAAGCAGGAAGAGTGACCAGAGGAGAAGCGAGCCGGATCTTCATACGTGGTGAAATCCACTCCAAAGGCATTAACTGACAAAGACACCAGAAAGGCTATCTTTCAAAAGTAAAATTGTGAGTAGAGCGGAACAAACTAAGAACGGAAAGTCAACAGGAAGGAATCAGGAAAGACAACTATTCAAAAACAATGAGCTATCTTAATTTGAAGGGGTAAGCGATGGTGGGACCCTGTCCCAAAGTGTCAATTTGAAAAGACACCCTCCATGTGAGGGTGGGGAGGGTAGCTCTCGAAACCCCAAGCCTAAAACAGGCCGTGAGAACACCCGTTGTGTAGTCGCCCCACGGACAAGACAAGCGCAGGTGTATGTGCGGAAGCTCAGGTTACCAGGAACTGTTGAATCTTCCCTGCCCACCCGTCCCGGAGCCCTGGGCTCGGCGGGCGGCGCGGGGCGGCGGGGCGGCCGAAGGTCGGCACGGGCTCCGCGGCGCACCAAGACCGGGCGCACCACGACCCGGGCGCACGGACGCGCTCCGGTAGCAGCGCCCTGGCACACCTGGCTCCCAACACCAGTTGAAAGCAGTCAAAGTGAATGAAAGCGGACGCGGCGCCTGGCACCGCTCCACGCAAGCACACAAAGGCGGGTTTTTAAAATCGAGGCTGAGTCCAAAACACTCGACCCCCGGCCGGCGCCTTTCGCCCGAGGGTCTCTTACCTCGGATCCGCCCTCGGGGCCGTGGCTTTCCCCGGAGACGCTTAGAGCCCGGACGAGGCAGGAGGCGGCCAAGAGAAAGCCCCCGTCCTGGACCACGCCCTTCCAATCCTCCGCGAACCGCCAAGCCGCCGTCTGCGCCCGGCAGAAGAGGAGCGATCTCCCGGGCGAGCACAGCGCCCGCCTCGCGCTGGGCAAGACCGCCGCGCCCGCCGCCGCCTGTGAAGTCTGGAGCTGCCCGCCCGCTCACCCGCTCGCCGCCAAAGCCAGACGCGCGCCACGCATGCCCAGTACCCCTGCGAGGAGTGAGCGAGAGCGCGCTTGCGAGTGCGCGCCTCGCGCTGCCGGAGCGAACTCCACTCTCCGGGTCTTGCCGGCAGCCGAGCCGCGGAGTATCTGGTCGACCCCGGCGCTGGAGGCGAACTGGGCGGTGGGGGCGGTGGGGGCGGTGGGGGCGGTGGGGCCGGGTGGGCGGGAGAGGAGCGGAAGAAAAGAAGGCGAGAGGCCGCGCTAAGTTATCTAGGCCATCAAAGTCGGACCAGGGTTCCCAGCTGCAGACAGGTTTCGAGAAGTGCCCTAGCAGGACCGACTAGCAGCTGGGAGACGCGGGAAGGGGAACCGAGCGTGTGGAGAGGTTCCCCTCCCGGCAAGGGTTGATGCCCCCGGCCATGGGAGCTCCCATCTACATCGCCCCGGGTCCTGGTGCACAACTTCTGGCCTCTATCCTACGGGTTGTAAGCCCGCCGCGCCCAAAGCCCCGCGAACCTTTGTCTTCCTTCTTGCGGCCCTCCCACCCATTTTCCCCCTTTTGTCGCTCTCCTCTTGTTTTGTCTCAATTCATGCCATCAACTGGTGGCACCCAAGGGCCTTCATTTGGTCCTTAGCTCCAGCCAGCAAGCCCAGACTCGCTTCGCTAGCCTGCCTTGGATCCCATTCTTAACGTAGCTCTTGCCAAGAGCCTGATGTGGTTTGAAGTGGTGGAGACTTTCCTGAATGCCTCTTGTAACTTAACCAGCCCTCGTGATTGGTGCCTCCTCCATGAGCAGCTCACGGAGCCACTCAGTGAGAAGCCCTTTAGTCTTCTAGTTTATTTTTCCTTACTCTTGAAACACTCATTTGTCATAGCTACGCCCCCTTCCTGTTCTAACTTCTTTAAAGGCAATTGACTCTCAGAAATCAACGAGGATTGGATAAAAGAGAACCTGCTTGCTTTGTGGAGCAAGGGAAAAGACAGCGCAGTCAGGGGAAAGCAACGTTTCACACCAAGGTGGTAATCAAAACCTTTATGCTGAAAGTTCAAATGTATCTTAAGTCCAGTCCCCTATCCTAAATGAAAATCCTCTCTTCATATTTCCACCATACCATCATCCACTTAAAGTTTCACAATGTTTTGAATCTTTATTTTTATCAATATGTATAATCATGATTATTGAGTTTTTACATATGCCAGGAACTAAGCAATTTTTATGTGTTATTTCTAATCCTTAAAACGAGATAGGCCTTATTATCCCCATTCAATAGGAAAATAAAGCTCAAAAGTATCATTTCTTTTGCCAAAGCCAGTTTTGATGCTAGAATGAAAATCCAGATCTGCTTAACAGACAGGTCTTTAGCGTTTGATTCTGGACATCAATTCAACTTCCCTTAACTTACACCACAGGTGCTCATTCTGACCCCTAGGAATTAACTAATCTCATTCTTTATAGACATTGCAAGTCTTGAAATATTTGAAGCAAACCTCTAAGTAGCTGTCAGAATATCTAATATTTTTCCATTCCTCAAAATTTGTAGATCCTTTCATTATTTGTCAAGTGGAATGGTGAACTCTCATAACCACACTCTTTACCCTGCTTTGAATATCCTTTGACTTTTCCTTTTCCTTCTCAAATGTGCACTGAAGACAACACAACAGGGGTGCCTGTGTGGCTCAGTTGGTTACGTGTAGGACTCTTGGTTTTAGATCAGGTCATGATCTCACCGTTAGTGATTTCAAGCCCCACCTGGCATCAGGCTCTGAGCTGACAGCACAGAGCCTGCTTGGGATTCTCTCTCTCCCTTTCTCTCCGCTCCTCCCCTGCTCACTTGCACGTGCTCTCTCTCTCTCTCTCTCTCTCTCAAAATAAACAAATAAACTTTAAAAAGAGAGAGAGAGAACACAACATTCAAATACTGTGAGCCAAGAACTTTGTCACAAAGTGATCGGCAGTCCCTTTGACCCAAGCATACCTACCCTGTCAATAAGATATCCCAAACTTGAGTAAGGCTTTTCTTTTAGCAAATGTATTTTACCTAGGGTTGAATAAAACATCCAAGTCTATTTTATATGGACTACAATTAAACCATACTAACCACATTACATAGTCTATACTTCTATAATTGTATATGCTTAAACCCAATTTTTGCCTTTAATCCATATTAAACTTCATCTTGTTTGTTTTAAGACATAATTTCAGATTTAAAAATCTTATTAGTGATCACTTTTAACTTACAGTATCTGTAAAGTTAATGAACATGGCTTCTTTGTGTCCAGTTAAGTAAGTTTATAAAGTTTATAAAAAATTAATAAATTCCAGTTTATGAAGTCTAATAAAAGTTATATAAAAGAGGCTGAGAAAAGAGCCTTGTAGCCAACCACCAAGAATAATCTCCAAGACAATAATAATAAATGAACCAACACTTTTCAAGATCATACATTTTATTTCATGCAATCATACTATAACCAACAAGGATTTTATGAAAAGTTTTCTAAATGCTTTACTGAAATGAAAATTCACTGTCTCTAGCATCCCCAAATATACCGGTCCAAGTATTTATTAAAGAAATAAAAGGGGGAAAAGAAGCAAATCTAGTTAAACTGGATCTGTTTTCAAACTAACCCATTCTGGCATCAACGATCTCCATCACCTTTTCTAAGTGCTTGGAGCCACTGTTAATAATCTTTTTTATACTTTTCTGAGAATTGGTCGAACTTTCCTGTTTATAGTGCTAACCATGTACAAGTTTCTCCTTTCTGAAAATCTCATTTGTTCATGTTGGTATGTGGGATGAAAATGATGCAGGACAGAATGAGGGCAGATATATGGAGTGAATGGGGTCTTTCAGATGTGGGGTGTAGTTGCAAAACTTGAGGACCATATTAAGTCTATAGCTGGGTGTAAAAGCCAGATGCAGAAAATGGGAAGGAATTATAGTGCTGAACGTATACAATCTGAAGACTAAGAGCTATATCTAAACTACCAAGGAGACAAATATATTCTTCAAATACCCCCTCTCCATCCCAGTCCCCCAATCTAATGTCTGAATGTCACGTAGGGACTGCTATGTGTAGCTTTGCAGGCAGTCTTAAAAGCAAATAATGCGAACCATATCTGTGGATAAATTAGAGAAGGTATACAGGCATCGCTTGTTTTATTGCTCTTCGTTTTTTTTTGTGCTTCAAAGACACTGGGTGGATTTTTTACAAATTGAAGGTTTGTGGTAGGCCTGCATCCAGCAAGTCTATCAGCACCCTTGTTTCCCAAGAGCATTTGTTCACTTCATGTCTCTGTGTGCCATTTTGGTAATTCTTCCTATATTTAATTTTTTTTCGTTATTATTATATTTGACATGGTGATCTGTAATGAGTGATCTTTGATGTTACTATTGTTACTGTTTTGAAGCTCCAGGAACTAAAAACATACAACATATCAGATATATAGTCATGAAAAGAAGACTGGCGTATCTGTATGGATATCACACACAATGGACTCAAGATAAAAAAATATATATTATTGGAGATAGGGTCATCACTTAATGATAAAATCTACAAGGAGAAATTGATAAATCCACCATTATGGGGAGATATTTCAACACCCTTTCACCTATTGATAAATTATTCAGAATTCCACGTATATACACTGACATTGATGTACGACATATAGAGAGGACAGCGTGGGCATACAATACTTAGAGAATGCACATTCTCATTAAACCCATAAGAAGTATTTACATACATTAGCTAGCTTATTTAATACGTTTCAAAGAATTGTATTATCTAGTCCAAGGGTTGAGAAACATTTCCTGTAAAGGGCCAAATAGTAAGAATGTTTGCTTTGCAGGTCTCTGTTGCAGCTACTCAACTCTGCTACTGTAGCATGAAAGTTGCCGTAGAAAATACACCTATGCAATTCAACTATCTTTTCCTGCAGGAGCAAGGATAGTAATTAAGCTAATGGCCATGGCCATTTTCCCATAAAACTTATTTAGGCCCACTGAATTTGCACTTTATATAATTTTCACATACCTCAAAACATTATCCTTCTTTTGTGTTTTTCAACCATTTAAAATGTGCCAACCATTCGTAGTTCACGAGTGTAGACAAACAAGTGGCAGGCTGGGTTCATTCATCACTGACTTAGACCTTGTAATCTCTACTAAAATCTCCCGATAGATTTTAGGAATCAGTAGACTAATTTTTTAAAGATTTAAATTTAGGTGGGTGATGTGTATTGAGGAGGGCACCTTTTGGGATGAGCACTGGGTGTTGTATGGGAACCAATTTGACAATAAATTTCATATATTGAAAAAAAATTTAAATTTAGCTTTAAATTTAAATAATAGTGCGTTTTAATTTCTTTTTTTTTTAATTTTTTTTAATGTTTATTTATTTTTGAGACAGAGAGAGACAGAGCATGAACAGGGGAGGGTCAGAGAGAGAGGGAGACACAGAATCCGAAGCAGGCTCCAGGCTCTGAGCTGTCAGCACAGAGCCCAACGCGGGGCTCGAACTCACGGACTGCGAGATCATGACCTGAGCTATAGTCGGACGCTTAACCGACTGAGCCACCCAGGCGCCCCATGCGTTTTAATTTCTAAAGATTGACTTCAATAAATGGGATTTAAAAATAGACTTCAAAAAAATAAAATAAAAATAGGCTCCACAAATAACTCATGGATCAAAGAAGAAATCATGAATGAGAATTTTAAAGTACTTACAATTGAATAAAAGAGAACTAAATTTTGATATACCCAGATCATGAAATATTCATGGTGTACATGAGGTAACAACTGCTGTGTTCAGTAGCAGAGGTAACTCTTAGAAACATAACACTGAGTGAAGTTCACAGAAGACCGCATATAAGTTGCCCTTTCACAAAGCTCAGAAACAAGCAAAACTAAGTGATATGTTATCTAGGAACACATATACATCTGTTTAAAACTGATGTGTGGGGCACCTGGGTGGCTCACTTGGTTAAGCATCCGACTCTTGATTTCAGCTCAGGTCATGATCTCATGGTTTGAGGGTTCTAGCCCCATGTTGGGCTCTTCACTGACAGTGTAGAGCCTGCTTGGGATTCTCTCTCTCCCCCTTTCTCTGCCCCCCGCCCTCCCCCCCCCAGAATAAATAAATAAACATTAAAAAGAGAAAACTAGTATGTAAACAAAGGAATGTTATTCACAAAATTCAAGACAGTGGTTTCCTCTGAGGGCAGGAAGGGAGCTAGAACAAGGCTAATGTGGATAAATTGCAATAGTATTGTAAAGTGAGTCACCTTACAGTGTCCCTGCTTCTGCAGGAGGAAAAGATTGTTGAACTGCATACAGCAGGGAGGACATTAATGCAGGGAGTCAGCTATGGCTAGGGACAGTCTGGAAGAGGTGAGGCAGAATGACATAAGAAGGACAAGGCAATTGTCTGATTTGTAGCGCAAGTGATCCAGTTACTGTTCTTTTATTTACCTTGACACAGGTCGGCAGAATGCCTCGTTGCTTATTATCCCTGACCTTTCAATGACTGATGAGCTCTGGAGATAAAACACTCCTTTCTGAGCAGGACCACAGCTACTCTGTTCCTAATTTTAAATGTGAAGCTCATTTTTACAGTAAGATTCATTTCCCCCAGAAATTCTAGTGCTTCTGTACAATTGAGGAAAATTTCATTTTTGAATCTGAGAGATATTTATCAATTTACTAGTAACAACTGAATATTCCTTATTTTTATCTTCTTTATTTTTTTCCTGAATATTCTTTAAAATGCAAAACAGACACCATTTGTTTTATCTTTTTGAGATCATTTTCTGCTTATTCCACGGAACTGGAAATTTGCCATTCAAGAACAACACTTATTTCACTATTTGCAACTTTTCTAGTCAACACTAGGCTTTTTGTTTTTCTACGTGTGTCTAAGTAGATGAGATTCAAAAGGAAAAAAAAAGGTAAAACAACGGTGGGAAAAAGTAATCACCAATTTTAAATGACAGTATCGCCATTAAATGGAATTCTCTCTTATGGTTGAAAGGAGTGAGGTGGTAATTAACTACTAACTTTGGTGGACATCAAGATATATAGTTGTTAAGGTGGAGGGAGGGGAAGGAAGGCAAGTTGCAATGCACTATCTAGTATGAATTAATTTGTATTAAAAAAAGAATATAAGACAGAAATATAAGCCAACATTTTTTAATATGAAATTTATTGTCAAATTGGTTTCCACACAACACCCAGTGCTCACCCCAACAGGTGCCCTCCTCAATACCCATCACCCACCCTCCCCTCCCTCCCACCCCCCATCAACCCTCAGTTTGTTCTCAGTTTTTAAGAGTCTCTTATGGTTTGGCTCCCTCCCTCTCTAACTTTTTTTTTCCTTCCCCTCCCCCATGGTCTTCTGTTAAGTTTCTCAGGATCTACATAAGAGTGAAAACATATTAAGCCAACATTTTAACAGTATTTTTATGGGGAGAGAGATGACTGTATAGTTAGAAGTTACTTCCATTCTTTCAGTTAATATAATTCTATAATATTTGAATTTTTAACTATCTACCTACATTATTCTGTGGCAGAGAAAATAACATAGTAATATTTTATTATCTATTGTGAATTTTTGGTGTTTCTGAATGCTTTATTCCTTCTAGAACTCAGCTAGATTTTTAAAATTTTTGTCCCTAGTGCCTAAAATTGTGTTTTTATGGCTTTAAGTTCCTGAGCTATAATAACCCTCAGGCTATTTTACAATTCCCTTTGGCTATGCTCATTGGCATTGCAAACACAGACTCTGTTTCCTTAAGTTGGCACCCAAATTTTTTTCTTCATTGGTAGCAGAATCCCGAGGGAGGGGTAGAAATAAAGCAAAACAAAAGAAAACTCTTATTACAAATTTGGAAGTTTTTAAAAAGCAAATTAGGATCTCTGAACAGCTTTCTCACTCAAATATCCCTGGTGCTCAAGAAAATTCCAACAACCTTACAAATAATTTCCCCGATAACAGCATATAAATCCAAGTTTCAGCAAGGCAAGAGCAAATATATCCCCCAGATTCCACGTCTAATTTCATCACAAAGGACTTGGAACTACGCACATACACACGGAGAAAAGAGAGGAAAACATCCAACATGTACTATAAACGCTTATTGACTTTCCAAATACGCTACAACTTTCCTTTCCTTTAATAGACACTTTTTTTGAATGCAAAGCTTTCGAAGCATTTCTCACACTGTCTTACCATGTTAAGCAGAGCATTTCTGATCTTATTACTCGTAGGTATCATTGTGAGCATTCATGACTCTACTACGCAGGTAGTAAAGGGGGTGTGTAACCCCTTATGCAAAGCTCTTGCAACTAGGCATGGAAATCTAATGAAGGTACTCTTCATACAGGTTATCTGCACCGGATCTTGCCTGGTGCTTATGCCATATATTCATAACACCCCCAGCAGGGTCTGTAATTAACACATTTTTTCTGCAGCAAAACATATTCACACAAATTAGAACTAAGTTCATAAGTAACCTTGTATCACTTCAGATCAAATTTGCTGCCAAACAAGTGTAAGTCAAGTAAGGCTTTGTCAGCAGATGAAATTTGAAAAACAAAGAAATAATTTTTTAAGGAGTCTTTCAACTCAACATTGCAGATAAAGTCTTATGCACCAGAATGGTGGTACCACAAAGCCACTGTATATTGTTCACCTCAATAACTCTCATTTTGAGTACTTGATGTCTGTCCGATTCTTTAAGTCTTTCTGCCCTTACTGTGCAATTGGGAATCCCTCCATCCATGTTGTGGCTGTGATGTCCTCTACTGTCTTCTGCCCTGATAATTTATTACTTTCAATCTTCTGTGACTTAAAACAATGGGCAACCAAATTATTATAATCGTGTATGAAATCACAGTAAGTTTTACATAAGGAGCTCAAAAGTTATATTATGATAAGAGGTGTAAATTTTGCTCGTGTTCTTAATGACACCTATTTCAACAATTTAGAGGCTTTTTTGGTTTGCTAGTGATTATTACTTGTATGCACAATATTTTAGATTGTTATCCTTTAAAAATTAACTCCAACTTCTTGCGCTTTAACAAAAATGTTTCATTTTATAGATGTCACCTACTTACAGGGAATGACATCTTATGAAACCCTATTATTCAAATATATGTCTTTTTCGTCATATCAAAGTAAGTTAAGGTTTAAAATTTATTCATTCTTTCACCAAAAAAAAATAGGTTATGACAATAAAATAGTATTTATAAAAGCTTAAAGAACAATTTCAGGGTGACATTTCTTTTTTTTATTTTTTATTTTTTGAGAGAGAGAGAGAGAGAGAGAGAGAGAGACAGAGAGAGCACAAAAGGAGGAGGGGCAGAGAGACAGGGAGAGAGAGAATCCCAAGCAGGGTCTACACTGTCAGCACAGAGCACGACGTGGGGCTAGAACTCCTGAACTGTGAGATCATGACCTGAGCCAAAGCTGAGAGTCGGATGCTTGACTGACTGAGCCACCCAGGCTCCCCTGAGGGTGACATTTCTAAATAATCACAGTCATCTGTCTTTGCTCAACTTGCAATTTCTTCCATTTTCTGACCCCACCCTATACATTTATCCTCATTTTTTAGTGCCTGGTCAGCCTTTCCAGGCTCTAATATGCAGAGCCCTTTGGCCACATTTATCACTGCAATACATAGGAACCCTGGGGAGGAGCTGGAGGGTCATGAGTGGAAGTCAATGTGGGAATGTCCATGATGCAAGGTGCCAGGAGAAATGTGGCCAAAGCTGGTGAAAGATTAATACCAGATGCTAGGAGAATGAGGTGATGAAAAGAAAAGTGTGGAAAACAGTGAGAACCCACAAACCTAGTCAGGTGACTCAAGCATGAGAATGCATCGTAAGGGCCTCTGACTCATCCTTTCAGCAAAGGTTCAAGCACCTGCCAAGCATAGGGATAGGCCCTGGGGATATAACAAGGAGTACAAAATGGTCCCCACCCTGGAGGGTTTGCAGTATCAGCAATTAAACAGACACACACAAACAGTGACAACCATATGCCATTTTGTAACAGCACAATGTAATATCAAGCACTGTCAGCACAGAGAAATGGATGCCCACCTCCGCTATGCAAAATCCAGCGGGCATCCTAGAGACTTCTATTGTTTCTCACTGACTACCTTCCAACTTCCTCGCTGTTCCTCGAGCACTCTAGCACACCTCCACCACAGTGCCTTAGCACTTGCCATTCCTGTCTCCTGGAATGCTCTCTTTCCAGATAGATACATGGCTCACTATTTCACATCACTGAGGTCTCAGTTCAAATGTACCTCATCAGAAAAGATTTCTCTGACAAGGGCGCCTGGATGGCTCAGTTGGTTAAGTGTCTGACTTCGGCTCAGGTCATGATCTCGGGGTCCGTGAGTTCGAGCCCCACGTGGGGCCCTGTGCTGACAGCTCAGAGCCTGGAACTTGCTTCAGATTCTGTGTCTCCCTCTCTCTGCCCACTCCCCACTCATGCTCTGTCTCTCTCTCTCTCTCTCTCTCTGTCAAAAATAAACATTAAAAAAAATTTTTTAAAGATTTCTCTGACCAATTAGCCTATTTGAAACCTTCTAACTTGTCTCTACTTCCTATCTTCTATTCCACCAACCAATGTTCATGTATTTTCCAAGACAAAAACCTATCATTAATTCAATCATGCATTCACTCATTCATTTACTCACTTGATCACTTATTTTTACTTAATAACATGTTATGGAAACCCACTGTGTGGATTTATTTCCCTCTAAATTCCTTCAAAGTGCCTTGACTCCTTTATACTATCCTTATGCCTATGTACATTCTGTATCCATTCCCCCCAGCCCATCCCCCCATTCCTAGCTCCCTTGACAAACTGCTACCTGCTCTTCATAACTCAGCTCAAATTTTCATCATTAATTCATTCAGTTATGCTCAGCACTGGGGAAACAGTGAATAAATACTGCAAATAAAAATCCCTGTTCTAGGCTTCTGGGTGGCTCAGTTAAGTGTTCAGCTCTTGATTTTGGCTCAGGTCATGATCTCATGGTTCGCGGGATCAAGCCCTGCATTGGGCTCCATGCTGGGTATGGAGCCACATGCACTTTCCCTTTCTCAAAAATAAATAAATAAATAAATAAATAAATAAATAAATAAAATCCCTCCTCTCACAGAATTTACATAAGGGACACAGACAATAAAGAATTGAACAAGATGATTTCAGACTGTGATAAGTGCTATGAAAAAAGGGCAATGTGAGGCAATTTGGGGGGGGGGGATTAAGAGAGAAACAGAATGTGCCTGTGTGTGTGCATATGCATGCGTGTGTTACAGGGTACAATGATCTGTACTTGGCACACAGTGGGTTTTCATTAAACGTTATTAAGTAAGTGAGCAAGTGAGTAAATGAGTGAGTGAATATGTGATTGACTTAATAATAGATTTTTGTCTTAGAAAACATGTGAGCATTGGTTGGTGGAATAGAAGGTAGGAAATGGAGCCAACTTAGAAGGCTGGTCTTCTGTAGAGAGAAAAATAATGATGGCCTGAGCTAAGACAGTGGGAATAGAGAAGAGAGACCACATTTGAGACACAAATAGAATTGTCATATGATTGAATATGGAAGAAGTCAATGAAGGAAGAGGATTCTGATATGGGTGTCCAGATGGGTGGTGCCATTGAGTATAAGGTAAAACCAGGTTTGGTGAAAGGAGGCTGTACCAGGGAGATAATCCATTCCATGCTGGACATCTTGGGATTGAAGTCTCTTTGTTATAGGTGGAGACAATTAACATGTAGTTACAAGCATAGAGCTATGAGTGAAGTCAAGACAGAAGACAGGTTTGGAATAGCATGGATGTCTTCACCCTCAGAAAAATGTAGTAGTGTAAGAAGACAAAATTTAAGGATAATTTAAGATGTCAAGAGGTAGAGAGAGGCAAAGAAGTCTCCACTGAACACAGAGAAACAGGTAATAGGGTGAAAGAAGACAATTAGAAGATGAACCCATGGGAAGTAAGGAAAGAGTGAGGGATGCAAGGATGCTTAGAGACATTGGTTAACAGAAATAGTCCAAAGGTATGAAGAAAGGTAATGATAAGCTAAGAACTCAAATTTATTTTATTAAGGGATTATAACACGCCAGAGACCATTTTTAGCAGTTTGCATGGCTGGATACATTCAGTTCTTACAACTCTTTTGAGATTATTATTATTCTTCCCACTCTATAGATGAGAAAATGAGGCAGAGAGAGGTGAACTTGCAGCCCAGGTTTCCACAGGAAGCAAACGACAAAGGCAAGATGCAGAGTCCAGCCGTAGTACTCCATGGCCCACGTTTGCACAGATGGATGAGTGTGCTTCATGAGCGCCCTTTGCGATGGCAGTTTCAGCGGAGTGGCAGCTCTGTGGCCTGGGGAGGTGAAAGGAAGATGAGAAAGTCGAGAGAGCAAATGTAGACAGACTGCTGTTTGCAAGAAGCTTAGCTAGGAAGAGGGGTAGAGTAATAGCTGGAAGGGAACACAGGAGTGGGAGAAGCTGTTTTGTGTTTAATGAGCAAGTGTAGAGCATGTGGTCTGATAGATTCTGTTTACATCGCACTCTAGAATTGCTAGAACCAAAATGAGGGGGTTGGATGAAAAGATATGCACGTTACTTCCAGCCCTGATTCTACTATTCCACAACTTGGAAATTCTCTCTCGGTGCAGCCAGATGGACCATTTCACTCCATAAAATTAGTTGGAAAATAATTTCATACACTTTGAAAGATGAATTTAAATAGAAATAAGTGCCTGTGTATTCTAGTTTCCTTATAATTCATGAGCTTTTCATATTTTTCCATCCTGGTCTGTGACACTTTTTGTCCTTAGGAGAGACCTGAAGTTTTTGCTGTCTTCTGACAAGTTTTTGTTTTCTTTTTCTAAGCTTAGGAAAAAAGGAGTCATAGTATTCTGGGTTCATGTTATTTTCCTCATTGCCTTTCATTTGTGCTCTGCCCTTCCTTCCACAGGAAAAAAATTAAAGCACAGGAAGTTATAGAAAAGCCCTATTGTTTCTTTCACCATATGTCCTATGCCCTATCTAATGTAATCATTAGTGTTGTTTCCTGCCATTCTCTCTCTACTAAATCCCTTGAAACACCTCAGCTTTGAGCCCTTCTATCTTTTGCTTCTGCTAAACTTTTTTCGAAAACATTATTTATTTATTTTGAGAGAAAGAGAGAGAGAAAGCACACGCAAGTGGGGGAGGGGCGGAGAGTGGGAGGAGAATCCCAAACAGGCTCCCCCTGGTCAGTGCAGATCCCAATGTGAGGCTGGAACTCTCAAACTGTGAGATCACGACCTGAGCCGAAGTCTGCCGCTTAACTGACTGAGCCACCCAGGTGCCCCTCTTATGCTAAACTTTTCCTTCTACGAGCAACTGCAATGGACACATACCAATTCCAAATCGATTCCAAAGCACTTCATTTGGTTTCTATGTTCATTTGCACAAAGCCCTTTCTCGGCACACATCCTTCAATTACACATATTCCTATCTTTTTCTTACCTTGGCACAACCTTTCTATATCCAGTTGCTCATTTTCCTATTCACACAATGTCCGTTTTCAATTATCCACCAGTAGGACTATAAGATGGGGGAGAGACTGGCTGTAAAATATATAGAACTCACTTCTTTTCTGGCTCTCTGATGTGTTTTCACACTTACCAAAATTAGGATATACCCACTTTTGGAAAATCACAACACTTCATACAAAGTAAAGCTATACTTGGAAAACATGTCTCAAAAGGAATTAGAAAGCTGTCCACTTAGCAAATCTTTGCTCCTTCCTCATTTCTATTCTGGGCAGCCCTCCATACAATGGATGAATAGCATTATCTCCTAGACAAATGCAAATAATCTTCATAGAGAGATCTTTATTTTCCTCTCTAAAACATGATATCGTTCTAGCTCACAATTCCCTGGAGCAAGGTGATAATTAAAGTGTTTCAGGTTCAAAGGCGTTCCTGATGAGCTAGCTTCAGACAGGACGGAGGATAAACAGAAACGGCAATGATATCATAAGTGAATCAGGTTGTAATGTTAATAAGACGTTGAAGATAAGAAGTGTCTGTCTAGTATCAATAATTGACTCTATTCACGTTTTCCCTGACACATGTGAATCCAAATCCCATCGTTCACAACAGTAGTTATTTTGGCAGGTAAACGCACCTAGCGAAGATGAACGGAGCTCATACAAAGATCCTCCGTCAGTACTATAAGCCTGTTCCGTGATAGCACCTCATTATAAAGAGACCTAAAACATTTTGTGACAGCAGGCAATACTTCCCTAGATATAGCAGAAATCTTTGCAGCTCTGAATCCAAATAATGATTCGCACTCTTTATCTTTACAGGATGTGCCTTCGTAACTACAAAAGATTTTAGAATAGTCAGCAATGATCTGAGGCAACCCAAGTCCTTTTTTCTACAGTAAGCAACATTTTCAAGTGGATGATTCTAAACCAATTTAATCGGCTTCATCAGGCAAGTGTTCCTTCATTTTACTCTTGGTAAAAATTATTTTTACATTATTTGATACAATAAGTAGTTCCTTCATTCTATTTTTCCTTATTTTTGATTCTTCTTATTTAAAAAAAAAAAAGAAGGGGCACCTGGATGGCTCGGTCGGTTGAGTGTCCGACTTCGGCTCAGGTCATGAGCTCACAGTCTGTGAGTTCGAGCCCCACGTCGGGCTCTGTGCTGACAGCTCAGAGCCTGGAGCCTGTTTCAGATTCTGTGTCTCCCTCTCTCTGTGACCCTCCCCCGTTCATGCTCTGTCTCTCTCTGTCTCAAAAATAAATAAAAACGTTTAAAAAAATTTTTTTAAATAAAATAAAATAAAATAAAAAAAAGAAGAAGCAGAAACCAGGTTGTTGAACCAGAAAAATGTTACACTGGCTAGGAATATGGGCCTTTTGAGGTTAAAACAATTAAGTGGCAAATACAATGCAGATGCTTTTTGTCTATTAAAATTGTATGTCCATGTTTAAAAGGCTAAAAAATAAAAAACTTAGAATATGTGATTTACGCCATCCAATAGTGAGAATTCATCTCAATGTGAGATTCATCTGTGAAAGGAAAAATTTCCCCTACGTGAGTTTTTGCATGGATCCATTTCCTATATTCCTGGGACACAACAGTTCCTGACTTTTTGACAAGACCCACCTCTTAGAGCTTCGATACTCTTTCCTAATGGTCATTGGGAGGAAGCTTCTCTTTGCTTTCTCTGGGGGAAAAGGCCAGCACACTCTCCTGCCGCTATTCCCTAGTGACCTACTGTCCCTCCCCACTTTTAGCTCCTAAGGGTTCTGCCAATTGGTTTTAATCCAATTCAACTTTTTAACTACGGGCTTAGAAAGGCAACTTAGATTTTTATAACATTTCTCTTGCTTTATAAAACATAAGATAAAAAGATTATTATAAAATACTGACTTGCAAACACCTAAATGGCCTTGGCTATGCTTTTATTGGCAGAGTTTAGGAAAGCGCTGTGGTACCAAGACCTTTTAAGAGATAGAATCTTATTTCTGAAATGGATTTGGACAATATGCAATACATGTAAGAAAGTTGTGTTTTCCCGCTGCAGTGGAAAACATGTGTTTTGCTCATGGATTTGACTCTACTTGCCAGAATAACTTTCCAGATGTTTTAAAAGCTCTAAACAACTGCAGACTTTCTGATCTGCTCTGGTTCAAAAATTGATTTACAAAGAAAACATGTGGGTCTGTGACATGAATGAAAACAAAAATATTCCTCTTAACCACTCTATAATACCCAAATATTTTAGATATGGCCTTAGATTAAAAGCATTTTATAGATTTTTTTTCCTAAGACATGTATACAGGCATTTATACACATAATCTCTTGGAAGGGATTATAGTCTGAATAGAAAATTGTTCCCATTTTTCTCAATGCAACTAATTGTTACTGCTAGACTATGCCCTTTTGTCGTTTCTGCAGCTTTTTGTTGACTTTCAGTAAATGATATTCTGGTAAGATGTAAGTATGCCCAGCACACATTGATCTGTCTTCCTTTATGGGCTCCTAAAATGCATGAAAAGTATTTTATATTACATACTATTCATTCTTCTTCAGTTTTTACCCTGGCTATTTCTTTCTAGTTAGCCTCCAGCTATGTTTTGTTAGTGTTGTTGTTTGTTTGTTTAGTATTTGCATAATTTAAAGAGACTATTTGTATCTCATTCTTTCATGATCAACTGTCAACCAATACTTCTTTTTCCTGCCTCATTATACCTACAGACTTCACTCTGTGCTATTTTTCCTAACCTTGTTTGGATCTAAATCCCTTATGTTTTAGTTTCATTTATGTGAACTACTCAACTTTCCCTTTCCCTCTGTACAAAGTCCTCCAGGAAATCATATTCTCATGTCCACTACAATTCAGAAATACAAGTGTTTTAAAAGGAAATTCCAAATAAAACAGAACAAATCTATTGTGTATTAAAATTTAGTGTGGAGTGTGCTTGAGATTCTCTCTCTCCCTCTGCCCCTCTCCTCCTCTCCCACTTTCTCTCTGGGGACCCTGGGTGGCTCAGTCAGTTGAGCATCCTACTCTTGATATAGGCTCCAGTAATGATGCTAGGGTTGTGGGTTCAAGCCCCACATTGGGCTCCACTCCAAGGGTGGAGCCTGCTTGGGACTCTCTCTCTCTCCCTCTGCCCCTCTCCCCTGCTCACACTCTAAACAAACAAACAAGTAATAAAATAAAATTCAGTACGTATTTTCCTTTATAAATATTTACCAAACTTTTATATGTTTCTTTATTTCATGTTATACACAAGTTTCCAAACATCAAGAATCTGTTTTCAGTATCTTTTTAAACACTAGTCAGTCATCTCTAATTAAAACTTTTTATATTCATCCCCTAGATGTAGGCTTTATCTTGTTCACCTATATATGACTACTGCCTAAAGCAGAACAGCTGGTAAGCAATAAAGTACCATTGATTAAATAAATCTCACACTTCTGGAGGGGAAATGGGGGAGGCATTATGTCTAGAGCACTTTGCTAAGTAATTTTACATATATATGTGTATATACACACACACACACATAAAGCACACACATAAAACACACACACACACACACACACACACACACACACACACACACACACATTTCATGTAATCTTCTCAAAGTCCTGTGAAGGAAGTATTATTATCCCCATTTTACAAATGAGGAAACAAACTCAGGGAGAGAGGGAAGTAATTTATCCAAATTTATACAGGTAGAAAGTTGCAAATTATTAAGCTCCAAACACAGGCTCTTTGAGTAACATAAAAGAGAAACATGATCCATACAAATTGCATTCTTTCCTATTTCCCTCTGTTGTGGCTGGTCCTAAGGAAAACTTAAAAAATAGAATCAATCTTCAATTCTTTTCTTTCTCCTCAAGACCTAAGTTTTGGTGCCCCAACTTTTTGCTTTATCCATCCCAACCAACCCCCAAAAGCTTCTGCTATGGACATTTCCTCCATCATTGTGAGTCTATGTGCCTTGATCTGGTTCTCCAGCTATCCTCAGCCTTACTAACATCCAATTACCCACCTTTCATCAAACCCTGTATCTCATTGCTTCATACTACTTGCAGTTTTGAGATTGAAAACTTGCTTATTAGGTAACCACTCCTCCCTAATGTTGAAAGCTACAAGTGTCTAGAATTATATGGTCGTGATTTTATGGCCTACATGTCACTGCCCATTGTAATCAAAAGAAGTAAACTTAAATTAGGCTGTATGGAGTTAAACAGTACTACTATTAAACAGTAGTGAAACATTCAGTTATTTCACTCAAAAATAAAGGCTGGGGGTATCTGGGTGGCTCAGTAAGTTAAGCATCCCACTCTTGGTTTCAGCTCAGGTCATGATCTTACGGTTCCTGGGATGGAGCCCCAGGTCAGGCTCTGTGTTCATAGTGCAGAGCCTGCTTGGGATTCTCTCTCTCCCTCTCTCTCTGTCCCTCCCCAATCTCACTCTCTCTCTCCCTCTCTAAATAAATAAACATTAAAAAATCATAAAATAAAGTCTGGAGGTAGGCAGTTTAAAACCAGGGGAAGAGTTTCAATATCATAAAAGACACAGGTTCTTCCCATATTTCCCATCTGCCAATCATGTGATTGCACAATGGTTAGAGATTCTTCTTCAGTATTGTGCAGTCACACAAAAGTTGCAAAAGGAGTAAGAAAGGAGGTATTCTCCTTAAGGCATCTCTCTGTTACAAGGGAGGAAATCATTTCCAAATAGCCCCCGCTAGCCTCTCCCATGTCTCTTTGGCTTGACTTGGTTCACCTGCCCACACCTAAGGCAATAAATGATGAAGGACAACAGGGCTGCCATGATGTAGTAACCCCTACAGGTACTGCTTCCTCACTATCTCCCAACACCTCAGTTTAAATACACAATATGTTTGCACTGATAATAGAATTTCCATTACTGCTTTTAACAGAATCATTATAATAGTTTCCTATTTGCCAACCATGGCCACAGTCTTGTACCACAAATGTACATTAGTTTTATTTTAGTAGCAAGAAACAATAAGTATTATATGAGTGGAAATAGTGACTAAGTAAGGTAAAGTTTTATTTAATTCCTTTGTCATTTGGTCCAATCTGTGACCGTAAAATTTTGCTGAGGGGGTCCCTACTAGCAACTAGATAATGAAAACTGGCCCATGTGACATTAGAATAGTGTCAGAGAAAAGGGCATGGCTAGCATATTTGAAAATATTGTATCTGTCAGTGTAGTACCTGTTTGAATTTATTGTGTTAATTTCCTATGCTTCTTATATTTACCCAGAGTTCCAACTTTCCAGTGTTAGTCCAGACATTGAAGTGGTAACTCTATGTGTAGTGTCTATGTGTAGAATGAAAGAACCATTCCAACCATTAAAATAATATACACAAAAACTCTGTTTTAACGTCATGTAACTTTAAAGCTTCAATATAAATATTTTATTTAAGGATCCTTCTTCATTTATACTGTGATAGTTTCAAGACTATATTCCAGTCTTCCATTACTGCATAACAAACCACTCAAAACTCAGTGACTTAAAACAAAATAATCATTTATTTTGCTCATGAGTTTGCAATATTTGGGCTGGTCTTTGTTGGAAAGGCATGTTTTGTTCACCCCAGCATCAGCTGAGACAACTTGACCAGGGCAAAGTCTACTTCCACGATAGTTCGTTTACACAGCTAGCAAGTGCCTAGCTTAGCTGCAACTCAGCTGAGGCTGTTGGATGGGTGTGCAGTGGGTCCTCTACACATGAGCTTCTCTGCATGAGCCTCGCCATAGGACTGCTTGGGCTTCCTCATGGCATGGCAAATGGATTCCAGAAGCTAATATTTCACAAGGAAGTTGAAACTGTAAGGATCTTAAGGCTTAGGCTCAGAAACTGTGACATTATCACTTCTGCTGTATTCTATTAGCCGCACAAACCCTACCCAGACTTAAAGCAAGTGAACATAAATTCCTCCTTGTTGATGAGAGGAGTGCTCCTCCCTGACAAAAAAAGAAAAAAAGGAAAAAATATTTTTTTAATCTTTAATCTCTATAGGCTAGAAGGAGAATTTGGTTCTGTTTTCAAGGTTCATTCCTATGGAAATTCCCTATTCTTTATAATACAGTACAACCAAACCCAGTTTTGTAAATAAAAACCACAGTGAAAATATAGCACAGTTTAAGGATAGAAACTACCATAATTTTTGGCATTAAAAATGGTCTCTCCGCTTTAACTGGTAACATCAATATTATCTGTCATCCAAAATTAAATTGTGTACTTTATATTTTAGAAATTATACTAATGCTATGTATTATTTTAGATAGCTATTTTGGGTTTTCACTATTAAAGAGTCATAACTTGATTTTTCTTGAGGTATTTGGAAACATTTGCTCATTTGGAACTGAGATTAACAACAATTTCTACTTACAGAGCCCCAATTTTCTTCTAAGTCTTTTTTTGTGATATCATCTTTACCCTTAAAACATATACTGGGAAAGTTATTTTTATCACGTGTTTTAGACAACAAAACCAAAGCCTAGCTATGTGAATTAATTTTTTTCAAGATTACTAAAAATTTTAGCAACAGAATCAGGACTCAACTTTAATGTCCAACCAATGCTTTTCTCTAAGAAAATTGGTCAAATTTTCACCATATAGCAATACTGGTAATTATGACTAAAAAAATGGTCTTTGCTTATACTTCTTTATTTTAATTAAACAATTCTTAATTGGGTAAGGTATATCTTCTCTTAAAATGCAACATTCTAATTATATACTCTAGGGGCGCCTGGGTGGCTCAGTCGGTTGAGCGCCGACTTCGGCTCAGGTCACGATCTCGCGGTCCGTGAGTTCGAGCCCCGCATCGGGCCCCTGTGCTGACAGCTCAGAGCCCGGAGCCTGTTTCAGATTCTGTATCTCCCTCTCTCTGACCCTCCCCTGTTCATGCTCTGTCTCTCTCTGTCTCAAAAATAAATAAACGTTAAAAAAAATTATATACTCTGTTAGATGTTCTAAAATTGTATTTTTTGAGAGGGAGAGAGAGCATGTGCGTGCACGTGCATGCGAGTGGGGGAGGGGGAGAGGGAGGAAAAGAATCTTAAGCAGGCTCCATGCCTAATGGGGAGCCCAATGCATGGCTCAATCTCACGACCATGAGATCATGACCTGAGCCCAAATCAAGAGTCAGTCGCCTAACTGACTAAGCCACCCAGGTGTCCTTCTAAAATTGTATTTTAATATGTAGTTATAAGAGAGTGAACCAGAATGGGAAATTTTTCTATATAGAGTTATGTGGAACATAGCAGGTAACTTCTGATGATAAATAAATCTAAAGTATTATTCTATAATGAGAGAATAGTATTAACTCAATATAGGGCACACTGAAGTAGTTTTCAGTTAACTTTTTACTTTTACGAGGATGATATAGTTGGACTTTATAGAAATTGAAAGATTTCATCATACAGTAAATGACAAATATCACAGGTTTTTCTTCTATTTATTATTTTTCTGCTGAAGAAAATGCCTTTTTTTATTTGTGAGAAAACTCTATGTTCTCTGGTTTTACAGGCATCATTAACATTGTTTGTCAGTTATTGTTTAACAACAATGTGCAAGGTTAGGCATGAGCAGTCAAAGCAATAAAGTGAGAGACTAAAAAAGCGAGTAGGTATTTGCACTGGTAGTGTTTTTCCTTCCAAGGATACGCTATTCAGAGTTTCTAGTACTATTAGTCAGAGGACCACTTCCTCCTTGAACATTTTGATGATAGTGCTCCCCCCACTCCAGGCTCTCTCGCTTCTTCTCAGTCTCCGATGGTCTTGTGTCCTCTTTCTCCCCAAAGAGCGTTGGTATCTTCACAGTTCTGTTCCTGGTCCGCTTCTATTATAATTCTACCTTTCCTGGTCACAGCTCCCAATATTTATATGTCTAGCCCAAACTTCTCCACTGAATTCCACACCTATAAGCCAACATTTCCATCTATGCATTTTACAGGAATCTCAGCCCCAAATCAGAATCATCATCCTTCTCCCTAAATAATTCAGTTTCTCCCCTTCACCCACACCCATTAGCTCAGTAGGTTCTTAGGTTAATTCCCTCTTAAAACACCCTCAATTTGCCAGATCATCATCATTAGTACTAACATATATCAGGCCCTTATTTCTTTCCTTGGTCATTACAAAGGTCTCCACGTAGGTCAAACGACTTCCGAAGGAAACTGGAAGCCATCCTACAAACTGCTGCCCGACTGACTATCCCTAAAATACAAATAAGATCATGTGACTATCATACTTAAAATATCCAATCTTAAATATCATACTTAATATATCATACTTAAAGACTTAAATACTTAAGTATATATATCATACTTAAATATGATATATATAATATATCATACTTAAATACTTAAATATCATATATATAATATATCATACTTAAATACTTAAATATCATACTTAATATCAGACTTAAAATATCCATACTTAAAGTAGTCCAGTCTCTATAATCCAATACAGTAAATCCTCCATGATATAGCCCTTGTCTTCTTCTCTGTTATCTTCTTCCTCTGCTGATTTCCCAAACTATTCCATTTCCTGAAAGAGCCATCATGCTGTTTCATGCCTCCATGCCTTTCTGTGCACCACTTCATGTGAGTGCACACGTACACACACACACACACACACACACACACCGCTCCTAAGCAGAATGCCTTCCCTCTCTTCATACGTATACAGAGTGACTCTGTTTGCCAAGACGTAGTGTAAACATGGCCTTACCTTTGAAGCTTTCCCTTACACCTCCTTCTCTGTTGCAGGTGATTTATTACTAAATGCATTGTGTTCGCAATTTTGCCTAAACCACATGTAACTTCTATTATTACACTTACAAAATTGTATTTCAATTACCTTTTGCATATCCATCTTCTGCAGAAAAGCATGAGTTCTTTTAAGAGTGGGAGCCATGGCTTGTTACCAGTAGCATCTAGTTGCAGGACCTCCACAAAATCTGTTAAGCTGTGTAGTATGAATGGAAAATGTAAAGATAAACTGCACTAAATGTGGAATGCTTACTAATTTCTGAAATTATGTTGAGGGAGTAAGAACTACATTCTACTTTAAGAGAGAAAAGGCATAAAAACCAGATATCCAGAAGAAGTAACACTTTGAAATCTAGTCACAACAAAAAAATCAGTCTGTCAGATTTTAACAAGTGGTATCAGATACTTTTCTATGCAACAAAGCCAGAATTTAGAAGCATACATGATTAGGGGCGCCTGGGTGGCTCAGTCGGTTAAGCATCCGACTTCGGCTCAGGTCATGATCTCAGGGTTCGTGGGTTCAAGCCTCGCATCAGGTTCTGTGCTGACAGCTCAGAGCCTGGAGCCTGCTTCAGATTCTGTGTCTCCTTCTCTCTCTGCCCCTCCCCTGCTCATGCTCTGTCTTTCGCTGACTCTCAAAAATAAATCAATGTAAAAAAAAAAATTTGTAGAAGCATACATGATTAGAAAAAAGCAAATGAAAATAATTGATATTCCAAACAATTGTAGAGGCAGAAAGGACTGAAAATTGTTACTGTAGTATAAACACTTTGATATTAGGAAGATGATAATACAGAACAATGTGAAAACAATCAGGAGGAAATGAAGAATCATAAAGAATTATAAATCAAAATAATAATATCTACTTTTTATTTTTTTTTTTTTTAATTTTTTTTTTTCATCGTTTTTTATTTATTTTTTTGGGACAGAGAGAGACAGAGCATGAACGGGGGAGGGGCAGAGAGAGAGGGAGACACAGAATCGGAAACAGGCTCCAGGCTCCGAGCCATCAGCCCAGAGCCTGATGCGGGGCTCGAACTCACGGACCGCGAGATCGTGACCTGGCTGAAGTCGGACGCTTAACCGACTGCGCCACCCAGGCGCAGAATGATTTTTTTAAACTTTTATTAATGTTTATTTATTTTTGACAGAGAGAGAGCACGAGCACAAGTGGGGGAAGGGCAGAGAGAGAGGGAGACAGAGAGTCCAAAGCAGGCTCCAGGCTCCAGGCTCCAGCGCAGAGCCCAATGTGGGGCTCTAACACAGGAACCTGAGATCATGACCTGAGCTGCAAGTGGGATGCCCAACCGACTGAGCCACCCAGGCGCCCCAAAACAGAGAATTCTTTACCCGTGTTTGACCATGTTTCTCTAGTCCCACAGTGGGGAGAAATTAGGAATCATATCAGAACCAAATTTCCTTTAATCATAGTAGTTGGATTCGATTACATTTTGTGCTCATGGTCTGAGATCATGACTGCAACACTGGCGAATGGTGTTTTCCCTAAAGGGCATATATGTTTGCCATGTCAATCGTCTATCCACTAAGTAAAATCCCATGTGCACAACTAAAGAATCAGACGGTAGGTGATGGCTTGAAGTGGGAGAAGAAGTTTCCTATTTCTCACACTAGCAAGCAGATTTTTGCCTCCCAACAAAGGAGATATATGAAATGATTTTAGTGGACATTGATGAGCTGATCCTGGCACATAGATTTAGTCAAGGCGTCTGCCTGACCAGAGGGTGGGACAAGAATAGGGATTTGTACAGAAGTTGTACTTAATTGTTAGATTTGCAAAAGCAGTGAAGAGCAGGCAGCCGTGCCCGGCAAGGCAGATATTTCATGAGGGGGGCGATGAGAGCTTCCCTGTGGACAGCAACTAGAGAAAGCTGGGCTAAACCTGTGAATAAACGGCTGTGTGTACCAAGAATAGCAGCTGCCACACAGGCAACAGTTTATAAATGTTTGTCATTATGGTCAACATAACTTGATTACTGATAGTAGCTATGATCTTATTTTTAGCCCTAAGCTGTTGAGGTCTAGACCTTTAAATCTCATTAATCACATTAATGCCCAGCTTTAAGACCTTTAGTACCTCCCTGCTGTCTTCAGAAGGAAGCTCAAATTCCTTAGCATGGCACACACAAGGCAATTTATGAACAGCCGTATTGCTAAGGTCCTATCCTACCAGCCTTCTGCCACCACATACAGGCCCGCAAGCTCAAATATACTGACTTATGAACATTTCTCCAAATGTGTTGTTCTCTCTTTTGCCTGTGGACATGTGTTCCTGTTGCTGTGTGTAATACACTTCTGCAAACCCCTCACCTAGTTGTGTCTGTGAAATCCATTCTTTGGGGCAGGGCTCAAGAATTGCCTTTTTTAAGAAAACTTGCATGACTAGAGTTCAATTTAGGTACCTAGCTTACACTATTCTCCCTTAAAACCCTGCAGAGACTTATACTTTAGTCTTTACCACCCTGCCTTGTTAGGATGTTTATTTATCTGCTTCCTTTTTAAACCACGTGCTCCTGGAATGCCTGGCCTATGTAGGTAGGATTCAGTAATATTTGGTGAGTGAACGAATGGCCAGAAATCCTCTCAGTCACGTATAGTCTGACTGCTCTAGCCCCAGGAGATTTGCATGTGCCCTTTCTTCTTTGAAAATCATTTAGGCTGGAGGCTGGTTCTTCCTTTAATTTGCAAAGAAGTTTGACCAAGATTGAAATTAGTGAGAAGGGCAGAAAAGGACTTAAGAAGGAAAAGTTGACAATATTTTCTTTTCCTTCCTTAGTTATATTCATGGAAGTTATGACTGCTTTTTTCACATATTATATGAATTAAGTTGATGATACTTAGAACATGCCCAAATGTTTATAATATGGATATATTACTTATTGCTTCCAAGATGGCTGCTGAAGGAGGTCTATCTTTTTATGTGCTCACTAATAGATTTTCTCACAATGAGCACTTTTGTTTTTTTTAATATAGATTTTTAATTTTTTTTAACATTTATTCATTTTTGAGAGATGGAGAGAGACAGAGCATGAGGGGGAGGGGCAGAGAGAGTGGGAGCCACAGAATCCAAAGTAGGCTCCAGGCTCTGAGCTGTCATCCCAGAGCCCTACGCAGGGCTCGAACTCAGGAACCATGAGATCATGACCCAAGCTGAAGTCGGACGCTTAACCAACTGAACCATCCAGGCACCCCTCACAATGAATACTTTCTAATACTCTTTTCTCACTGTGAATAATAATAATAGTAACAATAATAATAATAAAGATGTACTTTCCCCTTAGACAAATTTCAGTATTTGAAATGAATGAGAGTACTTCGGGAAACAAAGATGATTAATTCTCCCGGTCCATACCAACTATGATTTCACAACTCTTTTTTTAAATTTTTATTTATTTTTGAGAGAGAGAGAGAGAGAGAGTGCACAACTGGGGGAGGGGCAGAGAGAGAGGGGGACACAGTATCTGAAGCAGGCTCCAGGCTCTGAGCTGTCAGCACAGGGCCCGATGTGGGGCTGCAACTCACGGACCAGGAGATGATGACCTGAGCCAAAACCAAGAGTGGAACGCTTAACACACTGAGCCACCCAGGTGCCCCTCACAGCTCTTTTAAATAGGTCTTTCACCACCATGTCATTCTTATCCTATTAAAGGAGTAGAAGAATGTATTGCTCTGATCCTTGACATAATCATCAAATTTCATCAAACTTTGAAATGAACTTGAATTACAACAGTCAGTAACAAAAATCAACATTTGCTTTTCAATTTAATGTATTCTTACCAAACAGGTTGTTTTACTAGAAGTTTCTGTCCCAGATTTTATGATCTATTTTAAATTATCACGGGAGAGCACCCACTAGCCTCTGTCTCACTGTGTTCCAATTCTATTTTGTTTGTATTCTATTGCATAAAAATGGATCTAGATATTGACTCATCAATCATGTTGAATCCTTATATACCCCTTTCTTCTAATTGTGAAATGGAGGTTTTATATTTTGATATAATTACATTAATATCGATTAACAGCTTTTCTCTCTACTGCTGATTGAACATTGTTCTTGCTTTATGTTCTGAAAAAACATTTAAAGCATTCTTCTGTTTTTCAACATTCACCCAATTCAACATTAACAAGCTTCAGATGGCATCAGCCTCCATATCAAGATTTAATTTGCAAGGATTAGTTAAAAATTTTTTGAGTTAAAAAAATTTTGTACATTCAAGAAAGCAGAGAAATAATAAACACATGGAAAGATATTCAATATCATTAGCCATCAGGGGAATGCAAATCAGAAACACAGGGAGGCTCCAGTCCACACTCAATAGAATGGCTGTAATTAAAAATAAAGACAACAGCAAATGTTGGCAAGGATGTGAAGGACCCTCACACATTATTCGCAGGAAGGTACAATGATGCAGTTGTTCTGGAAAGCAGTTTGGCAGGTCCTCAGAATGTTGCATATAGAGTGAGCATATGACCTAGCCATTCCATTCCTAGATCATGTGAATACATGTCCACATAAGAACTTGCCCACAAATGTTCATGGCAGCATTACTCACAGTGATCAAAAAGTGGAAACAATACAAATTTCCACCAACAGATGAATGAATACACAAAATATGATATGCTCAAACAGTGGAATATTATTTGGCCACAAAGAGAAATGAAGTACTGGTATATGCCACATCCATCTATGTTGTAGTAGGAGATTCATGCTTGCCTTGGGCAATGGAGGGCTTGGAGGAAGTGAGGAGTGACTGCTAACGAGTGCACAGTTTCATTTTGGAGTGATGAAAATATTCTAGAATTGATAACAGTTATAATTGCATAACTTTCTGAATATACTAAAAAAAATCATTGAATAGTTTCAATTGGTAGATGTGTATGGTATTTGAATTATATTTCAGTAAAACTGTTAGAGGGCTCCTGGGTAGCTCGGTGGTTGGGCGTCTGACTCAGGCTCAGGTCATGATCTCGCGGTCCGTGAGCTCCAGCCCACGTCCGGCTCTGTGCTGATAACTTGGAGCCTCGAGCCTGCTTCAGATTCTGTCTCCCTCTCTCTCTGCCATTCCCCTGCCCATGCTCTGTCTCTCTCACAGATAAATAAAAACATTAAAAAAAACTGTTAGAAAATATATAGGATGAAAAAACCCTTCATATTACACACATATGTAGTAGGCCCATAAACACACCTTCAAGATTTCAAAATATGTTGTTTGGCCACTTATGCACCAATATTTTTCTAAGAAACAAAAAAGGTTACAACGTAAGTTGAAATCCCTGATCTTCACATTTGCCACCTTGCCTAGAAATAATCACTGTCCTCAAGTTTGTGTGCATCATTCCCACGCGTATTTGATCCTTTTACTCTTTACGTATAGATCCATTAATAAAATATCTATCTGTTTTGAATAATTTGGACGTTTTATGTAAATGTATAATAAAACAACTTACAAAGCCTGCTTTTTTACACTTAGCATGGTGTTTAAAATGTAGAATTGTATCTATGTGTACATAGGTAGACTTAGTTCATCCACTTAAATTCTGTATAGTCTTCCACTGTGTTAAAATAGCACAATTAATTTATCCATTGTTCTAGTGATGAAAAGTCAAGTTATTTCCAAACTTTTACTACTATAAAAAATACTGGAACAAACATTCCTTGAACATGCTTCTATGGGCATGTTTATAAATGTTTATCTAGAAATATATATTTGATGTTGAAATTTTCTGGGTTAAGGGTTATGATCACTTTAAATAAAGTCAAGGTTAATTTCCAAAGCATTTGTACCAATTTTCATCCTTGCCGACAGAATTTGAGACTAATTCCTTCCACCACGATCATCACTCGGTATTATCAATCATTTCAAGTTTTTGCCAGTGTGATGGTGGTAAAATAATGTCTTACTGTATTTTAATTTTTTTCTTGAGTTTGGGTGTGATTGAACATCTCTGTGTTTATCACCTTTTGGATGTTGTTTCTAAATTTTTGCCCTATCCATTGCATATTTTTTATGGGGCTATTTATCTTATTTTTACTGATTTGCAGGGACTCTTCATGTATTCTGGATTATAATTCTCTATTAGTCAGATCTATTTTAAAAACTTCCCCAATTTTGGTTTGCATTTTAAGTTTTTAAATAATGTCTTTGTCAATGCAGTTTTTAAATTTTTATGTCATTAAATTTAATAATCCATTTCCTTACAGCTGGTGCTTTTAGGGACATGACTATATTCTGCTATATTTTTTTTAATATTTTAAGATTTCACTTGACATATATGAATCATAAGCATCTGAAATTTATTTTTTGTATTGTGTGAAGTAGAGAGATATTTTTCTCTCTTCCTTTAAAGGCCACTTATCTCAGAACCTTTTTATTCCTTCTTAAGAACTATTATACCCTCTGTTCCCTATATAGATTTTTGTCTATTTCTGGATTATTGATTCTTTACCTTTGGTCTATTTATCTTTTCTTGTGTTGATACAATGCCATTTTAATTACTATACCATAGAGGTCTTGCTGTCTTACTACTTATTCTTGTACCCTACCAGCATTACTTTGACCAATCACCTAATAAACTTATAAAGCAAAATATTGGGGGAAATAAATTTCTCAAAATGATAAGATGTTGGCATTGGTTCTGCAATGTTGTTTGGAATATTTCACAATGGTACCTGTTAGTGATATATGCAACTATCTAGAAATGTTTTGACTCATGGCCAACTGCTCTGGACTTTGAATATTGTATCTACTATGGAGAAGGATTTTCACCTGAAGTTGCATAGAACTCCATTAAAACACTGGGTCTATGAGAAATACATTAGAGCCTTGTTTTTAGTTTTTTATATATAATATAAAACTGTGCATGGGAAAATTATTTCAAAGGCAAAATAACTAAATTCTGGAAGTGTAAGACATATTAATCATAATATGAATTTTTATGGTGCATCACAAACATCCATATACACTTTATATGAGGTGTTACTGCAAAAACTGATTGAATAACTGAAATATACAAATAGAAAAATTAAGAACATGGAAAAGGTCTTACCATAGTAATAGTTGGCAGTAGTCAAATAGCAATTTTTCTAATACTGATAAAAATTCTCAATAAAGGCCGTTGGGAAATTTCATTTGCATATAACATTAATTAAAACTCAATGTTTTTCTGGGGCGCCTGGGTGGCTCAGTCAGTTAAGCGTCCGACTTCAACTCAGGTCATGATCTCACAGTTTGTGGGTTTGACCCCGCATCGGGCTCTGTGCTGACAGCTCAGAGCCTGGAGCCTGCTTCGGATTCCGTGTCTCCCTCTCTCTCTGCCCCTCCCCTGTTCATTCTCTGTCTGTCTCAAGGATGAATAAACATTAAAAAAAAAAAATAATAACTCAATGTTTCTCAAGATGATTTGTCCACATATCAATTTCCCCTCAACTGCCTTGTTTCTGATATAGGTATCATTTTCTTTACATTTTTTCCAGGTTCAAAACCTTGGAGTTGTCCTTGATTTATTTTACCTCCATCTAATCTATATATAGTAGGCAGAATAATGACACCCCCTGCCTCCAAAGAAATGTCCATGTCCAAATCCCTGGAACCTGTGAATATGTTATATTATATCGCCAGGGAGAATTAAGGTTGTAAATGGAATTAAGGTTGCTAATCAGCTGCCCTTAAAACAAGGAAATTATCTTGTTTGTATGGTGAGCCCAACTTTAATCACAAGGATCCTATAAGTGTTGATGAGGGAGAAGGAAGAGTCAATGGTAGAGTGACATGGCTTCGAAAGACTTGATAGGCCACTGGCTTGGAAGATGGAAAGGAGCCACAAGCCAAGAGAGGTGGGCGACCTCGAGAAGCCGGAAAAGACAAGGAAACAGACCCTCCCATAGAGCCTCCAGAAGGAACGCAGCCCTGTCAACACCTTGATTTTGGCCCAGTGGAACCCATTTTGGACCTCTGACTTTCAGAATGGTAAGGCAATAAATTTGTGTTGTCTAGACCATCAAGTTTATGCTAATTTGTCAGAGCAGCAGTAGCAAATGAATACACTATCCAATCAGCAATCACACCTTCACTGGTTCTTACTTTATACTTCCTCTCAAATGTCTGTTTCATCTCCATTTCAAATGGCATTTTGGGCGTTCATTTGTTAGCTCCACATATTGCAATAGATTCCTAATCATAAATAGTCCGTAATTGTGAGTGAGGATACCTGAGTTCCAGTCTGTTTCTGCTGTCTGAGAAAACCTCTATGCCAAACTTTCTCATCCTCCACCCTAACACACACACACACACACACACACACACACACACTCACTCACATTATCAGAAAAGGAGGAAGTTGAATAAGATGATTATTTCATTCATTTCTAGCTCTTATTAAGGCCACTGTATAGTCAGTCCACCTCTTAGCTCCTCCCATCTTTAATCCATTCTATATATCAATTCAGAATTCCTACTACCTGCTTTGAATACATAACACACATATGCGACAACTTGCGTTAACTTTTCATTGCTTGCAGGTTAAATAAGTCTCTATTAAAGATCTTTCACAATCTTTCTACTGCCCCATATCTTTCCAACATTTTCTTTTCTTTCCCAGAGTACCTTACCCTACCTATTTCAGCAAAACATGTCTGCTCATTCATTCCTCAAACATGGGCTGCTCAAGCTCTTCCCCCATCCTGTGATATCCATTCCACATGTATCTGGTTATCTGAGCCTCGCTCCTTGTGTAAGAAGCCCAGCAACTACCACCCCACGGTTACCGCCGCATCTGCTCCTCCTCCTCAACTACTGACTTTGCTGTCTTTCTCAAATTAAGTGATATTGAGAAATTATAAATGATCTAAAACTTCCAGCTTCTCAGTGTTGAGGATGATGGCAAAAGGATGATTGAAGAGGGATAAAGGAAAAGAGAAACTAAGTCCCAAGGGGTAAACTTTGCCTCTGAAGTTTCTGGAGAGTGAGGAAACAAATATGTTCAGAACTAATCTGGTGCTATCTTGCATTATTATTTCTCCTTTTATGGCTATGTCTTGTCCCCCAAGGCATAAGCCCTTAATAACAAGGTCATTTCGGATATTTCTTTTTATTCTCACCACCTAGAAAAGGTTTTATGTTTTACCAACAAAAGTTACTTGCTTGTTTGCTCAATGTTGGAATACAAATATGACGATGACATCAACACACCAAATCCAGTTTTAGTCTTCACAATTCACGAGGGATAGGAAATACTTAGAGAAGATTTAATCAATGAGTTCATCAATCAAGTATATATCAAAAGCTTACTTGAGCTCCGTGTATGTTATTCAAATAATCCCCGGTGCTGGACTATGTGGACTCTCACTTAATCTTCATTTCTTGGACTCCAAAGCCCACCTTTTTTTAGCAGCACTTTTTGGTATGTGCCAAACATGACTCATAGTTCTCTGATCCCTCTTGAGTTTCTCCAGTTTCGGGGAGGGAGTTCTTCCTACCAGTGGTCCAAAGTCCACTTCAATGCAAGCTATCGTCATGGCCATATCCTGGAGCAGTCGGTTATAGCCAATGGGCAAGGCAGTGGCTTGAATGAATCCAAGAGGTGGCTCCTTTTCCAAAAAGAAGGGCAATTTCTTAAGAAATTAGGCATCTGTGAAAGCTAATATTAAAAAAAAATGTATTCCCATTCTACAACTTTGTGAAACATTTTTAATTTCCTTAATTTAGTTAACTTAGTTTCTTTGCTTGAAATTCTGTGTTGAAACCATCTTTTAAGCCAATATTTGCAATTCAACTTCATGGGGGCTCCCTAACTTTTCCGTTTTATTCTGAAACCAGAAGGACTTCTGCCTGATCAGCTTACACTCCTGTACTCCACTGTGCTAACAGCTCAGCTGCCACGACAGAGGTAAGCTCTTGGCTCAAATCTGGAATAATGACTTTAATCCAAGGTGAATAGAGCACTTGCTTGGAAATCCTGGACACCATGTCAGCACAGATGCATCACTGAGAATCTAACGTGATATTTAAAATCATTACATATGGCTAAACATTTTATTTTTTTTTGTATTGGTGTTCTCTCTCTCTAGTCTGTTCTCTTTTTTTCTCACACTGAAATTCATTTCCACATACGTTTTGTACCAGCTGTAAGTGGCATCCAAATGCTTGTTAACGACATCAATTTTCTCTAATATATCTTGACAAGGACATTGTATTTGAAATGTCATTTCCTTCTGTCATTTAGTCACAGATTTTAACTCTCTTTTAAACATTCTGTAGCTTTTTCATACAAATTCCCTTGCTTATACAACATTTTTTCCTTTCTCACACAGAACAAGTATTTTTTTTTAGTTTTTTTTTTTTTTTTTTTTGAGAGAGACAGAGAGAGTACAAGCTGAGGAGGGGCAGAGAGAGAGAGAGAGAGAGAGAGAGAGAGAATCTCAAGCAGGATCTGCAGAGTCAGAATTCACAAAACCATGAGATCATGACCTGAGCCAAAATCAAAAGTCTGATGCTTAACCAACTGAGCCACCTGGGTGCCCCAAGAACATGTATTTCTATATGACATACTACAACCACTGTAGCTTTCCAAAACCATGATAATATCTTGGACCTAACATACTCTGAGCTAGTTAGTTCAGTCATACATGTGTGCGTATACATAGATACACTTACAATACACAGCCACCTTTAAATGATGATTCATTTATAGTCTCATTCACATACATAGTCATACACATACATTAACTGTTGCTGATTTAAACATACAACTTGGGCCTTCCCACACAGCCCACAGACAGGTTACCTGACTGCTGGGCCCAAAGCTATTTGGAAGAACATTCGGATGAAGTGCTTTGCCAGAATAAACATAACTGGATTTTACCAGACAGTGCAAAATATTCCTTTACTTTTATATCCCATCATCTTATTTGAGGATACAGAATAAACCTTCTATGGGTGTTGTCAAGTCCCCCTTTCTTCTAAGAACCCACATTTCTTTTATATTCCTCAGCACTGTTGCTGCCAGCCCATAACCCTGGCTCCATCTTGGGAGAGTAAGATGCATATATGGTTCTTGACAGTTCTTTATGAAAGTAGGCTTAGAGTCTTCCGAGGAGGGTCATGATAAGACAAACAAACCCTTCTCTTTCTATTACTGGTCATTACTCAAAACAAAATTTCAGTGCACAATCATGATATGAAGAATCCGAACTGAGGATAGAAAGAAATAAAAGGACAGAGAACAGACATCCCTCTCTTACCACAAATACGTAACAGAGGCCAGATACAGAGGCCCACAGTTGTGAGGCCCAGCTAGGGTGACCCAGGTTAAATAATGGCCTGGGCAAAACTCTGACTGACCTGAGTCTTCAGGCCTAAATGGGACAATTGCTTTAGGCAAGAGAGATACTTTGAATGAGTAGTGAGGCTTTGAGAACTTGTCTGGGAATCTCTTGAGGAACTCAGTCCAGTCTTTATGACAGCAGTGTGGTGCCTGGGATATAGGCAAAATCTGACAAATGCATGGGACTTAAGATGTAAATAACAACAGAAAATGGAGTGACAGGGAGTGTAAAAACTAACAATGAGGAAGAGATGAGTGCAAGTTTCAAGGAAATGTTGACAGTAGTTCAGAAGGAGTAAAACAGTCTAGGATGGAATCCCTTAAACCAGTAAGAACCCTAACATCAGAATGTAAGCTCCATAAGGGCAAAGATCTAGGACTTTGTTGGGAGAGGCAATCTACTAATGGACCCTAAGAGTCCCTGCACAGTCTTCCTAGATATGACAAGAATACAAGGTCCTCTGTCTGGGGACTGGGCCATTTTTCAGGGTTACATTTGTAGCAAGCAACTTTGGAGGGAAGAAGTAACATCTTCTCTCAGGCAAATAACAGGCTTGTTACCATTCATTATGAAATTGATAAATACTCCAAGCACAATGTTCTTCCCCTATAATGCAATCCAATGGGTGTGTACGCACCCACGTATTTCCCCCGGTGTCATCCTGTGGCATTTGGGGGTAGAGAGAAGTTGACAGAAGCAAACATGGGGGTCTCATGCTGCTGGCTATACCATGAGTAATAAAGTCCTGTGTCTGACTCAAGAGTCTCTTGTCTTCTGCCAGTATCATAACACAGAGAAAAGCTAGCTTACTATCTTGAAAGTAGAATAAAATTCCAGACCCTTCACAGTTGCTCATAGCTCTGTTCCTAGCACTGAGAATAATATCCAGCAAAGAGGGGTCATTCCATGTATTAAATGAGTCCCTTAATAAAGATTTTAATTTGGTTTGTTTCCCTATTAACCTCATTAATGAGCACTAAATTACTCAATATAGGCTTGTGAAATCACATGGCATATTATTTATGACTGTTTAAAAGATAATGCTAAGCATTTAATGCTCAAATTCAAGTAAAATGGAGTTAGTGGGACTTCCATTAGGAAATGCTGCTAGGGGCGTCTGGGTTGCTCAGTCGGTTAAGCATCCGACTTCAGCTCAGGTTATGATCTCGCGGTTTGTGAGTTCGAGCTCCATGTCGGGCTCTGTGCGGACAGCTCGGAGCCTGGAGCCTGCTTCAGATTCTGTGTCTCTCCATCTCTCGGCCCTTCCCCTGATCATGCTCTGTGTCTCTCTGTCTCTTAATAATAAATAAATGTTAAAAGTTTTTTTTAAATAAAAAATAAAAAAAGTGAAATGCTGCTAATAATTTCTATATGCTAATAACAAATCAGCAGAAAGAGAAATTAAGAAAACAATTCTATTTACAATTGCACCAAAAATAATAAAATACCTAGGAATAAACTTAGCAAGGAGGCAAAAGACCTATATTCTGACAGTTATAGAACTTTGATAAAAGAAATTGAAAGTGACACAAAGAAATAGAAAGACATTCCATGCTCGTGGATTGGAAGAAAGAACATTGTTAAAATGTCTATACTACCCAAAGCTATCTAGAGATTTAATGCAATCCCTGTAAAAATGACCAACAGCATTTTTCACAGAAGAGAACAAACAATTCTAAAATTTGTACGGAACCACAAAAGACCCAAAATAGCCAAAGCAATCTTGAAGAAGAAAAACAAAACTGGAGGTATCACAATTTCAAACTTCAAGTTATATTACAAAGCTGTAGTAATCAAAACAATATGGTACTCGCACAAAAATAGACACATAGAACAATGGAAATGAATAGAAAGCTCAGAAACAAACCCACAATTGTATGGTCAATTAATCTTCAATAAAGGAGGCAAGAATATGCAATGGGGAAAAAAAGTCTCTTTAACAAATCGTGTTGGGAAAACTGGACAGCTACATCCGAAAAAATGAAACTGGACCACTTTCTTACACTATACACAAAAATAAACTCAAAATAGATTAAGGACCTCAATGTGACACCTGAAATCATAAAAATCTGGAAGAGAGGACAGGCAGTAATTTATCTGACATTGGCTGTAGCAACATCTTTCTAGATATGTCACCAGAGGCAAGGGAAATAAAAGCAAAAATAAACTATTGGGACTACATCAAAATAAAAAGCTTCTGCAAAGCAAAAGAAAAACCAACAAAATTAAAAGACAACCTACTGAACGGGAGAAGACATTTGCAAATGACATATCCAATAAAGTGTCAGTATCCAAAATAAATGAAGAATTGGGGCACCTGGGTGGCTCAGTCAGTTAAGCATCTGACTCTTGATTTCAGCTCAGGTCATGATCCCAGGGTCAGGAGATGGAGCCTGGGTGTGGAGCCTGCTTAAGATTGTCTCTCTCCCTCTCCCTCTGCCCCTCCTCCATCCCACTCGTGCTCTCTCTCTTTCTCTCTCTCTCAAAAAGAAAAAAAGTCATGCAAAATGTATAAAGAACTTATAAAATTCAACACCCAAAAACCAAACAACCCAATTAAAAAATGGGCAGAAGACATGAACAGACATCTTTCAAAAGAAGACATCCAGATGGCCAACAGACACATGAAAAGATGCTCAACATTCATCATCATCAAGAAAATGCAAATCAAAATCATAATGAGATATCACTTCACACCTATAAGAATGGCTAAAATCAAACACTCAAGAAATAAGTGTTGGTGAGAATGTGGAGAAAAAGGACTCCTCATGCACTGTTGGGAGGAAGGTGCACTGGTGCAGCCACTGTGGAAGACAGTATGGAGATTCCTCAGAAAGTTAAAAATAGAACTACCCTAAGATCCAGTTAATGCACTACTGGGTATTTTCCCAAAGAATACAAAAACACTAATTTGAAGGGATATATGCACCCCTATGTTTATTGACGCATTTAAAAATTTTTTTAAACGTTTTTATTTATTTTTGAGACAGAGAGAGACAGAGCATGAACAGGGGAGGGTCAGAGAGAGAGGGAGACCCAGAATCCAAAACAGGTTCCAGGCTCTGAGCTGTCAGCACAGAGCCTGACGCGGGGCTCAAACTCACAGACTGTGAGATCATGACCTGAGCCGAAGTCAGACACTCAACCGACTGAGCCACCCAGGCGCCACTGATGCATTATTTATAATAGCCAAACTATGGAAGCAGACCAACTGTTCACTAATAGATGAATGGATAAAGAAAATGTGCATATATATGTATAAGAAGATATGTGTGTGTGTGTGTGTGTGTGTATATATATATATATATATATATATATATATATATAGTAAAGGAATGCAAAACAGACTTCTCACCATTAATTTTTCAGTGTACCCTGACCAGAATCCAGAGTTTATTTCCATTAAGGCCTCAGGGATAATCCTCTCACTTGTGCCTGTAATTGATTTGTCAATAAAATGAATAACCATTGATTAAGGACACCTTTAAACTGAATCTTTTATTCACTTATATACAAGAGCATAAAACGGCTTAGACTTGAAGTAACAGTTGCAGGGCATGCGCTGTGTACCCGTCTCTGTGTTATGTACTTTCACATCCACGCTGATGCATAATCTTTTTGTAACACATGGCCAGTGTTAAGTCTCTATAACTAGTTCATTGTACTTTCCTCAATATGTTGCAATCTTTTTGCATGTGGGTTCCACACCTTTTTAAATACTTGGTAATTTACGGGAAAGGCAGTTCTTTTTTTCCTGGAGTCGTTGTAGAATTTGTTTCAGCTGAAAAAAACTTCATTTTAATTTCAAATAATGTGAAACTGTAAGCCACCGGCAGTGGCACCCATAACACTGGAACAAAACTTCAGTGAGGATCATCAATATTTAATCCAAATCTTTAAATTTGGTGACTGCCTTGACATGATCTTACTGAATAATCTTCTCTAGATGTCTAAGAGTATATTGAAGATGAAAAGTACTTTATTATAAAGAAAGAATAAAATTGAACTTTGTAGATAAGCTCACTACACTTTTTTTGCCACTGCTCTTGCTGTAAACAATTCACTCATATAAGATCCTGGGGCCCTAGGATTTGGACCAACATGACCATTAAGATCCCATCTTTGGGATGAATGAATGTCAAAGGGAACATTTAGATTATTCAGAGCATCACGCTTGGCTGAAAAGGAAGAAATTGGAAGAAAACGAAACATGGAGATATGTGAATTTTCCCAGGAGGTGTTGCACCAAATAATAATGCAAGACTTTACAAAATGAATATGTATTTTCCATGTCATCATATAACCAGTATGACAAACATTATGTAGATTTGCCTCATGTCTGCTCTGAAACAGAATTTTCAAAGATGATCAGTGATCTCATTACAGGCAAATAAAATTGTCTTCCTTTTGTCTTCATTTTTTAAAGCGTTTCTTGCCATTGCTGGTCACATCCACTTTCTCGACTATTTCTCTGTGTAATATTATACTATGACTATCTCCTTACTAATCTGTCACCACCACTGGAGGACTGAGATCTTTGATTAGAGAGATGATTTCTTATTATTATATTTGTATAATCATGCATAGCTAACTGTTTGGAACATCTAAATAATTAATAAATATTGATTGAATAAATGAATTTGTATCCAATCCTCAACTTAGAGCTTTTTTTTTAATCTCTACCCATACTTCTTTGGCTTTCGCTTATATATGGAAATCACCCAAATATATCTATTCATCCATCTATTCTCTCTGAACATTAGGTCTTCAGACTCCAACTGATTGCTGGATATTTCCCACTGGATATCCCAGAAGTGTGTAATCTCAACAGATTTGTATGATTAAATTCTTAATAGAGTCCCCTAATTCAATTAAGCTTGAAAACTACAATTCAAAAGTAATTTGTTGACATCCCTGTGTAAAAGGCACTATAGTGGACAATGCAGGTGAGATGAGTAAGAGTAAACCACAGCGTCTACCTTCAAGAAGCTTACGGAGGCGGTGGCAGAGAGCGTCGTGGGCGCCTGGGTGGCGCATCCAACTGGCTGAACAACTCACAGTTCGTAATTCAAGCCCAAATTGGGCTTTGTACTGAAAGTGCAGAGCCTCTTTGGATTCTGTCTCCCTCTCTCTCTGCCCCTCCTCTGCTCTCAAAAATAAACATTAAAAAGGTAACAATATTTAAAAAAAATAGAACCTTACAGGCTATAAAGGGGGCTGGGCGTTTCAAACTGTAGGATGGTAAGTATTACAAGAGAAGTACAAACTAAGGGCTGAAAATTCTGGAACTACCTCACAAGCACTAACTCTCTGGGAAGTAAGAAAGATTCATCTAGAGCTAGATGCGAACTTTAAAAAATTAACCAACATGCTTTGTTCCATGTTTACACCCACACCATGCACTGATTCTTCACATTGGCCTCAATGCTCTAATCATATCCAAAATTTTGGCGACAGTTTTTGGATCCTGACTGGCTTTCCCACTTGCTTCACGTTCTTAGCTGAAACATGCTGGAGGTGGTTTACGTATCTCTCCAACCTCTAAACCCCTACTTGCTGTCCAGGAACATTGGCATCCTGACCCTCACCCATTTGGCCTTCCATGCTTCATTCTGCCCCAAGGTGCCTCGAAATCTATAAGATGTATTCCAAGAGAAAATAAAAAATCATACTTTAGGAAATGCTTTAAAAGTTAGCATTTGACCTAAATATTAAAGGATGGGTTTGATTTTAATAGGTCAAGAGAGTAAGCAAATTGATTAAGGGAGATGGACTAGTATGAGCAAAGACACCAGAAAAGACCTAAGGGCCTATTTCAGAAAGAGTGGAGAGGTTAATTTGGTGTGCTTTGGTCTATCAGGTTCCCAGCCACATACTTACTCCTCTACTCACAAGGACTACTTGACCTCATTATCCTCATACTCAAAGACTAACCCTAATATCAGGGAAAAGAAATAATATGCTAGAAAAAAGGCAGTAAGAAGATGGGGAAAGAAGTAAATACACAGTAAAATAAGGCAGGAAATAGCATCAGGAAGTAGCAGAGTTGCACAAAGTCAATTTGGGCATGTTGGTGGTTGTGCATGCTGTTTGCCCATTCACTAGCCCAAGGCAGGACAGTCGGGGTATGGAATAACAGAATTATCAGATAGTAGATACTCTACACGGTCTCTGGATGAGTACTCACTGGATGAAAGCTGTCCTCCCATCTACCCAGATTTCCTTTCTTTTCCCAGGCGGTATCAGAGGGATCAAGAGCTCTCCCTATTGGCCCATGGGCATGCTAATGGCAGTAGGCTCTGCTGGGAGGGTAAAGACGGAGGTGGTGCTGTTCTGTATGATGAACGCCTCTTCTTTCAACTCCATGGTATTGCCCTGGGCCAGCAGTGCCACCACCTCTGCCTCTTCTCCAGATCTCTTCCCACGGAGGCTGTTGCTCTGCCTCCCCCACACCCAAGCCACTTTGCTCCGGAGTTGTGAGGCCTTCTGCTACATAGTCCAAGGCCTGGACTCTGCCACTATGTCAACCCAATTGGGTGCTATGGAAATGAGCAGACAGGATAGAAGACTATTCTAGCACAGAAGAGAAAAAAATGAAATGGTTCTTGGAAAAGGTCGATCTTGTCCTGAGCTTTGAAACATGGGGAAAGGGGAATTTTGAAAGGCAGAGAAGACAAAGGAGAGCTTTCTCAGTTTGAGGTAAAATGTCAACTATAAAATTACAACCTGTGTTTGGGAGTCATACCATAGAACTGTTTTGCAAGTGATAAGAATTCATGTCAGGGACTGTTGACATTGTCATTTATCTTGGAGCTAAATATTTTCTTTTAAATGTCACGACAGAAAGGTAGAATTAACAAACAATAGGCTTTTATGAAGCTGGAGTATGTTCTCTTCTCTGTTGAAGAGAGTTGAGAGTTGTTTTTCTAAGTTGAAAATGGTCTCCTTTTTCACATGGTCTTCACGTAGAGAAAAAAAGGCACACACTTTTAACTAGAATAAGCAGAGTGAAGACATTTATCACAGTGGTTCAAGATTCTCCGATTAATTAACAATTAATACATTTGCTTTCAGTACCAATAGGGTAGCCTTTAGTAGGGCCACCTACTGGAAGGATGTCACCTTCGTCCAAGCAGATATATTCTCATGTGGGCACATAGATTGGCAAGACAGGTGAGAACTGAATTGAACCCCACTTGCCCCATTAGCCAAATGTCCTTGGGTAGCAAACAGCCTGCCCTAAAACAAACAAACAAACAAACAAACAAACAAACAAACAAAATGAAGGCAATCCTCAAGTTCTAGCTATTTTAAAGTGAATGTGGGAGGCCCCACCCCCCTCTCTTGTTTGACTTGAAAATAGAGGTTTCAAATGACAATTTGTTTATTTTCTGGTGCAGGAAGACATAAGCCTCGATTCCCCACCCCCACACCTATTTTTCCTCATCTCTTTCCTTGAAATTGCATTACTTGTAGCCTTGAGTGTTTAAAAGGGAAGATCTAACCCATTTATTCAATGTCACTATCAATATTGATCCCGGGGCTCTCTACTGGAATGGATTCTCTGTAGGCAGTGCTCACTATGACTTTCAGGAGTTCAGGAGAATTTATGAGCACAATTCTTTTTTCTGTTAAAAAGGAAACACATTCAAGATGTACTAAACTAGTTGAAAAGAAGTGCAGTGCTCTGCTTTACGAACATGAGATGAACTTGTATTTACTAGACAAAGAATTTATCGCTGGAAGAAGTAGACTTCATTTTATAAGAATTTCTAACTATCCTTCTACTCACTCCAATAGCTCACTGAAGAAAATTGGTTTCTGAGAGACTATGAAAAATGATAAGGTCATAAACAATTGGATAATAACATTCAATTACTAGCTTTCTCAACTAATAATATTGCCTGTATGATTTAATGCAACTTATAAATAGCCACTTAAAATACATTCTTTCCATTATATATGGTGACATATAATTTTGTAGATGGGTTTACTACATAGAATGTAGCTAGCTATAAACCATGCTTTTTACCCAAAGATTTGTTCTGGGAATCTAAAGAAAGTGTGGACCCAAAAGTATTTTCCCAACTTACATAAATGTAAGATAAGATGAAGCATTTTATACTTTGTGACATCTTTTAATTATATGAGAAATCAATACCCTGCTTTGTTGTCCCTGATATTTATTTGCAATTATAGGTAAGGCTACTCAAATTTTTTAAGTTGTGAAATAATATTGAAAAAAATTAATGGTAGGGTTTTCTCCTTAAAACAAACAAACAAACAAACAAACAAACAAAAACTAGACAACAGGATTCTATGTTAACACTTTTCAGGATAACACTGATCAAATCCCTTCATATTCTGGCATTTTGTTTTCTATGATTCAAATGGATATTTTGATCCCTGTTACCCTAAAGTCTGCTGTGACAAAATGAGAGCAATGATAACCTCTCAACTCGATAATCTAAATTCTACCTGTAATCCAAACCAATCTCAAGCCTCTGTAGGAAGAGGCTACCTACCTGATCCATCCTCCCTCCCTTGAGGTCCTATATCACTCATACCCATACACTCATTTGTCCAATTTCAATGTAATCCTATGCAATCTTACATTATGTCTGTCTAATATGTATGAGCTTTGTTTCCTTAGCAACACTATAAGCCCCAGAATAGGAAATGAGGCTTATCTCATTTTTGTTCCTGTATAGAGTTTGGTGTAGAGCTGAGCACAGAACTGGTACAACTCAGTTGAATTCAGTAAATTTGAGTCAGCTTCCCCGCCTGCCCCCCAACATACAGACTGTGTAAATTCCCAGGATGTTTGGCTATGTGATCAATGAGATTCCCACACACAGCTTGACACCCACCACTATATATATATATATATGTGTGTGTGTGTGTGTGTGTGTGTGTGTGTGTGTATGTATATATATATACATATATATACATATATACGTATATATATGTATATATATGTATGTATACATGTATATATACGTATATACGTGTATGTATATATGTATATATATACATATATATACACACACACACATATATATACACATATATACATATGTATATATGTGTATATATGTATATACACATATGTATATATATACACACAAATATGTGTATATATATATGTATACACACACACACACACACACACACATATATATATATAATTTTTTAACTACCGATGCTCACCAGATTTTATCAGCCTTTACCTGTAGTCTACCACCCAACGTCAACTAAAGAACACAATACGTATAATTAAAAAATGTTAAATTAAATTTACATTAAGATTCCCTTTCCTCAAGAGACTTATTAATAGTTTGGAAATGAAAAATGCTTGCTAACATATAATCAGCACCATAATATGTGAACAGAAAGTAAATGTGGACTATCTCATCAGATCCATGAAAAGAAGTAAGGAGGAGTTCTTCAAGTTGAGGAGACTGGACGGGGTATACCACAATCTTCATATCACAAAAAATACATGAGATTAAGAATTTGGATTTGGATAAATTCATGAATAACAGATGCACTATAGCTTACCAAGACAGAAATAAGGAATATAAAAAAATGTCTAATGCTTACTTACTGTACACCAGTTTCCATTTTATTTTTTTTAACGTTTATTGATTTTTGAGACAGAGAGAGACAGAGCATGAACGGGGAAGGCGCAGAGAGAGAGGGACACACAGAATCGGAAGCAGGCTCCAGGCTCCGAGCCATCAGCCCAGAGCCCGACGCAGGGCTCAAACTCGCGGACCTCGAGATCGTGACCTGAGCCGAAGTCGGACGCTCAACCGACTGAGCCACCCAGGCACCCCAACCAGTTTCCATTTTAAATGGTGTCTTCTTCATCCTCATAATGACCCTTAAGGGGGATACTATCATCTTCATTTTTTCAGAGAAGGAAACTGAGACACAGAAAGATAAAGTTAATCCATGACAGAGCTGGGATTCAAACCCACACAATTTCAAGTAAGATCTGGAGTCTGAAGTTAGGACATCTTTTTACCCATTTGGATTGACAGTCTAGTGCAACTACTATATACTCAGTATACATAAAGTTGCCCCCCGACTCCCAGGCCCTGTTCACTGAACTGAAAAAACTGAAAACCCCTTTTATTTGAACTTCTTCCACAGTCGTTCTGAGTGTAGACTTTTCTGGCAGACATACCATAATGTGACCCTCTGTGAGTCATACCCTTTCATAATTCCCTTCTCTTCAGTATGGGATAAAACTTACAAGTTTTATCACTTGTTTCATCACAAGTTTTACAAGTTACAAGTATGTAACTTGTTCCTAACCCAAAAGAATATGAGAAAGGTAATGTCACTCCCATGATTAGATTACATCATAGAAGACTGTTTTAGCAGACCGGAGAAAGGTGTTCTCCTACTGGCCTTCAAGAAGCAAACAGCCATGTTGTAAATTGTCTGTGGAGAAGGCCTATGATAGGGAGCAATGGGTAGCCTCTAACACTGGTGAGTGGCACCCAGCCAACACCCAACAAAAGTCCAAGGTCCTCAGACATACAGCCAACCAAAATGAAAGGAATTCTAACAACCTTAATCAGCTCGGAAGTACATTCTTTCCCAGTCAAATCTCCAGATGAGAATACAGCCTAGATGACACTTTGGTTACAGACTTGTGAGAGTGATAAGCAGGATTCTAAGATTGTCCCCAAGATGCCCCATCCGCTGGTGTATACATCTCTTATCCCAATTATTCAGTCAAACATTAATCTAAGTGCTGCTGTGAAGGGATGTTGCAGATGTAATGAAGATCTCAAATGAGTTGACTTTAAAATAGGGAGATGATCCTAGATATCCTAACCTAATCAGGTGAGTCTGTAGAAGGGACTGGGACCTTCCTTGAGAGATCTGAAGTGTGAGGAGTATTCGACACAAGGGAGATTCTCCACTCCTGGCTTTGAAGATGGAGGGCGCCATATGGTAAAAATGCAGGAGGTCTCCATGAGCTGGGAGTAGCGCCTTGTTGACAGCCAGCGAGAGAATGCAAGCCTCATTTCTATAGTCACAGGAACTGAATTATGCTTGGAAAAGGTCCAGATGAGAATGCAGTCTGGCTGACACCTTAATTTTAGCTATTTAAGACTCCGAGCAGAAAATTCAGTCACACCATGACCAAACTTCTGACCTACAGAACAGTGAAGCCATAAATGCCCAGTGTTTTAAGCTGCAAATTTGCAGTAATTTGTTTAATTTGTTACATAGCAGTAGAAAACTAATATACTACTCATATTTGGAATTGACATAAATTGAGTCATTTCAAGTAAGTAAAGTGAAAACTCCCAGTACAGTGCCTGTAATAGAGAAGATGCTAACTATTTATGGGACCGTTTTCCTAGTGAGCCTCTGAAATACAGGATTTCTTCCTTCATCGTAGGAGTGATCAGCAACACTTGTGATAAAAAATGTTCACCATGAAGAACAAGTAAAAAATACCATATGACAGTCTATTGAAACACGGCACAGTCACTATCCCGTGGACATCTATAACTACTCAGGACCAAAACAAAATAAAAGCCAGTAATTTTTACCTGCACATCTCAGAATTAGACTACAAAGAATTCATGTTACTGTCCTGGTTCTTAAAAAGTAGAATTTTAGTATTTCATATTTTAGTTATTCTATTACTTCTTATTTCTCCAGCTTCCAGCCATTCACTTTCTAAAGTCTGAAGACATTGAGATCATGGAAGAAATTTCAACAAATTGTCTCCTGACTGAATCATAAAACTTGGCAGCTGTGAATTTGTTTGTTGTCCATGTAAGAAGATCTCTGTGTTGAGAATTTAAATGCTTGAATTCGGGCCTATGTGTCATAGATAATATGGGTATCAGTGCCAGGATTTGGAGATACATTCCAGTTGTAAGTATGTGTTGTCTGAAATTTAGTGATTCTCCTGTTGTTTAAGGCTTTTCACTTTCTGCTTTAAGAGATGTTATGCATCAAGTTGGTACTATTTGAGATGATTTTTATGGCCCCAGAGGTGGTTTCACATCACTGGCAAAAATAAATGGTTCTCTTGTATCTATCTGTTAGCCATTTGAGCCCCTTGGGTTTTGAAATTTGTAAGTGATCCTTACCATTTGAAGATGCCAAGTATTATGACTGAAATGAGTGCATTTAAAAATTATTCTTCCACAGTGAAGAAAGAGTTAGCATGCAGCATGCTGACTTCAGCAAGGTTACAACTGGCAGAGAGCACTACAGGAAGGTACCTTGTAAAGAAAAGAGCTCTTTTTCATTAGAAATACATTTGAACTTTGAACAGAGGTCTTTTTTCAAGTTTGTGCTGGTAAGGGGAAGAATGGGGTGAGATGTCCCAAAATTTTTACTGATGTAAAAAATTTACTTATGACCCCTGTGGATGTAAATTTATCTTTAATAAGATAAGGCAAATTATTTGAGACAGGGAGCTGTTTTATGTTGGTTCTAAGTTTATCATACTTCACTTTTTAAAGCAGGCACTTTTGCTTTTGAATGGAGATTCAGTTCAATATTCAGTGAAATAAAAACTTTTTTTGGTCTTTCTTTGGTCTTTCCTTCCTTTTTTAACTTTTAAACACGAACTACCTTTGCTACCCAATCCTATAGTTCTGAGAAATAACTCTATTTGGTTTGAAGGATAGTGTACCGCTGTAGGAAGGTAGAGATTCATTTCTTTAAAGGAACATGACATCTTTTGCTTAAGAAAATATTATCATTAGGGATTCTGACTAGTATTTAGGAATTTACAGATTGAATTTTATAAAGTTTTATACTGCTGCTCACCAAAAAGGCTCATTAACAATTTGAAGTGTTATTCTTTGAGGGTTCTGGAATTCCAAGATATTCTTATTATATGTTGAAAAATAATTTCTTGTTAGTATGACCTACTGGCCTAGAGGTCTCTTCCTAAATTTTATCCTTGGGGTAGTGAGGATAGGACAGGCTCTGTATGATCAGTAAAGGGAGACATAAGGGAAAATAGAGGATTTTGTTGGGGCTCTTCCACATACAGTTTGAATATCAAGTGATTCTGAAAGCCTGAAGAAATGACTAGAAGGAAAGAATGATGGCCTTGGCTATGAAAAGATAAAGCACAGTGAAAGTACAGTATTATAAACAACTCTCTCTTGGTTCTCCAGCTATCTCTTGAACCAAAGTTCTTCTATTTGCTTTGTGAGCCCCATTATTTTCCCACCTCTCAGATCCCCAAACAGGATTCATGATCTTTCTTAAAGCCCTGCTGTCGTGGATGGCACCGCCATTCAAACATCTAAGAGCTGAACTAGGCTCTGTCTCTTTCACTGCCTGTGTATAATTACCAGCTCCTATTGTTTAAAGCTTCCAGATATTTATCAGATCCCTCTCTTTTGCTTCATTCCCATTGCTTTGGCTTTAAGACAAACCCCAAGCATGTCCGTGTCTGAAACACTGTAATAGCCTCCTTCTAATTGGTCTCCTTGCCTCACTGCCACCTGTCTACCCTCCCCACCCCCACCCCACACCCATGGACCCAACTTCCACGGTGCTAGAAGGATATTTTTTAAACACAAGCCTTGACTTTTCACTTCCTTGAATGACTGACTTCCCATTGCCTAAAGAATAAAGTCCAAACCCTTTAGTATGACGTGTGAGCTTTTTTATGATTCGGCTTTGACCAGTTGAGCTTCTTTTTTCATGCTTTCTCCATATACAGAGTGTACTTCTCACACTTTGATGCCTTTCTCCCATGCCCTTCTCTCAGCCTCCAATCAATTCCCTTTCCTCCCTTGTCCATATGATAAGCCTTTACTTTTCTTTCTATTTGCCCTGTCATTCCGTCGATTCCATTTCCTTCATTCATCCGTGTGCAAATAATTATGAAGACAGAAAGCTGAATCAACATCTAGCCTCCTCTCAAGAACCGGTAGTCCAGTGGAGTTCCGTGGGCATACGATGGGGTGAAGTGGGTACACACGGCAAGATGTTTGCCACTGTGAGGGTTCAGAGAAGACAAATAAAATTGTCGTTTTTGCATTTGTATACTTTTGGCATCTTTCTTAGCAAAAACATAAAAAACCACAGACCACAGGCTGATCCAACGTAGTGTTTCATTTATTCCCCAAACATTTCATATTTAAATGTATTGCTAACACAAACCATAACTAAATGCAACAAAAGCATTGCTATAACATCATGTATAAATTAATGTATTTACTTAATTCTCTTTACTGTTTTTTTCTAGGTACTAATATTTAACAAATACTTGCTTCATTTATAAACACAATATGGAAATTTTGTTCAAGTTTACTATTGTGCTTTATACTTTGTTCTGATTCTTTTTTTAAATTCTTTTTTTAAATTTTTTTTAATGTTTATTTATTTTTTGAGACAGAGAGAGACAGAGCATGAACGGGGGAGGGTCAGAGAGAGAGGGAGACACAGAATCCGAAGCAGGCTCCGGGCTCCGAGCTGTCAGCACAGAGCCCGACGCGGGGCTCGAACTCACGGACCGTGAGATCGTGACCTGAGCCGAAGTCGGACACTCAACCGACTGAGCCACCCAGGCGCCCCTGTTCTGACTCTTAATGAAATATTGTTTCCTACATATGCTTTAGCTACCTATACAATAATTCAGCCACATTTATTCTGTTGTGGCTTCATATTTAGTTAAAACCCTCAATGAAATACTACAGTAGCATTGGTTTACTATATTATGTGCTTTCTAGCTGTCAGTAAATTTGTCGTGTGCCTGCCTGCTACATGCCAGTATTCCATGATACCATAACACTTCTGAAATGAGTGATTTTCATTTTTCAGGGATACAGGTTGAAAATTCTGCATACCCAGAAATTATGCCTTCCTGCTGGATGATATTTTTCAGTATTTACATAAACCAAATAATACATTTTTACTCTCAAAACCAATTTCAAAACATATTGGGTAACGGGCACTCATCACTACCTCCCATTACACAAACTTTATTATAAACTGGTGGTATATTTTATCTACCAACAAATGTCAGCAAATAGAGTACTTCCAATTAAGGGATTTGGGGGAAGATCCATGGAGGAAGTAACATTTGAGCAGGGCTGTGATAGATGGTTTGGAAGCAACATGGACAAGCCTGACTGTGAAAATAAAAGGAAGTCTGTGAGGAAATTTCATGAAGGTAGGAAAGTTCAGAGCATGATTATGGTACTGCTGTAACTCAAGAAGACTACAATCAGTGTGTACAAGAAGAAATTTAGGAAGTAAAATTGAAATGCTAGATTGGAACCAGATCGTGGAAGCCCCTGAATGACAGGCTATGGATATAGATGTTCGTGTTATAAGAAATTGTAAGCCATTAAAGGTGTGTGTTTGTTTTTTAAGTACATTAATTATACAATGAAGGCTGCCCTTCACAAAAGAGTCATCTGGCAGCAGCACTTTAAGAGTATTTAGAAAGGACAGCTTGGGGGTGGGGTGGGGCACCTGGCTGGCTCAGTTGGTTAAGTATCTGACTTTGGCTCAGGTCATGATCTCAGGATTCATAAGTCTGAGCCCCGCATTGGGCTGTCTGCTCAGCACAGAGCATGCTTCGGATCCTCTGTCTCCCTCTCTCTCTCTGCCCCTCCTCCCCATGTCTCTCTCTCTCAAAAATAAATAAACATACTTTAAAAAGTTAAAAAGTAAAGAAAGGACAGCTGGGAGGTAAGGAACACTGCAGAGGGGCCAACAGTGCAGATAATGTAGTATAGAGGTGATGAGAGCCAAACTATGGTGGTAACATAGGGAGCCTATAGAAAGAACAGAGAGAAAAAATAGGATAGAGATTGGATTAACAAAATTCATTGGGGTTATTTGGATCTGGAAGGCAAAGGAGAGAAGAGGCAAAGATTGCTGTTGGTACTTGGGGGAAGGGTGGTATGAGTTAGGACAGAACTAATATATTCATTGTAGGAAGCACTGGATCACTGAATTTGAGATGTCACCAGATCATTCAGAATGAGCTTTCCAGTAGGTAGTTCACAATTTAGGAGCAGAAATCAGGAATAAGGTTAGGTTTGGAGCTGTGGAGTTAGTGGTTGTGGCAGCCATGTGAATGTGCCTGATAAACTTCCTACTACAGGGAAAGTAGTTAAATGAGGGCCCCAGCTACTGGACTTTAACTCCCCACAGGGTTTGAGCAGAGGATGAACGTTTCACAGATGGCTTCCAGCCAATGAGCAGGTGCAGTGGAAATACAAAGCAGATCAGCCTAAGACAAAGGATTTCTTTGTCGGCCAACTTGAGCTCAAGGATTCACCAACGGCTTTGCTGAGCCTTCTATTGACCGTGGTGCAGTCTACAGGGCTCCCACCCAAACTTCCTTCTTCCCAATCTTCTCTTTCTCTCTCCTTCACTTGAGATTAGATTTGCATCAAGGTCAGACCTATCTCCCAACCTCTCTGGACTCTTCCCATTTTCTGTAGCACAGCCATTTCGCACCAACATAAACTCTTTCCCCACTTAATGCTGTCTTGGCAACTGCTTCTCAGAGCACCTAGATTAACACAACAGTTATTTGAAGAAATGATAAATATTCCATATGCCACTTTGTACAATTAGAATTAATGTAGAAAATAGTGATATTAAAATTTTCTAAAATCTTGAATCATTAAAGCAACATTAAATTACTAAACTTAACTCAAACTATAAAATTATGTTTAGTAGGTTATATCTTTAAGTGAGGATGTTCTACCTTTATATTCTAAAAGATTATTTTAAATGGAAAGGTGGAATCATTATAAAAAATTCTACTTGGTGGATATATTAACCTTCAACAAATATCTCCGAGTTATGAATCATTAATTTGGAATCATAGATAAGAGTGACCTTTGAATAATGCTAAACTCTAGGTAAGTAATATATATATATATATATATATTTTTTTTTTTTAATTTTCCAAATACTTGGAAATATGATGATCCATTCATGCTGCTCATCAGCACCCTTCTTTTTAAAACTTTTAAGCAACAATACTCCCTCTAATATTAAAAATAAATTCTGATTGGGGCGCCTGGGTGGCTTGGTCGGTTAAGCGTCCGACTTCGGCTCAGGTCATGATCTCACGGTCCGTGAGTTCGAGCCCTGCGTCGGGCTCTGTGCTGATAGCTCAGAGCCTGGAGCCTGTTTCGGATTCTGTGTCTCCCTCTCTCTCTGCTCCTCCCCTGTTCATGCTCTGTCTCTCTCTGTCTCAAAAAAATAAATAAACGTTAAAAAAAAAATAAAAAAAAAATAAAACAAATTCTGATGATATATGTATTTCATAAATAAAACTAATAAATACAATAAAAATTATCTGATTGACCATCCACTATTGCATTTTACAATAAGTCGAGTGGACTAAAGGTCTTTTTTGATTCTAGGCAGCAAATAATCTTAAGACTTCTCTTACACCATTGTTTCAAAAGAAAATCCATGCTCTCTAAAAAGATATGGCTTAGAATCAATCAAAACAAAATGGCTTACTCAATATAATAAATAGACTAGCATCTAAATCAATTTAAGCTATTATGGTTTTTAGGATTATTGATGTGAGTATTCCAAGGACCAATGTAAATTAAGAATTGTTGCTTTGGTTGCTACAGATATGGTAGTGTATCTCTTTAGATGTTAGAATTTAACTTTAAGAGAAACATTGTATGGATAGGCCTTTACTCAAAAGACTTGTATTTCTTTAAATTCTTAAGAATTGTTTACTTTCTCTTTTGCATTAAGCTGTGGTTTAGAAATCTAATATGTTGTTAATTCTGTATCTATTGGATGCCTTTTGACTCAGGAGACTAACAAACAATCCTAGCAGGAACATCTGTTGATCTTTTGAAAAGTAGCCAGTGAGTTTGGAGTTTCCCTGGCCAGACAAATCATGGGACCACAGCCCAGTCCTGAGCTAAACTTAAGAACAATAAGATTAGTTCTGACATCTAGAAAAAGAATGGAACACATGGGAAAATGCTACACTTAAAAAAAAATTAATATTCTTTCATTTTTTTTCACAGTTACAATGAATGGAAAGTTAAGATTAGTGCTAGCTAGAAAGGTTGTAAAAACTCATATATACACAATTAAAGGGTTGAATGATTACATGGAAAATCTGGATCATATAAAACTGCTGTGAAAGAAAAATACTTCATTCGTTAGCAATAGAATTTTTAATAAACATATTTGAACTTGAAATGCTTAAAATAAGTTTCTAGAAATAAAGCATCTCTCACTAATGCAAACTTCCTTCAGATATTGTGGATTGCCTCTTGGTAAAATTTCAGGTTTCAATTCTTTCCAGGTTGTTTTTTTTTTAATCCTTCAGTTACTCAACCAGAGAACTAACATGTCTTCAATTCTTCCATTAGGTGATCTCCTAAAGGCTCTTTAATTCCCTGCAAACCTTTATTCCTTGTACTACTATATTAGTTCTTGGTGATAATATTAACTCTCTGGGCTCCAATTACTATTTATCTACATGCATTTCATATCCACACCCATCCTTCTATCTCTATTTTGTTCTCTGACATTCTAAATAGTACATCTGAAGTCCCACCTTGAACCAACTTATTAAGGTAATTCTTAACTGTCTTTGAACTATCATATATCCCCAAATCTAATTATATTCTCGTCTTACTTCAGTGCCATGACATGCATAGTTTATTTCTTAACTATACTTGTAAACTTTTAAAATACGGATATAGGGGCACCTGGGTGGCTCAATCAGTTAAGCATCCAACTCTTGATTTTAGCTCTAGTCATGATCCCAGGGTTGTGGGATTGAGTTCCGAGCTCAGCATGGAACCTATTAAGATTCTCTCTCTCCCTCTCTCTCTGCCCCTCCCCTGCCCAAGTATGCTCTCTCTCTCTTTCTACCAAGAGCAAAAAGACAGATATATATTTGCTACTCTTTTATATCTCTCATATGTAAAATTCAATTTTATCTTGCTCCTAGCAATATATAACATTTTCTTTACATCTTTATTTTTAATTCTCACTTCTAACAAAAATAAAACACGATCAACTTGGACAGATGCTTCATCTTAAAACACTCTCCCCTTGTCTTCTTAGTTACCACAAATTGCTCATTCTGCTACTTCCCAGACAGCTTTTCTGCCAACTTTGCTGACTCCTTCTCTCCCAGCCCTCAAATACCAAAGTTGCTTGGGACTTTTTCTAGGCCTTCTTTTCTTACAAATTCCTGTCACTTTAGGTGATTTCTCTTCTTCAGTAGTTTCCATTGTCTCCCCCTTGGATGTGAGGATTGTTTAAATATGGCTGCAAATTCTTTAATACTTTAATACCGTCAAAATATTAAGATCCAAACAATATTATCTGCAATGGAAATAATTCCTTGGTATGCCCTGGCTACCACTTTCAGGGACTAAAAGCAGAGCTCCTTCCTTTCCAAACTCATCTTCTCATGCAACTTTCAGGTCACTGCATCAGTTATCTATTGCCTCATAGCAAGCCACACCAAAACATGGTGGCTTAAAACAATAGTCAATTATTTTGGTTACAAATCCATAAGGCTCAGCTGGGTGGCTCATCTCTGCTTCGTGTGGTGTCAGCTGGAATGGCTTGACTGGGGGCAGGAGGGTCCAATTTCAATATGGCACACTCACATGCATAACAAGTTGGTACTGGCTGTTAGCTAGGAGCTCAGCTGTGGCTGTGGCCAGGGGGCCTCCGTTTCACTTTATGTAGGTCCTTTCATGGCCTTCTTGGGTTTCTTCATGGCATAGTTATTGTTCCACATAAATGTCCCAAGAAAACAGGTGGATATGGATGGCATTTTTATGACATTCCTTTACTTGAAGCAGTCATAATGACCTGCCGAGGTACAAAGGGAAGGGATCTAGACTCCAGCTTTTGCTTTTGGATAGTGGCAAGGGTCTTGAAGAACACTTGGATAGGTGATACTATGGCAATTGTCTTTTAAAACCACCCTTCACTACCATGACTAAAGTACCAAAGTCACCACCTGTAGGTTACTTCTGGATTATACACATAATTCAAATGCTAACCCATATGCCTCTCCAATTCTAATCAGTACAACTTTTTGTCTATCTTTCTCCAAGGGTTTAAAGATAGCAAGAGGGGCGCCTGTGTGGCTCAGTCAGTTAAGCGTCTGACTTCGGCTCAGGTCATGATCTCACGGTTCATGAGTTCGAGCCCCGCGTCAGGCTCTGTGCTGATAGCTCAGAGCCTGGAGCCTGCTTCAGATTCTGTGTCTCCCTCTCTCTCTGCTCCTCCCCCACTTGTGTTCCATCTCTCTCTCAAAAATAAATAAACATTAAAAAAAATTTAAAAAATAAAGATAGTAAGAAATTGCTTTCATACATTACATAATCAAATCACTATACATTATAATATATATTATAATGAGGGGCGCCTGGGTGGCGCAGTCGGTTAAGCGTCCGACTTCAGCCAGGTCACGATCTCGCGGTCCGTGAGTTCGAGCCCCGCGTCAGGCTCTGGGCTGATGGCTCGGAGCCTGGAGCCTGTTTCCGATTCTGTGTCTCCCTCTCTCTCTGCCCCTCCCCCGTTCATGCTCTGTCTCTCTCTGTCCCAAAAATAAAAAAAAATATATTATAATGAGTATATTCTATGCATATAATATGCTATATATACATAATAGTACATATATGTATTACATATTATATGTGTATCACATATAATATATATGGGTTACATAATGATTATGTACATAATGTAATCATGCATATCATGTAAATAATTTCATGCATTACAATGTCAAATGACATCTCACAGTAACATCTAGGTTAAATGCTGATTATAATCAAATATATACCCCTGTCAATGTGTCATTTCTTTTTTCCACAGCTTTTGAAGAGACAAGAAAATAAAACAAGCAAACAAAAACTCCCCCTTTGAACAGGTCTTCAAAGAATAAGTCTCACAAGAGTGAGAGTCAAATACACAATCTTATTCAATTTCTGTCCCTTCTGCTGAGATGGCCAGTTTTTAGAAGAAGCATCAATTTCCTAGAATACTAACTGTGCTCCTCAATTTATTTCTCCTGAAACATCATTTTTGAAAGACTGAAAAAAATTATAGTCAGCACCTACATAAACTTAAATCAGAGGCCTTCAAAATTAATACTAAATGTCTCACTTTTAAAATTTGATATAGTCTTATATTTAACACAGCTTTACCACCTAAAACTTTTAGGATCATCTATCATATATCACAAGCATAAAATAACAAATCAACATGTGACATTCTTCTATCTCCAAGGTCACAAAAATATTACTGTTTCATAAAAGTCACTCACACACAAAAAAGACAATATGTGCTGGTTTTATTCTGTTATTTCCTTCCAAATACAAATTATATAAGCTATTATCTTGTTTTCAAAGAAAAATTTACGTGAGCCTAAAGCTCACATATTAGGTCTCCAGTAAAAGTCTTGATTCTGTTTGTTGGCACCCTATCCAGATTATGGATCTTTTGTTGGCTTTATGGGTTTACAGACTTGCTGTTCTTGGCTTGATAATCTGGGGAAATAATTAGAAATGTGATTTGCTTTCCCTTTTTGTCTATACGTATGCATTTACTTTATGATGTCAATTTCATGGGAAATAAATAAAATTCTGTTTAGAAACAGTAAACCAAGATACATGGGATGCACTTTATCTTAATAACTTATGCATTCTTAAGTATGGGAGCTATAACATCTTCCTCAGAGTTTTAGATGTTTTTATTATGTACATAGATTTTCAGAATGATACTATGAATCAGAGTGATATGGTCATAGTGTTTAGATAATACACAACATCAAATGAATAAGCTGAAAAGAGAAAAACATAGCTAGCCAACTGATTCTTATTTAGTTGCATGGTATCTGTAAAAGAATGAGTTCTATGCTTAGATTAACTGGGTTGAAAGCCTGGTTCATATATTTATTGTGAAATGAGAATGATTAATAGTATCTGCCTTTTACGGTTAGCAGGATTAAATGAGAAATTTCCTGTAAATCCCATTAGCATATTGGCTGACACATAGACAGGACTTGGTGACTCTGAGCCGTTATTATTATTGCCAAGCTCAGCTGTCACCTCATCTGTGAAGCTCATCTCTCAAATCTTCCCAAATACTTTAATGAGAACTATTCCTCTCCTTCTGCACTCCTTTGGCATTTTGCTTAACATCTCTCTTATAATTCTCCCTATTGCCAATTATGGTTATTAACATATATGTTTGTCTTCCTCATTAGATATTAGATTCCAAAGGGCAAGGACCATGTCTTCATCTTTATATTTTTCTCTCAGTATATCTTTGCCAATGCCTAATAGCAGGCTTATATATTGTAGACTTTATTTATTTTGTAATTTTTTAAATGTTTATTTATTTTTGAGAGAGAGAGAGAGAGAGATTTTTCTCTCAGCACACTTTTTCCAAAACCTGACAGCAGGCTTATATATAGTAGACTTTATTTTTTTTAATTTTCTTAATGTTTATTTATTTTGGGGGGGGAGGGGCAGAGAGAGACAGGGAGACACAGAATGTGAAGCAGGCTCTAGGCTCCAAGCTGTCAGCACAGAGCCTCATGCAAGGCTCGAACTCACGAACCGTGAGATCATGACCTGAGCTGAAGTTGGACACTTAACCAACCGAGCCACCCAGGCACCCCTACCGTAGACTTTAAATGAATGTTTATTAAGTTAAGATGACAGGTTGCTTTTCATCCTTCAGGTCTCACGTCAAAAGTCACCTCTCTGTTGGCTCATTCTAAAGAACCCTCATGATCCACCCACTCCCTACTAAAGCAAGTCTATTATACCACGTGTTTATTTCTTTATCATTTGGGGAAATTATTTCATTAACGTATGTACTTACTTATCTCTCTTGGCAAAATGTAAGCACTATGACAGTGGAGCCTTTATTCGCCATTGAATCCTTAGCACCAGAACAGTAAGTGTCTATTTAAGTACTCAGGAAGTATTTCTTAAATGAACCATTATACCTCCTAGGGCCCAGGTATGACAGCAGCAGCAGAGGTGATGTGTCCCAGCGACCCTTCTTTAAATAACTAGTAAAGTTGGTGATGACTTTTGAATATTAAGAAGGTGATACTCAGGAACAGCTGTGAATAAGATGTCAGTCCCTGCCTCACTTCCTTTGCCATCCCCAGCTACTTCTGCACACAGAGAGCCCCACCTACAAGCTTAAACCCAAATGAATTCCCAAACCAATCTTAGCATGAGGAAGGAAAGCCTTAAGCAGGTGCTGGAGCCATGACTGAAAGAGAATTAGTAAGGCTTGGTTATACCTGAAAAGTTTGCTTATATAGTAGGGTCTGCCAAATAATACTCCCCAGGCAAGCACTGTCTCTTACTGTAGATAATGAAAGACTCTGGTTCATGGGGAAAGAGCAAGGACATCGCACCATTTGAATGATTCAACCAAAGTTTCGAGTTATTATTGTTAAATGTAGTGAATGGGATGGGGCGCCTGGGTGGGTCAGTCAATTAAGCCTCTGACTTCAGCTCAGTTTCTTGAGTTCGAGCCCCGCGTTGGGTTCTGTGCTGACAGCTCAAAGCCTGGAGCCTGCTTTGGGTTCTGTGTCTCCCTTGCTCTCTGCCCCTCCCCTGCTCATGCTCTGTCTCTCTTTCAAAAATAAACAAACATTTAAAAAAATAATAAACGTGGTGAATAGAGATGATCTTCCACTTGGCTCATTCCCTGGGTCTGGTCAATAACCTGATGCAAAAGATCTGGCAGGATCTTCTGTAGAAATAGTATTGAAGCTTGATAGTCATTACAGAACAAGGGTTTCTTATTCTGCTTAAAGATTATAGGAGTCCTAACCAGTTATATGGAGTATGGTGTATATTAGAGTTTGGAAAAGAAATAAATCCTTTTTGGCAGAAATTGATGACTTCCATGTGAAAGAAATTATATGGGTTAGGTCATAGCTTAAAATCATCAACTCAGTTTCTCATTAACTAAAAATATTATTACTTGGACCACAAATCTTGAGTCTGGAGTTCCCAGGTTGGTGAATGCGTGGAGGCGCTGGGAGAGTCGCGCACTCAGAGAAGACGTGAAAGCTCCACATCCCTTCTCACATGCCTCGCCCTAGGCATCTCTTCCATCTGGCTGTTCCTGAATTCAATATGCTTTTGCAACAAACCAGCACTCACAGCACAAGGCACACAGAGAGAATACCACATAGAGACAGAGGCGGAGATTGGAGCGATGCATTTACCGCCAAGGAACACCAAGGGTTGCTGGCAACACCAGAAGCTTAAAAAATACAGGTATGAGGGGCACCTGAGTGGCTCAGTTGGTTAAGCAACCGACTTTGGCTCAGGTCATGATCTTGAGGTTCGTGAGTTCAAGCCCAGCATAGGCTCTGTGTTGTGTGGAGCCTGCTTGGGATTTTCTCTCTCTCTCCTTCCCTCTGTTCCCCACTTGTGTTCTCTCCCTCAAAATAAATAAATAAACTTAAAAAAATTTTTTTAAAGGTATGAAACAGATTCTTCCCTAGAAACTTCAGAGAGAGCACTGGCCTGGCCACACCTTGACTTTGGACTTCTCGCATCCAGAATTGTGTGAGAATAAATTTCTGCTGTTTTAAGCCACCTCGTTTGTGGTACTTTGTTATGGCAGAAACTCATATTGGTTCCTTTTTAAATCGAAAACATCATAACAAAATTTTCCTCTGAGCACAGCATTCACTTCATACGGAAAAGAAAACAAAAACAAAAACAAAAATGGTTTGTTCCCTGGCGAATTTATTACAGTGGCCAGGTTGTCGCTTACTGGAGACGGATTTAACGCATTTTTGGTTGTGACGGCTTATTTGATAAGATTAAAGAAAGGTGCACAGGGACTTGTTATTTTCTGTAAACATTATAGAAATAAGCATGAAAAGAAGAGCCTTCAAAGCTTATTACGTAACACTTGGATAGAAGATGAGAATATAATTGGTTTAATTGCTTTCCAGAGGTAAAGATGAGTGAGGATTTTAAATTATATTGCCTTTTCTAACAAAAGCTACATCTCCATACCCTCAGTTGTATTGTATTGGAATTGCAAAGTTTAGTGTAGACCTAGCTAAACAAATAAGTGATAAAACAGATGACAAAACACATAAAACTATCCGAAAGCAGGTTTCAGAAAAACCAACCTCAGGAAGTTGCTGGAATAAACAGTATTCAAAGCAGAACAGAAGCTATATTTTATACAACATAATATAGGTATTTAATAAATGCAAATGTTTTCATTGAAAAAAAACCACAAAAAACCTTTGACTCTTTCTCTCACACTCTCCATCCAATCCATCAGCATATTTTGCCAGCTTTTCCTTCAAAACATTCTAGAACCTGACCACCTCGGATCACCTCCACTGTAGCACTGTGGTACGAGTTTCCATCATCTCTCTAAGGAATTATTGAAATATCCTCCTAATCTGTGTCCCTGTGTTAACCTCAGGTCATCTCACTCTGTCACTCAAAACTCACCAGTTGGCTTCCTACCTCACTCTGAGTAATAGCCAACGTCTTTACAACGTCTCCAAAGACCTAGGTGATCTCCCCCTGTACCTGCCTCCGCCTCTCTCACTTCATCTCCTACCAACCTCCATCTTGATAACTACACTCAAATCTTGGTGGCCCTCTTGCTCCCCTCTTCCCCTGAAATGTTCTTCATGCAGGTATCCACATGGCTTACTCTTTTATTTCCTTCAGGACTTTGATAAAATATGACTTTATCAATGACACTCCCTATATCCCATTATTTTTCTCCACAGCTCTCATCACCACGTGCCACACCATGTATATTATTTGATTATTTATCTACATTCTCCGTTCCCACTAAAATGTAAGCTTATGAAAGTGGAATGGGGGTGCTTGGCTAGCTCAGTCAGTAAAGTATATGACTCTTGATCTCAGGGTCATGAGTTCAAGCCCCAGGCTCAGCATAGATATTACTTTAAAATAAAATAAAATAAAATAAAATAAAATAAAATAAAATAAAATAAAATAGAGAAAATGCTTTGTGTGTTTTGTTCACTGCTCTGTACCCAGTCTTCAAGACACTACCTGGAATATAGTACCACTATATGTAAATATTTTTCATACATTGTAATCCTACATTTTTCTGGCTCCTTCTCTAGATTCTGTGTAAAGGATGTGTCTTATTCATTGATCTCAGTGATCCAGTGTTCTTTGGATGAATTAATATGAAATGTTTTTAAAAGAATGCTTAGTTCCACTTATTTCGAAAATCACTTTACATTCGCACCAAATAGCAATTAATGGGCACAGATGGTGTTATTTTTAAGTTTGTTTGTTTGAAAAGATGAGAAAAATAATTGAAGAGCAACCAATATTCATTTTGAATATTGACTTCTAATCTTCTTATTTTAAAATTCAAATTATGCTCTGAAATGCACTAAAGGACTGAAGCAGATATTTTTAATTCTCTAGACGTTGAACCCATATTTCCTAGGTTGATGTAAAACTTAGGCTTCCCATTCTCTTATTTTAATTCTCCCTTTTTTCCATTTCTATATGCAGAGGATAAAGAGAAACATTCATCCTCACAGAGTGGCATAGCACAGGGGAGTGATGAGGGCTGCACTCTAAGAGGATTAAGCACACAAAGAAGATAATTAACTTGCTGAGGCCCCACAGAAAATCGTGGAATAGCAAGAACAGCATTCAGGGTTTCTGTTATCCTAAGAAAGATTCAGTCACATAGCTACAGTTCACGTCACATAGTTCACTGGTAGCCCCAAGTGTTAACACAATTAAGAAAAAATATTGAACCTTATACATCATGCAAAGAAAATAAACTCTTAATAATTTACAAAACTGCTTTGTTCTTAAATATAGGTTGATATCTACCTTAAGACCAAAACACATTCCATTCTTTTTTTCTTGCTACTGTCTTTAAAATCATTCACAACAGCAACAGAGCTCAAATAAGAAAATTTCACTGGGGAAAATAAGAATGCAGAGACATAGGGGCGCCTGGGTGGCTCAGTCGGTTGAGCGGCCGACTTCGGCTCAGGTCATGATCTCACCGTCTGTGAGTTCAAGCCCCGCGTCGGGCTCTGTGCTGACAGCTCGGAGCCTGGAGCCTGTTTCAGATTCTGTGTCTCCCTCTCTCTGACCCTCCCCCATTCATGCTCTGTCTCTCTCTGTCTCAAAAATAAATAAACGTTAAAAAAAAGTTTAAAAAAAAAAAAAAAGAATGCAGAGACATAGATTTACTTCTCTAAATACAAAACCTTAAAATTGGATATATTATAGGATACTTTCCCTGGGTGGGGAAATTAGGAGTGATTTTAATTTTTCTTCTTTGAGTTTTTTTAGAGTCAAAAATTTTATAAAGAATATGTATTTTTTATAAAAAATATGAAAAGTACATGTTTATATATTCTTCTATAATATATAGTAATTCCCCTTGAACATAATGTTCAGGCTTCAAATTTAGACATTAAAAATGCTCTTCTTGTGTTGGAAAGCAGAAGTCCCAGTTGATCTGAAAAACAGCTCCAAGACTACCAAATTTGACTTATTCCCTGAGTAGTGTTTATTATAAATTGAAAATGTAATGCCAGTGGATATGCCATCACCTAATGAAAGTGAAATATAGAGAATAATTTTTGACAAGTAATTGGACTTGGAAAGAAAGGAATAGAGTAAGAGAAAACAATTGGGGAGGATTTGAGATTTCTTTGATGCCTGTAATATCCTATATGCAAACAGCAGTGAGAAATGGGCAGTAATTAATTTAAAAAATCATGCTTAAAGATCTAGTATCCTCTAAAATCTTAGAAATAAATATTATCAATATCCCTGAGTATATTATTTCAGGAAAGACTTTACTTTTTTATTTTTATTTTTTGGTTATTTATTTATTTATTTATTTCATTATTGTACATGGCCTTTTAAAAAATTTAAATCCAAGTTAGTTAATATATAGTGTAATAATGATTTCAGGAATAGAATTTAATGATTCATCACTTACATGTAACATGCAGTGCCCATCCCAACAAGTGCCCTCCTAAATGCCCATCACCCATTTAGCCCATCCCCCTATGCAACACCCCTCCAGCAACCCTCAGTTTGTTCTCTGTATTTAAGAGTCTCTTACGGGTTGTCTCCCTCTGTTTTTATATTATTTTGGCCTCCCTTCCCTTATGTTCATCTGTTTTGTATCTGAAATTCCACATATGAGTGAAATCATATTTGTCTTTCTCTGACTGGCTTATTTCTCTTAGCATAATACACTCTAGTTCCATTCACATTGCTGCAAATGGCAAGATTTCATTCTTTTTGATGGCCGGGTAATATTCCATTATATGTATAGGTATATATATACACACACCACCTCTTCTTTATCCATTCATCAGTCGATGGACATTTGGGCTCTTTCCATACTTTGGCTATTGTCCATAATGTTGCTATAAACATTGGGGTTCATGTGCCCCTTCGAATCAGCATTTTTGTGGCCTTTGGATAAATACCTAGTAGTACAATTGCTGGGTTCTATGGTAGTTCTATTTTTAATTTTCCGAGGAACCTCCACACTATTTTCCAGAGGGGCTGCACCAGTTTGCATTCCCACCAGCAGTGCCAAAGGGTTCCCCTTTCTCTGCATCCTCACCAACATCTGCTGTTACCTGAAATGTTAATTTTAGTCATTCTGACAGGTATGAAGTGGTATCTCATTGTGGTTTTGGTTTGTATTTCCCTGATGATAAGTAATGTTGAGCATCTTTTCATGTATCTGTTAGCCATCTGGATGTCTTCTTTGGACAAGTGTCTATGTATTTTGCCCATTTCTTCACTGGATTATATTTGATTTTGGGGTGTTGAATTTCATAAGTTCTTTATAGATTTTGGGTACTAATCCTTTATCTAATATGTCATTTGCAAATATTTTCTCCTATTCTATCAGCTGCCTTTAAGTTTTGCTGATTGTTTCCTTCACTGTGCAGAAGCGTTTTACCTTGATGAGGTTCCAATAGTTCATTTTTGCTTTTGTTTCCCTTGCCTCTGAGACATGTTAAGTAAGAAGCTGCTGCAAGCCAAGGTCAAAGAGGTTGCTGACTGTTTTCTCCTCTAGGATTTTGATGACTTCCTGTCTTATGTTTAAGTCTTTCATCCATTTTGAGTTTATTTTTGTGTATAGTGTTAAGAAAGTGGTCCAGGTTCATTCGTCTGCATGTTGCTGTCCAGTTTACCCAACACCATTTGCTGAGGAGACTGTCTTTTTTCCACTGGAGATTCTTTCCTGCTTTGTTAAATATTAGTTGGTCATGAATTCAGCAAGGTCGCAGGATATAAAAATCAATGTACAGAAATCAGTTGCATTTCTATACACCAATAATGAAGGAGCGGAAAGAGAAACTAAGGAATCGATCCTATTTACAATTGCACCAAAACCCATAAAATACCTAGGAGTAAACCTAACCAAAGAGGTGAAAAATCTATACACTGAAAACTATAGAAAGCTTATGAAAGAAATTGAAGAAGAAATTTAAAAATGGAAAAACATTCCATGCTCATGAATTGGAAGAACAAATATTGTTAAAATGCCGATACTATCCAAAGCAAGCTAAATATTCAGTGCAATCCCTATCAAAATAACACCAGCATTTTTCACAGAGCTGGAACAAACAATTCTAAAATTTTTATGGAACGACAAAAGACCCTGAATAGCCAAAGTAATGTTGAAAAAGAAAACCAAAGCGGGAGGCATCACAATTCCAGATTTCAAGCTGTACTACAAAGTTGTAATTATCAAGACAGTATGGTATTGGCACAAAAACAGACACATAGATCAATGGAACAGAATAGAGGACTCAGAAAAGGAAAGACTTTAAATCATTCTGAAATAGATATGTGTCATTAGGACATTCTTCACAGATATACCCTTTCTCCTACTACTCTCCGATTTTGAGAAGTTTCATCCAATTTTTAGGTCTCTGCCAACATGGAGTTGGTATACAGAGAAGAAAGTGGTTGTCTCCTAGCCTTCAATAACATTAGTTAGACTAAGTAATTCCTGTGGGTATCATCTTCAAGTCTAAAGGTCTAAATCAAGAATAAAAGCAAAAGGAAATTCAAGAGTGAAAGGAATTTCTGCCATCTTTTAAGAAGTGGGATGGGGCTATTGTTGAAAGTCCTGCTATAAGCATTGGGGTACATGTGCCCCTATGCATCAGCACTCCTGTATCCCTTGGGTAAATTCCTAGCAGTGCTATTGCTGGGAGGCAAACCATAAGAGACTCTTAAATACAGAGAACAAACTGAGGGTTGATGGGGAGTGGGGAAGAGGGGAAAGTGGATGATGGGCACTGAAGAGGCCTCTTGTTAGGATGAGCACTGGGTGTTGTATGTAAGCTAATCTGACAATAAATTATATTAAAAAAAAAAAAAGAAGCGACATGGGGTTATTAGAATAGAACTGATTGGGATAAAACCAATAAATGTGAAATTTTTATAAGGAAATGGACTTAAATTTTAGATAATTAAAAACCATGATTTTCTTAGCATGTGTTGAAATATCGTCTAAATACATTTTAATTTGTTAGTTTAAAAATAAAAATCTTTAGGGGCGCCTGGGTGGCGCAGTCGGTTAAGCGTCCGACTTCAGCCAGGTCACGATCTCGCGGTCCGCGAGTTTGAGCCCTGCGTCAGGCTCTGGGCTGATGGCTCGGAGCCTGGAGCCTGTTTCAGATTCTGTGTCTCCCTCTCTCTCTGCCCCTCCCCCGTTCATGCTCTGTCTCTCTCTGTCCCAAAAATAAATAAAAAACGTTGAAAAAAAAAATTAAAAAAAAAAAAATAAATAAAAATCTTTAGGTAAACCATGAGCAGTCCCTTTACAAAGCTGCTTCAAGGTTATAAATGGAGCAACACATGTGGAGGGAGTGCCCTCTAGTGGCTAAAGAAAAAATATATTTTTGTGTAGGATAGGGCTAAAAACTTAAAGCAAATGTTTGTATTCCCCATTATCCTGTTTTATTAATCAAATACTTCTACTTTTATTAAGGAATTAAAGAGGTTCAGATAAATATATATATCTTGTGCTTTAAAATACATAAATTTCTTTGCTGATAAATGTTATTATTTTTTTTAACAGTATAGTATATGCCATTGTAGAAAATTTCTAAGCCACAGAAAATTATAGAGAAGAAAGCAAACTCTGTAACCCCACAACCTAAAGACAACCATAGTTAATATTTTAACTAATTTTGTTCAACTTTTTTTCTATGCATTCACAATTTTTCATATAACTGACATCACAGAAAGTAATCCATTTTGAGGGATACTTTTCATTATGTGTTTTTAACCATGTTATTAAAACTTGCTGTGGTTTGAGTGAGGTTCCTCTTCCGGAGGGAATAAAACATGCACATGTATAGATAAGTGACAGAATATCTTATGTTCAAAATTGCAAGTGGCTCAGTACTGTTGGAAAATAAAGTGAGAAGTTTACAGCTCAGTGAGAATGTTAGGGAGAAGAATTAATAGGGGTTGGAGAGGTATGTAGAAACCAGATCAAGCACCATGGGCATGCCAGTTGGATACATTGTCGGTTGGTATGAATAACCACTGAGGAACTTTGAGTCATGGACTGACTTTATTGGACTTGCATGCCACACAATAATAAAATAATTTGATACTAATATGGAGGACAGACTGAAATAATGTTTCTCGAAGTTGGCTGCACTTTAGAACTACCTGGGAAGCTTTAAAAAATGCCGATCCCCAGACTCCAATCCAAACCAATTAAATCAGGATCCTTGGGAATGAGATTTTTTATAAAGTTTCCCAGATGGTATCATTACATAGCATGGAATGAGGAGAGATGAAACTAGATATAGAAGTACCACTTCGAAGGGTGTTGCATTAGATCGTGCGAAAAATGATGTGCGCCTAAACTAGGTGAGTGATAGTGTATGTGACGAAGTTATTTAATTGACACAAGTTGATAACTGCACACAAGGAATCAAAGATTATTGTCTCATGGTGTCTTGATAAATGTGGTGTCAGAAGGAAATACAGCCACTTGGGCATGTATGTGGGAAGTGGGGAGCATGTTAAGAAGCTAGCATTTTCCTTTAGATTCATCACCAATGACACAAACACACTTAGATATATTTTCTGTTTGCCCTTTTATAAATCCTTCGGCCAGATAATTTCTCTTATCTCCACCCACCCTTTAACTATCTGCTTTGTAGTGGGGGCGGGATGGAGGACCTAGACTCTGCAGGTCACACGTTAGGCTCTTTTAGCAAGTGCAACACAAGAGGAAGAAGAGATTTGCTCTTTACTGTCTGATTCTTGGTGGCTTCCCATCTGCCAGTGGTTCTACTAAAAATCACTCTGGCCACACGTGATTGCCCCTACAGTCACGCTTTTCTGTAGCAGCCGCTGAATCCAGTTCGCAATTTTTTCAACACTTGCAAAACCAAAGACACTAGCACCAACTAGCTGGTGTCAGCTCCTCAGGGGTCTAGGTTTCAACACCCCAAGGCCCCTTCTCTAAGTTTCTAGGTTTTTCTCCTTGTTCCTTCGGGCCTAAACCTGCTTCTACTAGACTGGCCTTACAGAAGAGGCTTAAAAGAGTTCTTCAAGTTGAAATGAAAAGATGCTAATTAGTAACATAAAAATAGACAACACACTGGTAGAGGTGTTAGTATCTTAGTAATATGATGGAATGTTTCCCACTTAACTCTAGAATAAAGGTTAAAGTATAAGAATATTAAAAAATAACTATAGCTGCAATACTTTGTTGATGGATACATATTATAAAGAAGAGGTAAGTTGTACATTAAAAAAATAAAATGTAGGGGGGTAGTAAAATGGAAGAGTTTTTGTATGCAATCAAAGTAAATTGTTGTTTTATGTAAACCTCATGGTAATGACCAAGGAAAAAGCTATAGTAGATTCACCAAATATAAAGGGGAAAGAATCAAACAATATCACATGAAAAATCATCAGTTTACAAAAGACGGCAGCAAGAAAAGAAGAAAAGAACAAAGGACTTATGAAACAGGTCCAAAACTAATAAGATGGTATTGGTAAGCCTGCACAAAGACTCAAAGTGAAGGGATAAAAGATACATTCCATTCAAGGGAAAACCAAAAGAGGGAGGGGTAGATAAACTTACATCACACAAAATAGACTTTAAGCCAAAGACAACAATGAAAGACGAGGAAAGTCATTATATAATGATAAAGGGATAAATTCATCAAGAGGATATAAAATTATAAATATCTACGCACTCAAATCAGAGCATCTAAATACCACAAATCTGTGGATATAAATGGAAAACAATGCAATAATAGTAGAGGACTTCAATACTCCACTTTCAACAAATGATAGGTCATCAAGACAGAAAATCAACAAGGCATCATTGGACTTGAAACATATTTTAAGCCAAACGGACCTAACAGACATATACAGAACATTCCACCCAACAGCAACAAGAAAGTCTTCTCAATGTGCACATGGAACATTCCCCAGTAAAGATCATACGATAAGTCACAAAACAAGACATAGAAAATTTAAGAAGATTAAAATCATACCAAGTATCTTTTCCAACCACAATTGTATGAAACTGGAAATAAATAATAGAAGAAAAGCTGGAAAATTCACAAATTAATGGAAATTAAACAACATATACTCTTGAGTAACCAATAGTTCAAAGAAGAAATCAAAAGGGAAATTTAAAAAAGTCTTGAAAAAAATGAAAATGGAAACAAAACACACCAAACTTTATGGGATGCAGCAAAAGCAGTTCTAAGAGGGAAGTTTACCGTGGCATTAAGAAAAAAGAAAGAGATCAAATAAAAAAACCTAACTTTGTACCTCAAGGAACTACAAAACAAAAAGACAAATTAAGTACAAAGTTAGCAGAAGAAAGGAAATAACAAAGATCACAGCAAAAGTAAATGAAATAAACACCAAAAATAGAACTGAAAAGACCAATGAAACTAAGAACTGTTTTGTTTTGTTTTTTTAAAGACAAACAAAATTAACAAACCTTAAGTAGACTAAAAAAAAAGAGAGAAGACTCATAATAAATAAAATCAGAAATAAACGAGGAGACATTGTAACATACCACACAAATAAAAAGGATCATAAGAGACTATAAATGTTTATATGCCAACAAACTGGATAACCCAGAAGAAATAGATAAATTCTTAAAACATACCTACCAAGACCAAATCATGAAGAAATAGAAAATTTCAACAAACCACTTATGAATAAGGAGATTGCATCTGTAATCAAAATCCTCCCAACAAAAAGCCTAGTATCAGATGGCTTTACTGGTGAGTTATAACAAATATTTAAGTAAGAATGAACACTAATCCCGCCAAAAGTCATCCAAAAATTGAAGAGGAAAAAAAACTCCCAAAGGTGTTTTATGAGGCCACTATTACCTTGATATGAAAGCCAGATAAGGACACTACAAGAAAAGAAAACTACAACAAATCAAAACCACACTGAGATAACCTCACACCAGTCAGAGTGGCTAAAACGAGCAAATCAGGACTATAGATGCTGGTGAGGATGTGGAGAAACGGGAACCCCCTTGCAGTGTTGGTGGGAATGCAAACTGGTGCAGCCACTCTGGAAAACAGTGCGGAGGTTCCTCAAAAAATTAAGAATAGGTCTACCCTATGACCCAGCAATAGCACTGCTAGGAATTTACCCAAGGGATACAGGAGTGCTGATGCATAGGGGCACTTGTACCCCAATGTTTATAGCAGCACTTTCAATAATAGCCAAATTATGGAAAGAGCCTAAATGTCCATCAACTGACAAGTGAATAAAGAAGATATGGTTTATATAAACAATGGAATACTAGTTGGCAATGAGAAAGAATGAAATCTGGCCTTTTGCAGCAACATGGATGGCACTGGAAGGTATTATGCTAAGTGAAATAAGTCAGTCAGAGAAAGATACCATATGTTTTCACTCGTAGGTGGATCTTGAGAAACTTAACAGAAGACCATGGGGGAAGAGAAGGGGGAAAAAAAGTTACAGAGAAGGAGGGAGGCAAGCCATAAGAGACACTTGGATACTGAGAACAAACTGAGGACTGATGGGGGGTGGGGGAGAGGGGAAAGAGTCATGGGCATTGAGGAGGGCACTTGTTGGAATGAGCACTGGATGTTGTATGGAAACCAATTTGTGAATAAACTATATTTAAAGAAAAGAAAACTACAGACAAATATCCTTAATGAATACACACGCAAAAATTCTTAACAAAATATTTGCAAATCAAGTTCACATTAAAAGCATCATGCATCATGATCAAGTGGGATTTATCCCTGGGATGCAAGGGTATTTCAACATAGGCAAATCAGTAACTGTGATACAGCACATTAATAGAATAAGGATAAAACCATATGATCATCTCAATAAAAGCAGGAAAAGCATTTAACAAAATACAACATCCTTTCATGATAAAAATGCTCAACTTGGGCATAAAAGGAATGTACTTCAGCATAATAAAGGCCTTATATAAGCCCACAGCTAACATCATACCCAATGATGGAAGGTTGAAAGCTTTTCCTCTAAGATCAGGAATAAAACAAGAGTGCACTCTTACCACTCCTATTCAACAGAGTACTAATAATCCTAGCCAGAGCAATCAGACAAGAAGAAATAAAAGGCATTCAAAACAAAAGGGAAGGAATAAAATTGTCTTTGTTGGGGATGATATGATTTCATACATAGAAAATCTCAAAGGCTCTGCCAAAATACTGATAAGATTAATCAATAAAGTCAGTAAAGTTGTAAGATACAAAAACAATATACAGAAATCAGTTACATTTCTATACATTAACAATGAAACATCTGAAAAAGAAATAAAGAAAATAATCCCATTTACAATTATATCAAAAACAATAAAATACTTAGGAATTAAGTATTTATTTAACCAAGAAGGTAAAAGACCTATATACTAAAGACTTTTTTAAAAAATTAAACATTTTTTTTTAATTTTAGAGAGAGAGAGAGAATGAGTGCAAGCAGGGGAGAGGGGCAGAGGGTGAGAGAGAGAGAATCTTAAACAGGCTCCATACTCAGCACAGAGCAGAGCCTGATGCAGGTGTTGATCCCACAACCCCAGGATCATGATCTGAGCCTGATGCTCAAGAGTCAGATGCTCAACCGACTGAGTCACCTAGGTGCCCCCATACTAAAGATTAAAGATTAAAGAAGTTAGAGAAGACACAAACCAGTGAAAAGATATTTCATCACAGATTGGAAAGATTAATATTGTTAAAATGTCCATACTACCCAAAGCTATCTATAGATTCAATGCAATCTCTGTCAAAGTTCCAATGGCATTTTTTACAGAAATAGAAAAAAAAAATCCTATAATTTGTATGTATTCACAAAAGACCCCAAATAGAGGTAACAATCCTGAGAAATAAGAATAAAGCTGGAGGCATTGTGCTTCCTGATTTCAAACTATACTACAAAGGTATAGATATCAAAACAGTGTGGCACTAGCATAAAGACAAGCATACAGACCAATGGAACAAAATCAAGAGCCCAGAAATAAACCTTTGTATATACAGTCAATTAATATTTGACACGGGAGCTGAGAATAGACAATGGGGAAAGGACAGCCTATTCAATAAATGATGTTAGGAAAACAAAATAATCACATGCAGAATAATGAAATTAACTGAAGATGGTTTAAAGACTTAAACATAAGAACTAAATTGGTAAAACATCTAGAAAAAAAAAAACAGGACAAACCTCCTTGACTTTGGTCTTGGCAATGATTTTTTGGATATGACACCTAAAGCATAAGAAACAAGAGCAAAAATTAATATGTGACACTACACCAAAATAAAAAGCTTCTGCACAGCAAAACAAACAACAAATGAAAAAGCATCCTATGGAATGGGAGAAAACATTTGCAAACCACATATCAGATAAGGAGTAAATACTCCAAATATATAAAAAACTCATACAATTCAATAGCAAAAAATCAATCCAATTTAAAAATGGGCAGAGGGACTGAATAAACATTTTTCCAAAGAAGGCATACAATGGCCACGGAAAGGTGCACAACATCACTAATCATCAAGAAAATGCAAATCAAAACCACAATGAGGTATCATTTCAAATCTGTTAGACTGGGTATCATCAGAAAGAGAAGAGCTAGCAAGTGCTGGAGCAGCTGTGGAGAAAATGGAACATTTGTATCTTGGTGGAAATGTAAATTGGTGTAACGACTATGGAAAACGATATGGAGTTTTCTCAAAAAAACAAAACCAGAAACAAAATAGAGCTACTGTCTGATCCAGCAAGCCTACTTCTGAGTATACATCCAAGGAAAAGGAAATCAGTATTTTAAAGAGATATGTGTACTCTCATATTCTTTGCAGCATTATTTACAATGGCCAAAATATGGAAACAATCGAAGTGTCCATCCATGGATCAATGGATAAACAAAATGTGATATACATATGTAATGTGGTATACATATATGTATAATGGAATACTGCTCAGCCATAGAAAAGTGAAATCTCGCAATTTGCAACAACGTTGGAGCTTGAGGGCATTATGCTAAGTAAATCAGTCAGGCAGAGAGCGATAAATACTAAATGCTCTCACTTATACGTGGAATCTAAATTTTGGAAAAACCAAACAAGGTGAGAGATACTGAGAACAGATTAGTGGTGTCCAGAGATGGGAGGGGGGAGTGTGAAAAGGGGGAGGGAGTAAAATGGTACAAAATTCCAGTTATAAAATAAACAAGTCATGGGGGTGTGATGTATAGCATAGCAACTATAAAGTTAATAGTACTGTATCGCATATTTGAAAGTTGCTAAGAGAGCAAATCTTAAAAGATCTCATCATAAGAAAAAAACTGTAACAATGTATGGTGATGAATGTTAACCACACTTATTGTAGTGATCATTTCACAATATACACAAATATTGAATCATTATCTTGTACACCTGAAACTGTTATATGTCACTTATACCTCAATTTAAAAAAATTAACAGCTTAAGGAGCGTCTGGGTAGCTCAGTTGGTTAAGTGTCCGACTTCAGCTCAGATCATGGTCTGACAGTCTCATGGTTGGTGAGTTTGAGCCCTGCCCTGGGCTCCATGCTGGCAGTGCAAAGCCTGCTTGGGATTCTCTTCTTCTCTCTCTCCACTTCTCCCCTGCTCATACGTTCTCTCTCTCTCAAAATAAATAAATAAACTTAAAAAGAAATTTTTTAAAAATCAGCAGCTTGGAATATCACAAATTTGTTACCTCAGTTTCTCTATTTAGGAGTCCAGCATATTTTAACTGGGACTTCTCACTATTTTTAAGGCCGAAATCAAGATGTGGGCCAGCTGTATCCTCATCTGGAAGCTGAACTAGGGAACTAATCTGCCTCCAATCTCCTTCAGGAACTTTATCGAAATTATTCTTTCCCCCCCTAATCCATAGTGTAGCTCTGTCATTGGATTTTTCTCTATGAGGACTATTATTTTGTTCCTTTTTGCTATTTTTATACCATGCCATTGCCACAGTGTTTATTACACTTGAAAATGATATTCATGGTACCCAGTTAGAGAAGTCTTCTCCCTTGTTTTTTTTCTTTTAAAGTATGATGGCTAGTCATGGTCTTTTGCTGTTCTATATTTAACATTAGTATGCAAAGCTCCATTTTATTTTTTAAATGTTTATTTTGAGAGAATGAAAGAGAAAGCACGACAGGGGGAGGAGCAGAGAGAGAGGCAGAGAGAGAATCCCAAGCAGGCTCTGCACTATCAGTGTAGACCCCCAATGTGGGGCTTGATCTCGTGAACAGTGAGATCCTGATCTGAAATCAAAAGTCCGATGTTTGACAGACTGAGCCACCCAGGTGCCCCTGAAGTTTCATTTTAAACAATTGGGGCTTTAACTTGGAATAGTATTGAATCTGTAGATCAATTTGGAAATGTATTAGTTTGCTAGGGTTGCCATGACAAAAGATCACAGATTGGGTGGCTTTAACAACAGAAATTTATTTTTTTTCCACAGTTCTGGAGGCTAGAAGTCTAAGATCAAGGTGGTACAGGTTTGGTTTCTTCTGGGCCTCTTTCCTTGGCTTGCAGGTGGCTGCCTGCTCACTCTGTCATGTGGTCATCCGTTTGTTTGTCTTCTCTTCTGTTAAAGTCACCAGTTATGTTGGACTAGAGTTCACCCATATGATCTCATTTTACCTTCATTACCCCTTCAAAGGCTCTTTCTCCAATTCTCCAAATATAGTCACATTCTGGTGGTTAGCCTTGAATGTATGAATTGGTGGGGGGGAGGGGGAGCACAATTGAGCTTGTAACAGGGGACCACTGACATTTTTCCAATACTGAATCTTCCAATCTATAAACACAATATATCCATCAATTTATTTTTATATTCTTTAATGCCTTTCAATGAAATTTATCATTCTCCATAGAGGTCTTAAATATTAAATTGAGGGGTGCTGATGGCATGGAGCCTGCTTGGGATTCTGTCTTTCTCTGCCTCTCTGCTCCTCCCCTGCTTGCTCTCTACCCCCTTCTCTCAACAATAAATAAACATTTGAAAAAAATTATGTTGAATATTCTCAATTTACTTAATCAGATCCTTACTCCTTCCTTCTGCACTATGGTTCATGTCTTCAGAGGGATGACATTTATGGCTTCTATCAAGTGACATTTAGGCACTCCTTGCCTCCTGACCTCTGGATAGGTTTAGCCAGTGGGAAGCATGGGCAGGAGATCTGAGTATTCATTCCCTTACTTCTTTTCCACTACTGGGGCTCGTGATGGGTGGCTACAGCTGTGTTCCTCTCCTGAGTTTTGCAGCTCTCTCCCAGTAGCCTTCTCCTATCGACATAGCTCTGGGAATTCAGGTTAAGATAACTGCTCCTTTTCAGTCACCCATTCACATCTATGGTTAGTACCCCATCTTTCCCCTGAGTCTCTTCAGCATTCCTTATCGGTTACTTTTGATCCTGACTACATCTTAGTAAATGCTCCATTCATTAAACTCTACATTTTCTATATGTCAGTGTGCCAGCTTCTTCTCCATTTCTACATTTCAGTGTGCCAGGAATTTCCTGCTGGGAAACATACTTGGTCAGATTTATTCCCAAGTACTTTTTATGTCTCGGAGCTATTTTATATGGCACATTTAAAAATTACATTTTCTGTTTGTTGCTAGTTATAGAAATGCAATTAGTTTTCTGATACTTTTTTTTTAATCTAGCAACCTTGCTAAACATTCATTACTTCCAATAATTTGTTAGATCTTTAAAACATATTTCTTTATATATTAATCTCCATGAATAATCTTTAAATAATCGCAGATTTGTAACTTGGTTTGCAACACATGCCTATTTGGGTTATCTAAACATCTAATAGAATGCTGTGTTGGAGTGACATTATATTAATTGCATTAATCTGTCTTCTAATATTAAACTGCTTTTGAAGTCTACACCATTGATCCAGATACATATTACTTTCAAAAATTAGAATCCAAATGAGCAGGAAGTACACTTTTTAAAAACACATTTTTCCCTGTTTCCTTTTCTTAAAATTGAAGTATGGTTGACATACAATGTTATATTAGCTTCAGGTGTACAACATAGTGATACGACAATTCTATACATTACGCAATGCTCACCACCATAAGGGTAGTACCATCTGTCATTATATAAAGTTGTATACATTCTTTAGAGACAGGTAGTTATCAGTTATATACTTATCTACACCCGATGAGCAACTAGTGGATATATACTAATATTTTACTGACTAGTTGCTTTGAGTTGTGTCTTTCATTTACCGCCATCAGTAATAGTTATTTAATCAGTAAACAATCATTTGTTGAGCATCCACTAAATGCCATTCACTCTTCCAGTACTAGAGTACAAAGATGACAAAGCCATAACCATTGCCATTAAAAGAAGCTCATAATTTAAGTGTGTGGAGTCTGTGTGTTGGACCACAGAGGGAGTAAGACCAAAGATAATGGAAAACATATAGAGTAAGTCTGTACTGTAAATGAGTGAACAAAATGCTAAGAAAATAGAACGGGAAAGTACTTCAAGTCTCCATTCAAGAGTTGAATCTTGAATAAGCGATACACGCTTATTACCAAAAAAACAAAAAAAAAAAAAAAGGGGGAGAAGGAAACATTTAGTCATTTGTGCTGATTTATTGGTATGTGCTAAAATATTATGGTCTTGGGGATAAAGTACTGAAAGAGCCACAAAAATCTGTCTTCCCTTTACAGTCTATATTAAAAGGAAAGAAACTTGCTCCAGGAAGGACGTTTCCTGCTTACAAAAGTTTTGTATCAACAGTTCTGATTGTCTTACAGAGCAGCAATACCCCTGCCCGAAGTGGGCTGCCTGTAGGAAAATAATACCCGAGGTTCTATTTATAGTTTTTAGATTCTTCTGGTATTTACGTTTTTGCCTAATTGTAACGTACATGTATGTAATACGCACATCATCTCCATAATGGGAGTGCAGATTCAAATTTTACTGAGGTATTTCATCAAAGTTTGGGGACCATTGCACTAGTGTCCCTCAACGTCCTCAAAAGAGAAAGTAATATAAATTTATTTGTATTTAAAACCACCTAACACTCATATCTAAATCGCTAACACTACTGGAATTTTTATGAGTGCCTGGAGAAACCACGTTTCTTAAGGGCCTTACTTGTAGACAATCCCAGAGGAGCTGCCTATGTAGTTGTTTAGTAAGAACTGAAAAAAAAAAAAAAAAAAAAAAAAAATTCCTAGACGAAGTTTGCTGGTTTGGGGCGCTGCTGGGAACAACTCTGTTTTTCTGTTCAGATAACAAGCACGGTCCAGCCAGTTGGATTGCTTGGCGCATAATCCACAAGGGCCGCCAGGTCCAGGCTCAGAGAAGGGCAGTCACAGCTTTCGCACTCAGCAAACTCCGCCCAGGGACGAGACCGGTTTCGGCTGGTCAAAGCTGGGAACTGGAGACTCCAAGGCAAAGTCTAGAGCTTCTCTAGGCGCCGTACGTGGCCGGTGCGGGACCAGGGTCATGTGCCCAACGTGTGCTGATCTAGCGCCTGCGCACTGCTGTCCTATTAGCTCTTCCACCGGGCAAACTTGCCTTCTTGCTAGATCGTCACTTCCGACGGACGCTTGACGTCATTGGTATCGTCACTTCCTGCCGGTACCGGTGTGGACCGTGCGGGTCTTGGCCGCGGGTTCTCCGGTTTTCCCCCTCCCCTACTTTCCTCCCTCCCTCCCTTTCCCTCCCTGGCCGCTGTCGGTCGCCCGTCGCAGACACCCTGGCCCATCCCCAAACCCTTTCCTGACCTCGCTGCTGCCCGATTGGCCTCTTTTTCCTGTTTCTCGGCCCATCCCCAGTCCCTAGTGTCAGGGCGGGGGCCTTGAGCCAGAGGCTCTGCGGCAGAGGAAAGAAAAGAGCAGACGACCCTCGGCTCCGCAGTCGGATCGCTCGGTTCGCCGCCGCCATGGCAATGAGGCAGACTCCGCTCACCTGCTCGGGCCACACGCGGCCTGTGGTTGATTTGGCCTTCAGTGGCATCACGCCCTATGGCTATTTCTTAATCAGCGCTTGCAAAGGTGAGCAGGGCCCCTGGATCCAGATCCCTGACGGGTAGGACTGGCTCCAAAGGTATTCCCCAGTGCCGAAGGGAGATCTCAGCCTTTGAGATTGAGGCCAACATGGTCTGATGGGGAAAATAGGGATTCGTAGTTGGAGCCAAGAGAGGCTTTTCTGATCCTCTGGTGAGGCCAAGTATTGCCCTCCCCCCGTCTAGGCCTCTCATTTTACTTTTATTGCTATTTCTGGAGCATCCGGACTGTACGCTTGCGTAGGCGCCCCGGCCATCAAATACTGTAAATAATCTTTCAAGGATTTGGGGCATGAAGAAACTAGGCCAGGCTAAGTAATACCTTTCGTTATTTTACAGAGACTTGTCATTCCTGTTATTATTTCATTGGACATTCCTTTGTGGTAGTAGTCCCGTTCTTCAATTGGAAACTGAGATTTAGGTTAAGACGTTTGTCCAAAATAAGACTGAAATCTACATTATTTTGACATAGATCAGTATTCTTCCTACCGAATTACAGACGCTTCAGTGAGCATGTCTGGCTCAGCTCTTCAGTTAATTTAGTTCTGGACGTTTCATAGTGACCTCAGTGAATGAGAATAGTTAAACAATAAAAGCAGTGTTCCACTTTGTGATTTAACACAATCACTTTATGTTCGAGTCTTAGATTTTAAGTAATCTGAACTTCGAAATAACATGCTTTTTTAAATGTGTTTTAGATGGGAAGCCTATGCTACGTCAGGGAGATACAGGAGACTGGATTGGAACATTTTTGGGTCATAAGGGTGCTGTTTGGGGTGCAACATTGAATAAGGATGCCACCAAAGCAGCTACAGCAGCTGCGGATTTCACTGCGTAAGTATAGCCGAAACAGCCAGTTTTGGAGATCTCCGTGGATTGTGTTAATGGAAGTACTCAAAACTTCAACTTCAGTTATTCATAAAATTCTGACTCAGTGCCTACCAGATAGAGCACATGATGTTTGATCTCACTAAACCTCTAGTCCTTTCTGCCTCTTTCTCTTCAGTGGTTCTCACCAATTTTCAGAGACTTTAAGTGACTTATTGTCTATGTCTGGATTAGGACCCAGGAACCTGCATTGTTAACAGGCACTTTAGATAACGAATCTTGGGAGGGTCGTGCTTACAAATGCTGCACTACATGTGCTTTCTGAGTGATATTGCACACTTCTGTGGCTCCCTAGTGCTGATGACCTGGATTTTTAGCCCCATCTCATTCTCTGTTTTTGTTAACTGGCTTTACACATATTTAAAACTTCCAAACTCCATTGCTTTTTATTTTCTAAGTTTTTTAAGGTTGAAATTTAAATTACTCTTGATTTCTTCCTTACGTCCACATTATCGTTTTTTTTTTTTTTAATTTTTTTTAATGTTTGTTTATTTTTGAGACAGAGACAGAGCATGAACGGGGGAGGGTCAGAGAGAGGGAGACACAGAATCTGAAACAGGCTCCAGGCTCTGAGCTGTCAGCACAGAGCCTGACGCGGGGCTCAAACTCACGGACCGGGAGATCGTGACCTGAGCCGAAGTCGGCCGCTTAACCGACTGAGCCACCCAGGCGCCCCTCATCATTGTTAATTCTATAGCAGCATATCTCCTGGCTATGATGTTTTTATGTCCCTACCACTAGTAGCTTTCCTTTCTTTTTATCTTCCATAATCTTCCTAAAAACAGATTTCATCATGTCACTTCTCTAATGATCTTCCTTCTTCCCTCTGCAGTTTCCGTGGTTCCTGACCTTGCATGTACCCAAGAGAACTTTAAATTATTCAGATGTATGTGTCTGCGAAATTCTGATTTAATTGATCTGGAGGTGGGGCCCCCACATCCCCCAGCATCAGTTTTTTGTTTTTTTTTCCTTGAAGTTCTGCTAAGTGGTTCTGATGTCCAGCCTTAGAACCACTGGCCTAAACGTTAAATTTCAGTTGTTGCCAGTTTACACTTTGGCCTCATCTTGGTTTATCGACATCTCTGGCACTGCATACCATATGCCTTGTGGTTTAGTTACACTAAACTTACTGTCGCCAAAATACATCTTACCTATTTTGGTTTTTGGCCTTTGCATATGTTAGAGTGACTTGTAAAGACCCACTTTCCCCTTCTGGGCACTTTCATTTTTTTATATAGTCTTGGTATTCTAGTTTCTGATTGTGTTTATGACTTAACAGACACTTAAATGTGTAAACTGATGAAGGCAATGTCAAGAGCAATTGTATGGTAGTAGACTTTGTTACACTCAACTCTGGAGAGTAAAAGTAGTCTCCTTCCTTCCTTCCTTTCTCTCTCGTAATTCTATGTTAGGAGTATTTATAAAAAATAAAGACAGGGGCGCCTGGGTGGCTTGGTCGGTTAAGCGTCCGACTTCGGCTCAGGTCATGATCTCACGGTCTGTGAGTTCAAGCCCCGCGTCGGGCTCTGTGCTGACCACTCAGAGCCTGGAGCCTGTTTCAGATTCTGTGTCTCCCTCTCTCTCTGCCCCATCCCCACTCATGCTCTGTCTCTCTCTGTCTCAAAAATAAATAAACGTTAAAAAAAAAAAAAAAAAAAGACAGATTGTAGTAGTAGATATGTGACTATGCCTTTGTTGAAACGTGTAGATTTCTATGCCACAGAATGAATTCTACTGTATGTAAAATTAAATAAATTACAGTTTTTAAAACAAGGTGAGGGAGATGATAGTGCTTATCCGGGATTAAATTTGAGATGGTGAGAGCAGTAACAAAAGTTATAAATGTCAGCCTGAACGTTTGTCTGTACTTCAATGAATAGATTTCTATTACGTCTTTATGCGTAACTGTTACAAGGCTTTGTGCTGTGCCTTGCTGTGATTGTGTGTAATCCTGATAAAATAAGGAGCTGTTGATTTTATATAAATCCTGTAATGTCAACAGCTTCAGGTCAAATGTTACTGTAGATGTGAGCGTGCATACTTGTAACATGTCCTTCCCATTCACCTTTTTTTATTTAATTTGGTAAAAGTGATTCTCAGACGGAAGACTTCTGGAGTGCAATCAGGTGAAAGTGCCCATTCATTCCTTCTTGGGCTCACACTGTTCCCAGTATTAAAACTTCTGGCACTTTGATAGCACATAATTGATTTATGTGTTGTTGCTTCTTAAAGTCAGGGGTCATGTCTTATATTTTTTATATCCCTTGGCTTGTTCAGTACTTAATATTTGTTGCATAAATAACTTGAGGAAGTTTTCTAAAGTAGACGGTAAAGAATGGGTTAATCACAGATCTTGGTTTTGCTTCTGTAATACTTGTGTCTGATTGCCAAGAGGTTAGCTTTTTTTTTTTCCACTTCAACTCCTCCAGAGTTTTTTGCTCAGTCTAGTAGGAACATTGTCATTGGAAATGAAAGTCACTGATTTTATAACAGAGGTAGAAAACTGAGGTTTTCAACTCTAGTAGACTTCAGACATTTGGGATGAGAATATTAAAAATGTCATTGTTGAAACTAGCTCCCAGTCTGGTGTAATAAGTGAATAGTTAATAAAGTGGTATTTTAAACATAATTAAGTTTTGGGGCTCCTGGCTGGCTCAGTCGGTTGGGTGTCTGCTCTTGGTTTCAGCTAAGGTCATGATCTTAGGGTTGTGGGAGCATGGAGCCTACTTGAGATTCTCTCTCTCTCCCTCCCACGCTCTCTCTCTCTCTCTCTTCCCCCCCTTCTTTCTCTCTGCTTCTCTCCCTCTCTCTCACTCTCCTTCCCTCCCTCCCTCGCACCCTCTTGCCCCTCCCCCTCTCACGCAAGCTTGCACAGTCTCTCTCTCTCTCTCTCAAATTAAAAAAATACAGTGAAGTTTTAAGTGGAACAAGATGTTAGACACTGCAAACATTAGCATTAAACAAGCTTTTGAATTGCAATTCTGAAAGGATACATTTTTGTTAACCTCAATTCTGGGCCCTGTCAGTGTTAATTAGTGAGCAAAATGTTTTGTCACCTCCTGCTTGATGGGCTTGCTCTGATCTTTAAGAGACTTGTGCAAAAAGTTGTTGGGAAGGATGCCTGTCTCTGTAACATCTGTGAAGAGCCTTCATTTGTGCATTTGACCAAATTATAATGCCAGTCCTTGGGAAGATAAAGAGCTAGATAGAAATTACTGTTCATGCGATAACGCCTCTGAAATGGAGAGCGAAAAAGGTGTGAAAAAATATGGCACTTTAAATACTTAGAGTCTTGGAAAGAGTAGTCAGGATTTTATCTTGCTGCCAGAGGAACAATTATCTTTATTTAGGTCACTTATAGAGCATTAATAACCCAAATCACACATTTGAGGACGTGTGATACCTATTCCTGTGATACCACAGGAATACCTGTGGATAGGTATTCAGTGTTGTTTTTGTGCTTAGCATTTCAAGTCTCAATGTCTGTGTTTACAAGTAGCATTAAAAGCATGAACCGGATTCTGTAATTGAATCCTCCTTCCGGCATTTAGTAGTTCTGTGACCTTGGGAATTTATTTAACCTCTTTTTTCTCAGTGTCGTCATCTATAAAGATGAGAATAGTAATAATGCTTGTCTCCTGTGTCAGTTGTGAATATTAAATGAGTTAAAATGTTTCTAATATTTAGAACATTGCCTAAAATTGAATGAGTATGTAAGTGTTGCATGTGTAAGGTAGCAGTGATAGCTACCATTCCCACTAGACCAAAATCATATGTACAATTTTGGAACTTCTTTGGCTAAAGCCATGAAATTATTTGGTTTTGTGCAAGAGGGTTGAATAGATTTAAATATTAAATGCTTTTGGTTTTGTCCCCCCCCCCCCCTAAGGCTTTTAGGTGCCATGATAGAGTGGGAAAGATAGATATAAGCATTCGCTTTGGTGAGGGCTGAGTTCATGTGCTAGCCATGCTGTGTATTTCCAGTTTGATCATGGGTTGCTTCTTAAAACTTTGGCTTTCGTATCTGTAAGATGGGTGTAAGACCACATGGTTTTTGGGAGGATTAGAGAGATCTTTCTCCATTTACATCCTTGGAGTTTAGCACAGCGTCTCTTGCCTAGTAGATGCTTCAATAAATAGTAGGTGAGTCTTACCCCTTACTTGTTCAGTGTCTGTCTTGGAGGAGTAGGAGCCTTGTGTATAATCTCTTTTAATGATTTGCATGGGACTTGCTGTTACGGAACCTGATCCAGCTAAAGAATAGCTTCCCCCACTTAACCTGATTAATCATAGTTGGTATAAATAATTTTTGGGAAGCACTCACCCTTCCTATGTTTCTCATAAAATTCATTAATGTCATGTGTATCTAGAGGTGTATTTTGTTCTTGTGGAGAAAATGTATTCAGCAGAGCTGGTCTGTGGGTCAGTTGGAATGCTATCTTGAGATAATTCGGGCAATTGAGTCAGGTGATAAGTACACTATTTCCTGAAACTCTATCCCCTTTATATCTTTTAATTCATGAAGCTAATGTAAGCTTTACTTCCCATGATCCTTTTCTTAGCATCTCCACTTTCCTCTTAAAATCATTTGGAGAGGGTGCCTAAAGTGGAGAAGGTTACTGTGCTCTGTTCCAGAGGGTGATTAAATGGATCTGGAGTTAGGCCCAGCAATCCATAGGTAAACAGTGTATGGTCACTTTTCTTGCTTGTAAAAGACAATAGAAAGATCGATTTTTCTCTGAATAAGGTTGCCAATAAATTGAAGGTGGAATTATCTCCTTTTTGATGACTTGGTCATGTTAAGATAGCTGGGCAGTTTTTTCCACCTAAAATAACTTAATTTTTTTTGTTGTTAAACTTTAAGCAACCCCTCTTTTGAGACATATGGTAAGTCTGTTCCAAGGATAAGAAAAGTATTGAACAGATAACAATATTATATGCACGAAACAGGGGATGTAAGGTGAATCGGTAGTTTAGGGAGATGACGGGTACTTCATGAGTTGTGCAGAACGTAAATGCTGCATGATTCGCTGATGAAAGGGTATTGTTTTAATGATCCTTCACTGTTTTCATTTGAGCCCCTCAGCCAGCTAGTTAATATCAGTTTCACATCTGGTGATTGAAAAATACATTAGAAAACATTTAGGTTATTCTAGATTATTTTTAGGGCTATAAACCCTTTTTAGGATTGTTACTGTGAATAATGGAAATATGCCAAAGTTAGTAGAAGTGATTATTAGAACACACTGTCAGAAGGGGTCATCTTCAATTTTAGTAGTGTTTCTAAATAGGATGGAAAAGACTATAGATATATTGGCACCCTGGATGCTGCTGCTTTGGTCATGCTTCCCCCACACCCCCCACTCTGCCCCCCACTGTATATGGTTCCCTTTATTTTTAAAAATAAATGTCAGTTACATTAAAATGAATATCTTTTTGGAGCATAGTTTGTTCACTCTTAACAGTTCTTTTCCCAGTAAGCAAGGTTTTCTTGTTTATTTTTCAATAATCACTTCTGATAGAAAATGAGTTTTTTTCTTCTCTAAGCTTTTTTATTTGGGGAACCTCTTTTTTTTTTTTTTTAATTTTTTTTTAACGTTTGTTTTTGAGACAGAGACAGAGCATGAATGGGGGAGGGGCAGAGAGAGAGGGAGACACAGAATCGGAAGCAGGCTCCAGGCTCTGAGCCATCAGCCCAGAGCCCGACACGGGGCTCGAACCCACGGACCGCGAGATCGTGACCTGAGCTGAAGTCAGACGCTTGACCAACTGAGCCACCCAGGCGCCCTGGGGAACCTCTTATAGTGTGCATACATACATATATATTTGTATAGACACACAACCACACATATACTTTGGGTTGGAGTGGGTCAGGGAAACAGGCAGTTGAGAGATTAAAAATCCTGTTTTAGCATTATATAATCAAAGGCTGATACTTTGGGGGAAGTTAATTGGACTAGAATTTGAGAATTTAAGAGTCAGCTTTGAGGAAGAGAATATTTTCTTCTCTACTGTCTTGATATAAAATTTTATGTGGCCTTTTCATTCTTCTGCAAATTTTTTCTAGGATTTTTTGTTTTTCGCTTGTTTGTTTTGCACGTAAGTGAGACTAGTGACTAGAGAAACAAATTGGAAAGATGAAACTTAAAATTGGTTAAAATGTTTTGTAGTCTTGCTAAAAGGATATTATGGCTGTAGGCTAAAGGTAAGGATGGGTTGGTTCATGGATATCATTTACTTAAATTTGTAGATCTTTTTCATTGTCAAAATTAGATTCGCTACATGGCTTCTACAGGTATATTTTTCTTTAGAATCATTTAAATTATTTAATCAAATGAACTCTTAACAGTGAGGGATACTAAAGATAATGAGAGATACGTAATACATTTATATAACATTTCATGTATCTAACTTACTTGGTAATCATCAAAATTACCATTATATTTCTCTTCTAATTTCACTCTTTTTACTTTTAGCAAAGTGTGGGATGCTGTCTCAGGAGATGAATTGATGACGCTGGCTCATAAACACATTGTCAAGACTGTGGATTTTACGCAGGTATCAGAAAATAGAATTTATTTTAGGGAGTGAAATTGCTGTTACTATAGGATGTAGTGACATTGTATATTTGATTGGTTTGTATATTTGGGGCGATATTAGGTGTATATTGCCTTATATTTGATAATATAATTGCATATTAAGCTATAGAGATTTATTTATTTATTTGGTTAATCCTGAGATACCCTGGAACTCTTGGATGAGTTCTCCGTCGGTAGCAACAAATATCTAAAATGTGCCAATAATGTTTCCTAACTACTTTCAGAGGGGAGAGGATAAAGTTGAGATCACCAAAGAAGTGTTTGTTAGTGGGGAGGGGAGCAGGATAAGGCAGATGGAGAAGATTCATGTGGTAGGTGGTGTAATACACTTGAACTGGAGAGCTTAAAGGGTTTTACGAAATTTAGGCAATTACGAAAAGAATAAATGTTCTACAGTATCTTCTCAGAATTGGTACGTTTTACATCTCTTTGTGATGCCTGCGAACTTTATTTATTTCAAGGTTATTTTTGAGAGAGAGCGTGAGCAGGGGAGGGGCAGAGGAGAGGGAGACACAGAATCCAAAGCACGCTCCAGGCTCTGAGCTGTCAGCACGGAGCCCGATGTGGGGCTCAAATTTATGAACTCTGAGATTGTGACCTGAGCTGAAGTCAAATGTTCAACCGACTGAGCCACCCAGGCGCCCCTGATGTCGGTGAACTTTATTTAGATTTTAGTTGGTGTTGAAGAAGTTTCAGAAAGATATAGCTGTTAAAATGGCTAATCTGTTAACATTTTCCTTGTGTGTGTTTTCAGGATAGTAATTACTTATTAACCGGGGGACAGGATAAACTGTTACGCATATATGATTTGAACAAACCTGAAGCAGGTAAGCATAATTTATACCTGTATTATATTTTGTTTTAATTTAAATAAGTTTTCTTGATTAAAAAGAATCATGTTCAGTGCTCAAATTTGGAAGTTAAAGATAGTCACAAAGAAAAAAATGAAAACATAATTCATAATCCAGTATTAATCATTGTTAATATCTTTAGTTTTTGGTTCATATTCTTCCAGGTTTTTTTTTTCTATGCAAATCTCTTTTTTATAATGTCCATTTATTTGCTACATTGTACTTGTATCTTTTTCTTACAACCTAAAATCTTATTTTGCTAAATTTTTATCATATTAAGTTTAAAAAGATGCATAGCATTGTTACTACTTTTTGGTAAGAATGAGTGGTTATCTATAGAAGGTAAGAAGGGTGCAAGTTCTTAGTGTGTACATATATTCAGATTTTTGAACCATGTGAATGTATTAATAGGATTTTTAAATTTTTTTTTGAATTTAAAAAAATTTTAAAAATTGCAATTCACAATTTTTTCATGTTTTGAAATATTCTATCCACTGTTTTTAATGACTATATCATTTTCATCCTATGGATAAGTGGATTAAAAAATCTCTTACTATGTGACCTGTTTGGGCTACTTACAGATTTTAAATATCATAAGTAGTGTTATGCTTGGGGTGCCTGGGCCGTTCAGTTGGTGGGGCATCCAACTTTGGCTCAGGTCATGATCTCACCATCCGTGAGTTTGAGCCCTGCGTCGGGCTCTGTGCCGAAAGCTGGGAGCCTGGAGCCTGCTTCAGATTCTGTGTCTCCCTCTCTCTCTGCCCCTTCCCTGCTCGTGCTCTGTTTCTCTCTCTCTCAAAAATGAGATAAAAACATTAAAAAAATCTTTTTATAAGTAGTGTTATGCTTAACATCCTTTTAATTGCAAATATTTCCGCAATTGTTTCTGTAGAATAACTACATAGAAATAGAATTGTTGGGACAAAAAGGAGGTACACTTGGAAACTGTTGGTAGGAATTACTAAAGAGTGTTCTACAGAAGTATAAAAAATATATCTATAGTTAACCTGTTCTAACAAACACTGATAACTAACTGTATCTTTCTCAATTCAGTAGAAGAAAAATGTTTCTGTGGTATTAATGTAAACTTGAAAAAAATTATTCATGAGATTAAATAACTATGGAGTGCCATTTTAATGTATTTGTTGGTGAATAGCCTGTTCGTACTTTTTGCCAATTTATCTGTTGTGGTGTTCATCTTTTTTTATTGGTTTTAAGGTTCTTTATTGTATTCTAATTTGTTGCTTCCTTTTACATTTTTTAAAAAAGTTAATTTATTTTGAGAGAGAGAGAGAATTCCAGGTAGGTTCTGCACTCTCAGGGTAGTAGAGCCCATTGTGGGGCTGGAACTCAGCAAACCATGAGATCATGATCTGAATCAAAGTAGGAAACTTAACAGACTAAGGCACCCAGGTGCCCCTTAAATTTTATTAGTTCAGGTTTATGGTATAGGGGTGTCTGGGTGGCTCAGTTAGTTGAGATTTTGGCTCAGGTCGTGATCCCAGGGTTGTGGAATCAAGCCCTGCATCAGGCTCCATGCTGAGTGTGGAGCCTATTTGAGATTCTGTCTCTCCCTCTACCCCTCTCCCCTGCTCATGCATGCATGCTCTCTCTCTTTTCCTCTCTCTCTCTCTGTCTCTCAAATAAATAAGTTTATGGTATACACATTGTAAAGTTTTTGGTGGTGAAATTTATCATTTCCCTAATGAATTCTCTATTGCATCGAAGTTGTAAAAGATACCTTTTCTTTTCTGGTACAGATATTCATTTTGTAGTAGTCTATTTTGTAGTAGTTTAATGCTTTTCTAGCCACATTATAATATATTTCAAAAGCTATGAAATTATGATGAACAAGATCTTGTTTTATATAAGTTGGTCTCTTAAATTTTGTATCATGGGTATTTATTATTTATTCATAAATCTGTGAACTTCCAAAGTTTGTGTGAAAGTCAAAGCTACATTGGATATTAAATAATTATTCTCAAGATACTCTCTTTCCTAAAAGCATTTTTAAGGTGACCAAACAGACTACATTTATAGGTGATTCTTCATTAGCATCTGGAAGTATTTCTCTTCATTCTCTTTGATAACTTGAAGCCAAAACATAGCAAAGTACTTGGACCTCTTACAATCAGCATGTCTATCTGACTCTGCAAGGTAGTTCAGGCCTTTGGTGGATATTTTTCATCTTTTACCTTTCTCAAAGCTGATTTTTGAAAGTGGTTCTTGCACTGTACTGGCAATAGAAATAACAGCAATTAACTGAAGTTTTACTGTATGTCAGACACCGGGTTAGAAGCTTCAGATGAATATTCTCATTTGGTCCTTATACTCAAATTATGAGGTACAGTAACTGTCGTTATCCCATCATACAGATGAAGAAATGAAAGGGTTAAGTAACCTTTACTTCGACAGATTAAGTAACTTGCCCCAAATCAAAGTAGTGTTGACTAGCTTTGCCTCCAGCATGTTTTTGTCCAAAGATAACACTGAGTAGTTTTGTTGTTGTTTTTTAATCTTTTGAAGGGAAAGTCTCCCAATGGAGACAGGTTCCTATTTTTTGGGTGCTTTGCTCTCAGCGTAGAAATATTCTTGGGAGGGGCACATGGGTGGCTCAGGTCATGATCTCATGGTTCCTGAGTTCAAACTCTTGCATCAGGCTCTGCACGGACAGTGTGGAGCCTGCTTGGGATTCTCTCTCTCCCTCTCTCTCAAAATAAATAAAGTTAAAAAAAAATATTCTTGAGAATTGCCACATTGCTTTTTATTCTCCTTTTCTTCTGTCAGCCTCTATTTCCCTCTTTTTTCCTGTTAGTTACTACCAACAGTGACTTGGATGAAGGTCCCAGTGTTAGTGATGATGTTGGATTAGCTTCTTTTATTTCATTGTGGTACAGTAATGGTAATGCTTTTGAAAGCAGAAAGTAGCCTGGAGGGAGTGATATATTCAGTCCCAAGTGAGGATAAATAACAGCATAGTTCTTGGGTTCTTTGTTATGCGAATAAGTTTTCCATCCAGTGCAGAAAAACTAAATGTGTTCTTTTATAAACTGTAACTTTGTATTGTGTTGGGCTTTGAAAAGTTGGCAGTCTTACTTAAAATTTATTTTTTCTTTTCTTTTTACATATTTGTTTCAATGTTGCTCAGTTAAGAAAATGAAATATTAACAATTTTAAATTGTTTTATCTTAAGAACCTAAGGAAATCAGTGGTCACACTTCTGGTATTAAAAAAGCTTTATGGTGCAGTGAGGATAAACAGATTCTTTCAGCTGATGATAAAACTGTCCGGTAAGTAATTTTTCCTTAATAATTTAAAACTTAAGCTGTACATAGATAACATTTTTCTGGAGCTGTCTGTTTACTATTATAAACCTAGAGCAGAATCCACAAGACACTTAATTAAAACTACTGATATCTTTATAAGCACGTACTCTTAACCTGAGTCAGTGGACAGGCTGGGTGTAGGGAGTCCATGAAAGTCCTGAAATTCTATACACAATTCTTTGTGCTGATTGTTTTCTCCCGTAGTAATATATAATAGCTGTCATCATATTCACAAATACAGAGTATAAGAACCATTATTTAGAGTGACACTAGAATGGCAAAATTAAGATTTATATGTCTTAACAGTGTAATTTTGCTAAATTGCTTGGGAGGTATGTGTAAGTGTTAAAGTTGACCTCACCAACCAGATACCAAGTAATTTATCATTGTATAGGAACCCAAACATTCTCTGTATCATCTATAATTTGTGAATTGGAATGAAGGTTGTTGTACCACAATTGTGATTATTCTCTCATTGATTAATCTGTAGGTATAATTGGGAATTACGCACTTCTCTTAAATGAGTAAATACCACTGTTTTCCTCTTCCTTTTTTGCAGCCTTTGGGATCATGCTACTATGACAGAAGTGAAGTCTCTAAATTTTAATATGTCTGTTAGCAGTATGGAATATATTCCTGAGGGAGAGATCTTGGTAATAACTTATGGACGATCTATTGCTTTTCATAGTGCAGTAAGGTATGTCCAAGAAATACCTTAATTTTTCTTTCTTTTCTTTTCTGTCTCTCTTTTTTTTTTTTTTTTTTTTTTTTTTTTGGTAACTTAAAAATTAGAAGGCAAATGTGAAAGGTATTTAACTCTTTACAAAACAAATCTTAGCCTATACTACATAATATAGGAGGAAATATTTCCATACCATTAACAATATGTTTTTTAAGAATTTGGAATATTGATGAATTAATCATATTAATTTCCAGATATTTAGGACATTGGTAAAACTTAACAACTTTTAAATGATAATTTTCTTAAAAGGATTGCTAGACTGGTGCTATAATTAACATTCATTACTGTATAAAACCACTGTGATCTTGATTCTCTTATTAATTTTCCCTTTAAAATTTTAGAGAAACTGTTTTTTTTTTTTTTTCTTTGAAGTTTGTGTAGACCTAGTGATGTTTTCCAAAAACAGACCTCTTTTTTTTGTGACCATAAATATGGTTAATACCTCTGTTGTAAATTTGGGAAATAGAAAAAAAAATTTACCCACAGTTCTTCAACTATAGATGCCAGAATGTTAATGGTAGTTTTATTTTCTGTCTTAGTCTTTTATAACATTATATGTGTGTGTTCATGTGGGCATTTGTCTTTAGTTACTAGGGTCCTATGAGTGTAATTCAGATTTTTTATTTTAAATTATTCTCAGCTATTAAAAATTGTTTGAAAATATTTTTGGTAGGTGTATTACATAATAGGTGTTAATCATGTGTCAGTTTCCCTGTTTTAACGCTGCAGTGATTTATGGTACATCTCTGATATTTCCTTGTAAGAGAAACCTGAGTATTTCCTTATATGAATTAGCAGTTCAAAGGGTAGGAAAGTTCTTTGTAGGGGCGGCTGGGTGGCTCAGTCAGTTAAGTGTCCAACTCAATTTCAGCTCAGGTCCTAATCTCTTGGTTTGAGTTCAAGCCCCATATTTGGGCTCTGTACTGACAGCACAAAACCTGCTTGGGATTCTCTTTCTCTTTCTCTGTCTTTGCTCCTACCTGCTTGTTCTCTTTCCCAAAATAAATAAATAAAAACTTTGATAAGTAAGTAAATAAATAAATAAAGTTCTTTGCATACATGATTTCTGTAAAGATTATACCACATTATGCTCCAACCAGCAGTCTTTTACCTTTTGTCAGAAGGGCCACTTGCACAGTTGAGCTTTACTGGAGGGCAAAAGGAAAGAGGAGGTAGTAAAAACGGAGAAAAGCAGTTAAGAATGTAAAGGAGTTCATGCACCCACAGTGAAGTGGTAGTAATAGAATACAATTGCCCGGAGCCATTAATTTGTATGACTGTGTTCATTGGTCCCTTGTGGATTTAGGCAGCACATAGCCCTGCTTAGATCAGCACCTCGGATCCTGTTTCAGTGGCAGAGGTTTGCTGGCCTACTGAACGTTCTACCATTCAAGGCAGAAGGTTGCTCTTCAGTGATCCTGCACCAGTCATGACTAACTTGAATTTCTGTATGTAGTGTGTGATGATGGGAATAGGGTGGTGGCATTTCGGAGCAGGAATGCTCTTGATGTTTTATGTTGGAGCCTTTCAGGACTTTTAGGATTAGACTGGAAAAGAGCCGATGTCCAAACTCATTGATACTCAGGTGAAGCTGTTGTTGTGCATTGATTTTTATTATATAGCTGTAGTTTTAAATTTGGTTATTCTTTTAAAGCTTGATATTAAAAACTGAGCCATCTTTAGCAGTTTTATATTTTTATGGCACTGAAGGTTTTTTGTTGCAGAAGCTCATACATTTTCAGCAATTGAGAATAATGTACAAATAATCCATTATGTTACTTACTGTAAAACCTTTTTCTGTTTACAAAGATAATGCATGGTTATCATGGAAAAATCAAACAATACAGAATTACATTTTGTTCAGTGTAAAAATCCAAATAGATTAGCCATGCTGTTTTAATTAGCTAACAGTCATTTCCAAGAAGGCATTCGCTGCCCAAAGTGCCTTGTATTTCTGGTATGAGCTCCGCTTGGGCATAGTATCTTTCTGAACTTTTTTTGCTAATATTATTTAGAGGTTTGTTGTTTTTTTTTTAACATCTCTATTTATGTTTGACTAAATGAAGATGTAATTATTCCTTGTGTTTCAGAAATTAGGAACAGTTTAAAAGAAACTGAATTATTTTTTGGTATTAATATGCAGTATTCAACGTTTATAAATATTATTTAAATTATTTTCCAGTTTGGACCCAATTAAATCCTTTGAAGCTCCTGCAACCATCAATTCTGCATCTCTTCATCCTGAAAAAGAATTTCTTGTTGCAGGTGGTGAAGACTTTAAACTTTATAAGTATGATTATAATAGTGGAGAAGAATTAGGTGAGTTGTCCTTTTTTTCTTCCCTTAAAATGATGTGTTTACATTTGTCAAATGCTAGGTTTTAGTAGTTAACACCTCAGTTAGCAAATTTTATGGCTAACTAAAGCTTGCTATTTCCAAGCGAAAAAATAAAGGACTTTTTTCCATTTTTGGTAGAAGTATTTGTAGAACTACAAACAAAGTATACTGAACTCTCAATTTTACCTTTTCCTTTTAACCTAAGTTCATTGTATTCTGATATTCTATACAGTAGTGCAGTATATTTATCTGAGGATACAACAAGGCAGTCTTATATCAAAATTCCGTTAAGCAGCTGTAAGGGTGTTTGTTCTTTGTGAAGTATAGTGCTAGTATGTAGCCCGTCTATCTGGCTCCTCTGTTTTGCCAGCGTAAGAATCTCTAAGGTTTGTAGAGAATAGTGTGTGTGTGTGTGGGGGGGGGGGGGGGAAACAGCTGTGACCTATTATAGGGATACCTTTGGGATCTGAATTGGAGGAGATTTTGGGGTTTTTTTGGAGTCTGACTTTTGCTTCCATTTTCATAATAATAGTCCTTAGTAAAGGAGGGGGAGGGACATGTAAAGTTAATTTGAAGTTGACATACATCCTAACTTTACATTTATCTAGGTTTAATAATCATTTATCTAGGTTTACATTTATTAAACTGATAAGAACAGATACTACACTTGATCTTAGCCAAAAGGCCGAGAAGTGATCTAGGTTTACATTTATGTAGGTATTTCATAATCATTGCTCTCAGTATCTACTTTTAGCCTTCCCAAAATAGTTTTTGCTTTTTGAGCTAGTGTGTTCAGTTTTTATAATCCCTTTTTCCATAAGCTGCTACTTTATTTCTTCTAACTCTCCTGCTTTACCACCCAATGATATTAAGCTTGTTAGAATTATACACGAGAGCAAAAGACAACTTTATGTTTTGTTTCTTTGGGGAAGCTAATGGATTTGGGTTGGATAAGTGGAAGTTTGGTGAAGGGACCATATAATTGCTTATGGTTCACTCTTTATTATTTGAGTATAAATGACTTTTAAATAAGAGATTCTTTTATTCTTAAAGTAATCTCTACACTCAAAGTGGGGGCTTGAATTTATGACCCCAAGATCGTGAGTCAGGTGCTCTACCGAGCCAGCCAGATGCCCCAATTAAGATTCTTTTTTTCATTATCTTTATTTAATGTCAGTTTCCAAGGTTTCAGAATGTTTTGGCCGTGTATTTTATTCTTTTTGAAAAAGAAGTAAATTATTTGCCTGAGATCTGAGGTCACAGTTAGTGAACTTGACCTTTGATCCAGCTATTCTCATTACAAACCTCTCATATTCTTTCTACTCTCATGAAAACTTTTCTCTTGTGATAATACTCTCATGATATTCTCTGGTTGGACAGAGATGGGGGAAGATGAGGGTCCTTGAGTTGAATGGATGGAGACAGAACAGGAGCATTGGTCTGATAAAGACTTTGAAAACTAATAAGATGATTAGCATTTAGAAAGTAGATGAGAAAAGTTCATAAATAAGGATATGCTTTAAACAGAACAGCACCACTACTGATCTGTACATTTTCTCATTAAATTCCACAGATTAAAATATTTAAGGATCAGCATTGAGCTTGTATCTTAATGTTCCATGTGACAGAATGAATAGTAGAATCCAGATAGTCTGGTAGGAAATTAAGAGGCAACGTGTATAAAAGAGCTCCATCTGGTGGCTCTCCGTAGTCATAATAGGAATTGGTTTCCTGGTAAATAGGCAGTGAGTTTAGGATGTGGAAATTGGGATTGAACTGAGACTTTAGACCTGTTTTCTGTAGAATTTACTCCCTTCCTTCGTCCTTATTGGGACATGAAGCCTCTTTTTTTTTTTTTTTTTTTTTTTGAGGGATAATACGAAACCATAATGTGCGCTAAAATTCTAAGAGGGTAATTTTATTGAGAAATGGTAGACATTATGTACCACTTTGTGAGAAGAATCACTTTGATTTTTGAAAAATGTTTTTTTTTAATTTATTTTAGAGGGAGAGAGAGAGAGTGGAAGTGGGGAAGGGTCAGAGAGGGAGGGAGACACAGAATCTGAAGCAGACTCCAGGCTCTGCTCTGTCAGCACAGAGCCTGACGTGGGGCTCGAACTCACGAACTGTGAGATCATGACCTGAGCTGAAGTCAGATGCTTAACTGACTGAGCCACCCAGGTGCCCTTCATTTTTTTTTTATTATGTTTATTTATTTTTGAGAGAGAGAGACAGAGACAGAGCATGATCAGGGAAGGGGCAGAGAGAGGGGGAGACACAGAATCTGAAACAGGCCCCAGGCTCCGAGCTGTCAGTACAGAGCTCAGACTTATGAACCATGAGATCATGACTTGAGCTGACGTTGGACGTTTAACCAACTGAGTCAACCAGGCGAACCAGAATCACTTCATTTTTTTTAGTGAGGTTTAGCTCTTTGAATTTGGACTTGAGAATTTTGCATCTTCCCAATAATAAAAGACAGTATTTTCTTTAGTGTATCAATACTTAGCCACTATTTAAGTCTTAAATTATCTAATAGCCCTTCTCTTTTTCAGAATCCTACAAAGGACACTTTGGTCCTATTCACTGTGTGAGATTTAGTCCTGATGGAGAACTTTATGCCAGTGGTTCTGAAGATGGAACATTGAGACTATGGCAGACTGTGGTAGGAAAAACATACGGCCTTTGGAAATGTGTGCTTCCTGGTAAGAATTTGTATTCAAAGTTATCAAGTTTATGGGGCCCCCGGCTGGCTCACTTGGTGGAGCATGTGAATCTTAATCTAGGGGTTGGAAGTTGAAGCCCTGGGTTGGTAGAGTTTACTTTAAAAAGCCCACAAAGTTATCAAGTTAAACTTCATAATTTTGTGTCATTTTTCTTTTTTTCAACGTTTTTTTTTTTTTTTATTTATTTTTGGGACAGAGAGAGACAGAGCATGAACGGGGGAGGGGCAGAGAGAGAGAGGGAGACACAGAATCGGAAACAGGCTCCAGGCTCCGAGTCATCAGCCCAGAGCCTGACGCGGGGCTCGAACTCACGGACCGCGAGATCGTGACCTGGCTGAAGTCGGACGCTTAACCGACTGCGCCACCCAGGCGCCCCTGTGTCATTTTTCATCACTAGTTTTATTTCTATGTTTCTGTCGCCTATAGATTTTAAATTCTATAATATGGTTGAAGCAGAGAAGCCCATGATTATAAATTGGCTACTGTGTTATTTTGTTTGGTTAAAGTTTTTTGTTGTGTTTTTTGTTCTTTTGTTTGTTTTTATACTTGATCATTTGGTGAATGGAATGGACCTAATTCAAATTTTGCTAGAGGGCAGTATAAAGAATTTATAAGTAAATGTATTTAATCTCTGAATGGTATTACTCACAGATCCTTATTAATAAGGTAGACATGTTTTTAATAAAAATACTTAGTTATTGATCCCCAAATAGTTGTAGTATGAATTTAAAAGCGAACTTTGAGGAGACACATAATATTTTAGAATTTTAATTATTAAGAAAGAGGTTCCTATGTTGTAGCTCGTTGCTTAGAATAATGCGTACTCTTCTTTAAATATTGGAAGTTATTGGAAGTTATTCACATAATCATGAAGTGCTTTTCTTTCCATAGAAGAAGATAGTGGTGAGCTGGCAAAGCCAAAGATCAGTTTTCCAGAGACAACAGAAGAGGAGCTAGGTAAATACTGATGAATGAACTTTCGTTGAGTCCTGGGGGATGTAAATTAAAGGGTTAGATGAGTTTTATTGATTGACAAAGGACACTTACTAAATATGGACATACTTAAGTAATGGAAAGTTTATTATATGTATGTAATTTTATACACATGTTCATAAAACAAATATTTAAGTATCTATAGCATAGTGGTAGGCATGGAGATGTAGTGTGGATTCGAGGTAGTTACTCTTATAGTGGAGTCTAACTTATGAGGCAGTTGCTAAAATAAAAATACAAGCTGTTGCAGTTGTAATTGTTTTGTAACATTTATTAAGGACATACTACTTCCCAAATGTAGAATTACAGATTGGAAGGTATGCTGATCATAAAGTATTGTTTGATTTTGAATGAATAAAGGAGGCGGCCAGGTCTTCCAAAGATAAGACTTTAATTCAGTGTTTACTCAATAGTTGGAGTCACTGAAAGTGTAGCCCAGCAGAGGGTCCCCTGGGAAGTTAAGTTACAGTGTAAGAGTGTAATGGGTGAAATACATGAACTCTTTCTTCATTGCATTTTCAGTGACATGAGTTTAGTCATTAACGGTTTGTGCCCTTGTTCTCTTTTGCCTCGCGTCACCAGCACACTTACCAAAAAAATTTTCATTCCTTTATTACACAGAAATGTGGTTAACACAGAAATTTACACAGAAATTTTCTTTATTAAGTTGACTAATGTGGGGTGTTTTTCATTGTTATTTTTTTCATTGCAGAAGAAATTGCTTCAGAGAACTCAGATTCCATCTATAGTTCAACTCCTGAAGTTAAGGCCTGAGCATTGGGCATATGCTGCAGATAATGTACAACTTATGGACTAAAACAAGCAAGCAGAGAAAAGCATCAGCCTCCCGGAGTTACTCTCTGCTTAAGGCAAACATGAGCAGTAAATTATGGGGAATATGACTTAGCTCCAGTGCTGGAACTAACTTGGTGTTTGTTACCTGTACATGAAAACGCAAGAGTCTCACATGAAGGCAGGTGGAAGTAGGCTCTTGTGGTATGATGGCCTGTTGTCTTTTTAATGAGTATGTGCAAGCCAACATCCAATTTCTCTTATTATAATTAGATTTCTTGTAGCCGTTTATGTTATTATGGAGAAGAAAAATATATTGGCCTATTTTTCTGACGTTTCCCTTAAAAGCAGAAAGCCTTTTTTTTTTCCTTTTGCTTTAGTTGTAAAGAAGAGGGAATTCATGATAAAGTAACTGGTTTGATTTCTCTTTCATTGTACACTGCTTCTGAACATCTAATTGTTTTAATTGTCTAAATAAAATGCCTCTAAACAAAACAATGTTTGTTTCTTGGGAGATTTGAGTTTATAAATGGAAGTTGCCAGAAAGCTTTTCTACATCATAACTATATCAAAAAGACAATGTGGTTAAAGAATTTGTAGTAAACATGTTTCCTGAATTTGAAATTCAATTATTTGTACTAAATTTTTAAAATTTCCATGTTTTTTGCTGGGTTTGCATTTACCTTCCTTCTTCCTCCTTTGGACGGAAATGCTTGACTTGCTTTTTAAAAGAAATTCAGAATAATGACTTATTTAAATGATATATGCTAGTTATAAGAAAAAAAATAGTAAATCAAAATTGGCGGAAAGCAGGAAAATCACTTAAAATCTCACCATCCCCCCAAAATCTGTTAAAATATACTGAGCGTTAATGCGCATTTGTGTACCTATATGTGTATATACAGATAGCAAATATTTTATAAACGTGGGATAATTGTACACCTGCAATGTTTTATTTTACTTTAAGTTCAGATGGCATTCAAAAAGCCTTGTTACCAACCTTATAATAAAATGGGTCAACTGGATTTAGACTTGTACTTATTTTTTTAAATATGAGGAGTCTGTTAAACCAGTAATTTGGAAAATACTTTAGACCAATGAATAACATCACTGCCAAATTGCTTTTTCTCTCCGTATTCATCTTGTGAATGACCCTTGATAACTTTCCTTAAAAGAAATAACCAACCAGAGAATACGTTTGGGGGGATTTGTGGTATTCAGAAGAAAGCCCTGTAGGCCATGACGTCCTCTGAAGGCCAAGAGAGGCATGGCACGGGGAGAGCCGCTGATAATCCCCACGGTCTCAGGATGGTGGTTTTGTGACCACTTGTTCCGCGCCTGCTTCTCCGCTCAGCTGCAGCAATATTATCAATGTACCGTGGGTTGCTTAGACTCTAGTAAGAGTCTGACTGACCTTCAATAAGTTGAGATTTATAGGTGTCAGATTGGAATCATGAAATTTATGATTCAAGGGGATTTCTTCTCCTTAGGGGTTAGAAAAATCTAAAGACAATAACACAGATACATGCTTCCACATCATTGGGTGGCATATAGCTTGGAATCTATAAAAGTTGTTTCGAGCTAAGTTTGTAAGTTGAAGGATTTCAGGCGTGAAGTTCTGTCATACCATGCCTTATAATTCTTTTGTAACTAGGCTATTCATGTTGGTCAGGTTTCTGGTTGACCGTGTTGAATAAAGTGTCAAGTTCTTAAGCTTTTAGCATGTTTTTACATACTGGTTACTCAGGTAAGTCATTTTAGTTGTCAGCTTTTGCCAGATTAATGTTGCTTTTGATAGCTACTTTTGTTTTTATTTTGTTTTTCTGTATTTTTAAAGAGGTTTTTAAATTTATTTTGAAAAATGTTTTTAATGTTTATTTTTGAGAGAGACAAAGTGTGAGCCAGGGAGGGGCAGAGAGGGAGACACAGAATCTGAAGCAGGCTCCAGGCTCTGAGCTGTCAGCACAGAACCCGATGAGGGCTGAACTCATGGACCATGAGATCATGACCTGAGCTGAAGTCAGATGCTCAACTGACTGAGCCACCCAGGTGCCCCAGAGTTTTTAAAAATTTTAAGTCATCTCTATACCTAACGTGAGTCTCAAACCTACAACCCCAAGATGAAGAGTGTCATGTTCCACCAACTGAGCCCGCCAGGCACCCACTGCTTTTGTTTTTAATAAGAAAAGGCATGTTTTCAGAGACTTTACTTTTTAATTCTTAAGGCTAACCTTGTTTTTCTTTGTAGTCGTATATACTGACTATACAGACCAGGCTGTGGAAACAACCAGTTTGGTATCCTTTGTGTATTGATTTTCTATTGCTGCTGTAATGCTGTAATAAATTACCACAGATTTGTGGCTTAAAACAATACAAATTTGTCTTGAAGTTAAGGAGGTCAAAAATCCAGAATGAGTCTCACTGATCTAAAAATCCACGTGTTGGCAGGGTTGCATTCCTTCTGAAGACTCCAGGGGGGCATCTGTTTCCTTGCATTTTCCTGCTTCTAGAAGCCGCTGACCTTGGGTCATCATCCTTTCATCTGTCTTCAATGCCAGTAGTGTAATCTTCAAATCTCAGACTCTTCTGTCACTGTCCTTCACTTAAAAGGACATGTGTGACTACATTGGACCTTTGTGGATAATTTCCCCAGTTCAATATCCTTAATGACCTCTACAAACTCTTTTTTGCCATGTAAGGTCATATTTACAGGTTCCAGGAATTTGGACATGGACATCTTTTGGACTGGAGCGGGGGGTGGGGGTGCATGGCCATCTTTTGGAGGCCATTAGTCTGCCTACCACACTTTGTAATGGTAGAATCTTCTAGTAGAATTAAGCAAAAAGTTCGAGAATGTATCTTATTTAAGTTGCACTTGTCAAAGTCTTCAGTGTTTGTCATGGTTCTAACCTAGTCACTTTTCCGTCCTCATTTTACTAAACCTTCAGCAGATTCAGTAGTTGTCTATTTCATTGTTTTTGAAACACTTTTTTTCCCCACTGTCTATGAAACCACACTCCTGGTTTTCCTTCTACTTTTCCAACTGCTCATATAGTTGCCAAATCTTCCTTTTCTGACCTCTGGTCTGGGCTGTACTTCCTAGCTCTGCCTCTCCAAAGGGGGACAAAAAGCATCATCCATATGGCATTCAGTATTTTCTGATATCTTCTAAATTTGTATATCCAGCCTGCCTCCCTGAGCACCTGAGTGTTGCACCTTCACCTTTATAAGTATTACAGACCTACCTAACTAAAACAAATCTCACTGTTTTAACCAAACCGGTTGCTCTCAGCACTCAGCTACTTATTTCCATTACCAGCTCTACCGGCACTACCTAACATTTGTCTAAACGAAAGAAGTCCTGGAGCCCATTCTCCCATCCCCATTTCTAATCTCTACGCAAGTCCTGTGGGCTCTTCTGAATCTGTACCTTGCCTCTTCTCTCCACTGTTACTCTCCTAGGCCAGGCTCTATTTCTCGCTTGACTATTGTGGAGCCTCTCTGCCCCTGCCTCCCCCACCCTGCCCTCATCCCATCCATCCTCAACATGGCAGGAAAGGTGATTACTTTAGGATTTGAAGAGACCAGGGACTGCCTTATTTAAATCCATAGTGGCCTCCCACTTTACCAATTTTTTATTATGATCAGACTTCTGCCTTCTTGTGACCGTTTCATTTTTCCTTTGCTTACGCTGCTGTGGCCATGGTGGTTTTGTTTCTATCTCAAGGCCTTTTCGCTTGGCTTGCTATATCTGCTGCTTGGTCCGCTCTTAACCTAAATATTTGCAAGGCTAACCCTTTCTTGTGATTCAGGTCTCAAGTCCTGTATCCCTTCTGTTGTCACTTATTTTGCTTTTCTTTTTTCTTTCTTTTCTTTTTTTCTTTTTAAATTTACATCCAAGTTATATTTTGCTTTTTCATTCATAGTCCTTACACTATCTGAAATTATCTTGAGTCTTTTTCATCTTCAACAATACTATCTTTTTTTGCCTAGAAAAGAGGCTGGTATACTAGCAAGTGTTCAAAAGGTGTTGAGGGGCACCTGGGTGGCTTAGTCGGTTAAGTGTCTGACTCTTTTTTTCAACGTTTTTTTTTTTTTTTTTTTTTTTTTTCTTATTTATTTTTGGGACAGAGAGAGACAGAGCATGAACGGGGGAGGGGCAGAGAGAGAGGGAGACACAGAATCGGAAACAGGCTCCAGGCTCCGAGCCATCAGCCCAGAGCCTGACGCGGGGCTCGAACTCACGGACCGCGAGATCGTGACCTGGCTGAAGTCGGACGCTTAACCGACTGCGCCACCCAGGCGCCCCAAGTGTCTGACTCTTGACTTTGGCTCAGGTCATGATCTCACAGTTTGTGAGTTTGAGCCCAGTATTGGGCTCTGTGCTGACAGCGTGGAACCTGCTTGGGATTTCTCTCTCTCTCTCTCTCTCTCTCTCTCTCTCTCTCTCTCTCCTCCCCTGCTGGCCCTCTCCTCCCTCTCTCTCAAAATATATAAATAAATAAATATGTTGTTGAAACAAGGCCCTAAATTAGCACCAAATTTATCAGACCAGGAAGATAATTTTCTGGTTATCCCCCATGTAGCAGATCATCCTGTTCATGGAAGAATCTGACATGGAGCGGTCCCCTCAAAGCCCTTGCCCATGTACAGCCAAAGGCAACCTGAGGCCCAATTACCTAGGAGCAGTCCAGCTTATAGGATAGTCTCGTCTCCACCCACTGTTTCCCGTTCCATTCTTCCCATGGAGCCTCCTGTCTATGTCCTAATGGGCAGTAGGTCATAGTGATTGAATTCCCACCTAGTTTTTAGTAACTTCACTTCTGAATCCTTACTTCTCAGTTTTGGTATCATCCAGAGGTTTCTTCCAAGAAACCAGAATTGAGTGTGGTCAGTAAATTAATTGTCTTGAGGCTTTGTCCTACCAGTAAATTAAGCTCAACACATTCTTTTTCAGGCTGTGAAATAGTATGGTAAGTATGTACCATAATTCATAATGACAAGACATTTTTAGTAGTTCAAATTCATGGTATTATTAATTGATCTGTCTTTTCTTCTTTGAGACTAAGGGCAGGGGGGTTGAGGTAGAGAGATGTAATTTTCCGGAAGGAGCAACAACAAAATGAGAGTTGGAAAATGCAGACGGGGAAAATATTTCTGTAGTAGCTACCTATGTTTTACACAAGGAGGATTAATATTTTGAAACAAAAAGTGATTCTTACTGGGTTACCATATGCATTACTGTACATGTTGGTTCTTATACTAGGGGAATTCTTAGGTAAAAAGAATTACTGGAATAAGAGCATTCTCAGGAGTTTTAGCTTTTCTTTGTTTATCTATAGGAATGCACCATTGCCAGTGAGATAGTGTCACCTACAACAGTGTGACTATAGATCGATAAAGTTCCTGACGAAACAAAGGAGGCATCTAACAAAAGTACCTGTGGAAATAAGGCCAAAGCCTATTATCATTAGCCATGATAGCTAATACTTTATAGGTTGAGTCACCTTATATAATTAATGAGAGAAAAGAACTTAGGCAGAATATATCCATAACCCAATGAAGATAGTATCCCTATTTTATATACGGAAAACCTGACTTTCAGAGGTTAAATGGCCGATCTAATGAGTTTGGGTTCAACAAGATAGTGGGAACAGTATGTGTGTGGTCTGTAGGCAGGGGAAGGGCAGAAGGAGAGGGAGAAGGAGAATACTCATTTATTTTTTTACTTTAGAGAGAGAGCATGAGCAAGGGAAAGGGGCAGAGGGAGAGAGAGAGAGAGAGAGAGAAAATCCGAAGCAGGCTCCATGCTGAGGGTGAAGCCTGACATGGGGCTTGATCCCACGATTCTGAGATCATGACCTGAGCAGAAGTCAAGAGTCTGACTGAGCCACCCAGGTGCCCCTACTGCCTGGGTTTTAAATCATCCTCTAGCACATAAACTAATTTCTCTGTGCCTTAGTTTCTTTATCTGTAAAAGAAATTGATAGTTCACACATACATCTTTTTGGAAATAGCTAACAGGGTTTTTTTTTTTTTCTGAAATCTTGAATAATGTAAAGAACTTAACTCATAGGAAGCACTTAGTATTAGCTAGTATTATAGATTTATTCTACCAATGATTCTCTAACTTTGGGATTTTGTGGACCAATAGATTAAAGAAAAAGGAGGGGTGAGGGGCAAGATAGAATGGTTTGCTTTTAGTCTTGCCAAGTGAGGCTGTTAAATTTTTTCTTTCTACCACTGCAGTCTTCATAAAAGAGACATTTTTACAAATCCAAGTTGGTAGTAAAGACCTAGTATCAGAATAAAGAACTGTTATTTAAATGGAATAAATTTATCTTCTATAAAAGACTGAATATACTTCTTATTTCTTTTATTTCACCATGAAATAGAAATTAGATGTTCTATAAGTGTCCCTTCAGTTCTGAAAGATTTCGATTCTGCCATTCCTACTCTTGTCTGGTCCTCCTTGCTTCTATATCTTTCCTCTTTTGATTTAGAAAATCTGGTTACAATCCATATATTCCAAGTGAATATTTACCTAAGGAATCTCTGAATGCTCTTAGAAATCATAGGATAGAGACTACAGTCAAATGGAATTGGACTGGATAAAACCATGGGCATTATAAAAAAAATAGCCCCGCCAGTAATATACAGTTATTCATTTAACAAATATACACGGTTTACCGTGTACCAATGATGCCACTAAACCTTAGGCATGTGAACAGCCAAACACAAATGGTCCATGCCCTTTGAAGGTTAACAATTGGATTACTCTTATGTCCCAGGCATCGTAGGTTCTTGAGGCTTCAAGAATAAATATGACATAGTCCTAGAGCTTTACTTTTAATTGAAGAAGGAGTGGGGATGGGAAGACAAGTAATTTATCTGGCAATTTAAAGTTTATATTAAAAAAAAGAATGACAAAATTTGCATGGATTAAAAAAATACTATACTTGAAATAACTTTATTCATGTAAGAGCCAATTTGGGCTGAAGCTTCAGGGTGACATGTATAGCTTTCTCTGCCCCTAGGTTGATGATTCTTTACATTTAGGTTGCATAAACATCATAGGTTCCAGGGGTGTGTGGGTGGCTCAGTCAGTTAAGTGGCTGACTCTTGATTTCAGCTCAGGTTGTGATTTCATGGTTGTGAGATCACGCCCCATGCTGGGCTCTGCACTGAGCAGGAGCCTGCTTGGGATTCTCTTTCTCCCTCCTCTCTCTGTCTCACAAAATAAATAAATAAACTTAAAAAAAAATATGGATTCCATGATCCTAGAGATTATGATTCAGTAGGACTGTGGTAAAGCCTAGAATTTGCTTTAGGAAAAACTCCTGGGAGATTCCAGTGTCATAATAGTGGTCTACAGATCTTTCTTGGAGAAGCCTTGCCTAGGGATACTTCAAAAGTTTCAGAAGGCAGTAAGTTTAAAAATGATATTCACAAAGTGAAACTTGGCAATATTTTCCCCCATTAAACTTATTTTGTGTGGTGCCTAGCTGGCTCAGTCTGTAAAGCATGCAACTCTTCATCTTAGGGTCGTCAGTTCAAGGACCATGTTGGGCATAGGCATAGAGCTTACTTAAAAAATTGGGGTGCCTGGGTGGCTCAGTTGGTTGAACATCTCACTCTTGATTTCAGCTCAGGTCATGATTCCAGGTCGTGGGATCGAGCTCTTTGACGGGCTCCATGCTGAGTGTGCGGACTGCTTGGGATTCTCTCTCTCCCTCTGCTCTCCCTCACTCATATGCTCTATCTCTCCCCATCTCCAAAAAATATAATAATAAAATAAAATAAAATAAAATAAAATAAAATAAGAGGCATCTGGAAATTGGTTAAGCATCTGACTCTGGATTTCAGCTCAGGGCATGATCTCATGGTTAATGAGATGGAGTCCCTAGTTGGCCTCTGATTTGACAGCTCAGAGCCTGCTTGGGATTCTCTCTCTTTCCCTCTCTCTTTGCGCCTCCCCCTACTCCTTCTCTCTCTATTTCTCTCAATAAATAAACATTTAAAATAAAAAGTTAAATGAAACTCATTTTTTTTGCCTTCTATCCCTACTATCCTTCTGAATCCTGAAAGTTTAACATACTTTCAAACTGTAGAGATTAATTCCAGATTAGTATTAGCAACATGTCAATTTTAGAAAAAGTCGTTGAGAAGTTTTTGTCAGATACATTGCTGAAATGTCAGCTGTAGGAGGCTTCCCTGATTCTTGTGTTTTAACTAAGTTAGGATCTCACAGTTTTTGTTTGTTTTAATAAATTTGTGTTGCATGTGGGTGTATATAAGTGGCTTAGAATCTGGCTTAGAGTTGTGTCTGCCCCTAAAAGCAGAATTCCATTTATTGTCTTTGTATGGATGTCAGTGCTCCCTAGCTGAAGATCACAGGAACACACCTGTGGTTGGATAAATTTGGATTTATTAATTTATTGAAACAAGGAAGAACACTCACCATGCAGGACTCTGAGGTGTGTCAGAGAGTGTTAGAAATGGGCTTGTGTTCCACGATTTGGGGAAGGTTCAAGGAAGCAGAGCATTACTCTGGGTTGGATGCTGGAAGGAAGTGGTGAAAATTCTGTGTTTTTTTTTTAATTAAAAAAAATTTTTTTAGTAGTCTCTCCACTCCATGTGGGGCTCAAACTCACGACTCTGAGATCAAGAGTTGCATGCTTTTCTGACTGAGCCAGCCAGCTGCCCCAAGTGTTCTATGACAGAGCATCTTAATTCTCATTTAGAATACAAGAAGAAGGGGGTGAGGTTAAAGTTGCTAGATAAAGAAGTGACACTTACATTAGGCAGGAAAAGGGCCATTTTGTCATTTTTGTGTTTTGGACATGCTCATGTTTTTTTTTTTGTGTTCAAACAGGAGTACGAGTGGTCTTGTTTTTGTTGTTTCATCATGGTTACAATGGCCTTGGCTGATGTTGATTTTCTGTGACATTGTTTATGTTCTACCTGAAAGCAGATGGTCTAGCTGCAAGTGCTCCAGACTTTCAGGGTTTGCTCTTCTCTTTTTGAGGGTTAAAATAAAAATAAAGGAAAACATGCTGTTATACATGGATTAGAATCTATTTTTTTTTTTTCAACGTTTTTTATTTATTTTTGGGACAGAGAGAGACAGAGCATGAACGGGGGAGGGGCAGAGAGAGAGGGAGACACAGAATCGGAAACAGGCTCCAGGCTCCGAGCCATCAGTCCAGAGCCTGACGCGGGGCTCGAACTCACTGACCGCGAGATCGTGACCTGGCTGAAGTCGGACGCTTAACCGACTGCGCCACCCAGGCGCCCCTATGGATTAGAATCTAGACACATTCAAACTACTGAGCAATAGCTATGTCTTGACAAAGCTGAGAGGCAGCTCAGTGTAAGGGAGTAAGACTGGGGTTACTTTTCCTGTTGAGTCCTATAATTGTTTTGTGAACTTGACAATAACATTAACAGCTTCCATTTGTTGAGCACCTATTATATGCCATAATATTTCCTAGGTGCTCGACACACACAGCTTTGCAAGGCATATATATTTTGATCATCCCCATTTTACAGATGAGTTGTTAGTGGAATTGCTGGTATATTAAGGGGTTTGTGTGCCTTTTGCCAGCCTTCTCAGTTTCCAGTATCCCAGGATGCCTCTTTACGCAGAACCTTGGTGTCTGCAGGTATAGCAATGAGATGTAATACATACTTGGCAGGATTGTTCTGAAACTCAAATGCTATCATACATCTAAAGGCACCTAGCACAGTAACTAGCTCCTGATGGACAAGCCACGACTAGTTTTCTTTCTTCCAGCAGAGAGGAGGTGCCTTTTATGGTGAGTAGAGATGAGCTGACTAGTAGTCTATGTTGAATGACTCTAGACAATTTTAACCTCCTGGTTACAGAAAAGTTAGGCTGAAAAAAATCTTAGTATTACAGATTCAGAGTTTAGAGCTCCAAGAAATCGTCAAAGTCTTTTCTTAGAGACGAGGAAAATGAACCTTAGAAAGGCAGTTGATGTGCCCACTGTCCCACTTAATTACTGCAAGTGCTATGCTGAGAAAGCCGACTTCTCACTCCTAGCCCCACCCCCTTTTTTTTCAGGCAACTGATCTGCTTTTTTTTCACGAGGTCTAGGTTAGAAGTCCCAGTGTGCTCTGGACCCTTGTTTGTTCGCTGGCCGCCCTTACGAGGCTAAGGGACCACTGCTGCCCTTCAGGCATGGGGCTGCAGAGCTCTGCCCTCGGACAGTAACTGGGAGGAATGCTCTCCCCTCTGGTTACTTAATCTTACAGTTAAAAGTTTCGAAATGTCTTTGTTCAGTGCAGTTGGCAACTCAAGCATTTTAAAACGGGTTTTGGTGGCATTGTTTCGGGAGCTAGGGCTCGAGTCGCATACCTGCGGGAAGGAGCCAGGGCGATGGGCGGCAGGATTCCTACGCGGCGCAGCAGACGGGGGCAGAGGGCCCGGGGGCAGAGGGCCCGGGGCAGAGGGCCGGGGGGGGGGGGGGAGGGCCCGGGGGCAGGGGTCGCCGGCTCCGCCCCCAGAGGGACAGGGGCGGGGCGAGCGCGCCGGAGCCGAGGGGGTGGGACGCAGGAAGCGCTGGGAGGAGGTGAGCTGGGCGTTGAGGAGCCTGCGACTGCTGCTGTGGCCCGCGCCATGTCCGCTCGCAACTTGGGCACGGAGCTGGGTAAGGCCCCCGCGGGTTGTCCTCGCCCGTCTCCATCGCCTTCCGTCCCCCGCCCTCCGCCGAACGCGGGGCTCGCCGCCACCCGGTGCCCTGGCGTCGGCCGCCGGGAGTGCTCGACGGGGCGGGAAGGGGTGGCGCCGGGTCCGCACGCACCCTGAGCAAAGGCCGATCCTCCGAGACTTAGGAACTCTTGTGCACATTGGCACCCAGGCCTTATGTTGTAAGCGGAAGACAGCAAAGGATTCGACTTTCATCTTCCAACTTAATGCGTTCACCTTCTAGCTTTCTGGTTGCAAAGAACAAAACCAAACCAAAAACCAAACCAAAATACGAAAAAAACCAAAACAGAAAGCAACCCAAACAAAACAAGATAAAAACCTCTGTACCCACTCAGTAGAGTCCCTGTGCATGCTGGATTTCTGTAGATAATTTTAACACAGCTGTATTCCAAAAAGGCATGCTGGTGGAAAAGTTGCCAGATCTCTGTACTGTAGAACTTACTGTAAATTGTGTATGATTTTAGAGGTACAGAGATTTGTAAGAGTGCCTGAATTATGTCAGTATTTTTCATTTAACTGATATTATTAAATATTACTGGGTGAAAAGTTTAGTTCTGATTTCCTAAAATGTGAAAAATTTATAATTCAAAACGTAGCAAAACCATGATCGGAGCCGAAGGTCAAGGATCTCAGTTTAAGTATCATAGCTGGGGTATCTGTATCCTGGTTCTTCACTTTAGCTGTGTGACTTTGGGCAAATTACTTAATCACTTGTGCTTAAATTTCTTAATCTGTAAAATGGTTGTAATAGTACTTCATAGGGTAGTTTGGAGATCAAATGAGAGGATGTAAAGTGTTTGGTACATTGTGGGTACCTAATAAGTGTTAATGAATAGTAATATTGTATAGAATTACATTTTTAGAGGTTAATTTTCAGAAAATTAGCTATGATTGTATATAACACATAAGGTGCTTTATTTTCTTTAAAAGTGACTGTTCTAAGTACTCTAGACTAAAAGTAGTCCAGAAATTTTGTTAAATCATTAGCGTGTGATTTATAAAGACACTTGATTTCTTCATCAAATTTATTCTCTTTTAGTCATTGCTGTTTAGAAGATTATGCCTTATTTATATATTTATGTATTTATGTATTTATTTATTTATGTACTTATGTATTTATTTATTTTTGAGAGAGAGAGAGAGAGAGGCAGAGCATGAGAGCAGTAAGGGAGAGGCACAGAAAGAGAGGGAGACACAGAATCCAAAGGAGGCTCTGAGCTGTCAGCACAGAGTCCGACGTGGGGCTCAAACTCATGAATTCTGAGATCATGACCTGAGCCGAAGTCCCATGCTTAACTGACTGAGCCACCCAGGTGCCCCAGAAGATTATGTTTTAAACTCTAAAAATAAATAAATAAATAAATAAATAAATAAATAAATAAATAAAATAAACTCTAGTTGTATCTATGGAATGTGGACTTTAGTAATAAGGAATACCCCTAGATTAGAAGATCCACATAGATGGTGGATGGGGTATGAGATGGAGTGTAGGTCTTACCTTGGTATCTTCAGGGATATGGATGTCTTAACTTTGTACACATCAAGGATACAACATTATTTTTCCAAAACTTACATGTTTATTTTTCTTTCAAGAAATACAATCAAAGCTTTCTTAACTTGGAAGATTTCCCATCACTTCCATACATTTGTTGAAAAGTAATAGTAATGACAAAAAATTGCTGTGGGGCACCTGGGTAGCTCCGTTGGTTAAGCATTTGACTCTTGATTTTGGCTCAGGTCATGAACCTGGGGTTCATGAGTTTGAGCCCCACGTCCAACTATGTGGTTACAGTGTGGAGCCTGCTTGGGATTCTCTCTCCCTTTCTCTCTGCCCCTCCCTCACATGTTCACTTCTGCTTTCTCTCTCTTCTGTCTCCTCCCATCAAAACAAATAAACTTAAAAAAAATCCTAAATGACAAAAAAACCCCACAATTGCTATGTAGAATAATAGTAAATGTAATTTTTATGCAGTTATTTAAAGGATCATGGTTTTGTTTTATTCTCTTTGTTTAAATAAAATCAGATATATTTCAAGGATTTTTTTCCTTCACTGATATTAATCATTAATCCAGACAGAGATTTAACCTAAAATGTAAAATAAGTTATTTGAATTTATGTACTGAGAAAAAAAATCATTCAGTATTAATTTATGCTGCATATTAACTAATGCCTTTTATAGTTTTCTAATTAAAGGTCTTTTTAAATGAACACTGTCACTTTTTTAAAGAAAGTAACTTTTATTCTCTTTCCTATTACAAAAGAAATGCATGTTTATTGTAAAAATTTTAGAAAATACAATTGGCACAAAAAAACTAAAATTGTTACTAATCCAATCACTTATTTATATTTTAGTGTATATACTTTTAGTTAATAGATTTTTTTTTTTTTTTTAATTAATAGGCTCATTTGAGACTGAACCTGGCCCTTATGATAAAGCCCTTTAGGGAAAACATGCTTTTATCATGGCATTTAGACACATGAAAGAAAGAACAAATTCTCTAACTTTAATGTTAGTTTTTATGTCAGTGTTTAGTGGTCAGTGCAATCTGCTTAAGGTCTTTTATACTTAAAGCATTTATTTCTGATTTTCTCCAACTGAAACATAGAGCTAAAAGAACGTTTTTCTTTGGGCAGTGTTTGCCCTAAGCGGGCAAGTATATCTTCATAAAGACTTGACCATTTTGGAGTTAGAAGGGAGAAACCCCTAAATCTGGGTCTGGTGTCAAGCAGCCTATGGTTCTGGCCAGGTTACTTGTTTTGTTTCCAGCTAGGTCAGTGGTTCTCAAAGTTTGCTTCCTAGATTAGCAGTGTCTACATTAGATGAGAGCTTATTAGAGATGTAAATTCTAAGGCCCCACTGAGATATTTTTTTCTACTTTTTTTTTTGCCATATATATATGTATATATGTATATATGTATATGTATATATTGTATATGTATATATATTTTTTAGTTTACATCCAAGTTAGCATATAGTGCAATAATGATTTCAGGAGTAGATTCCTTTGATTCATCCCCTATGTATAACACCCAGTGCTCATCCCAAGTGCCCTCCTTAATGCCCCTTATCCATTTAGCCCATCCCTGCACCCACAGCCCCCCCGGCAACCCTCAGTTTGTTTTCTATATTTAAGAATCTCTTATGTTTTGTCCCCCTCCCTGTTTTTATATTATTTTTGCTTCCCTTCCCTTATGTTCATCTGTTTTATATCTTAAATTCCACATATGAGTGAAGTCAGATGATATTTATCTTTGTCTAACTGACTAATTTCACTTAGCATAATATCCTCTAGTTCCATCCACGTAGCTGCAAATGGCAAGATTTGATTCTTTTTGCTGAGTAATACTCAATTGTATATATATACCACACCTTTATCCCTTCATCTGTCAATGGACATTTGAGGCCCCATTGAGATCTTAATGAATCAGAAGCTCTGGGGTGGCACAGGGCCTTCCGAGTTTTTAATAATTCCTCTGGATGGTTCTGAAACACATTCAAGTTTGAGAACCACTAGTGGTGCTAAGGTTTGCTTCTGGCCCTGCGCATTCTCTTAAAATGAACCTATGTTCTTTTCTTTATTCTCCTGGATGCCTCCAAAGTTCTGCCTAATGTGTAGGTACAGCATGGGCAGTGATCTTTCTTTTTGTTCATTGAGGTATCTCAGGCACCTAGAATAGCGTCTACCACGCCAGAAAGCCCTCAAACGTAATTGTTGAATGAACAAGTGAATTTAGAACTACTTGCTTGGGAGAACTGGGGCTTCTGCCTTGGCCTTTCTTTGTAGACAGGAGCTGGCGGATGTACACCTCCCTCTTTTCTGAATATCATTAAAGTTGATATTTGTTTTGTCCCAAGAGGCTTAGGAACCATGTTGACAGTGTGACTTTATTTCAATTGTGATTTTCTTTGGAGACATCTGGAAAGTAGGGATATTGTATTAGGTGACTTCTAAGACCTTTCCACTCTGTATCTGTGTATCTGTCAGCTTTTGTGTACAGAAAGAAAAGTTTCAAATAGCTTATATCTGAAAAACAATAGGAAAAAAAGTAACAAAACTGATTTTTAATTTGGAGGAATGGGGACAAGTCTATGGATTTTCTGTAGCGCATTAATAAGAGGTTGTTTTAGGCATATATCCGCAATTAGAATGATCAGGGGCTGTGATTACTGAGGAATGTAGAGATTATTTTTCTCTGTGGAGACTTTTCTGTAGTGCAAGTCAGAACAAACAGAAAGGGCAACTTACTTATTTAAAACACAGATAAAGGAGATTAGTTTTGGCTAGTTGTCAAACCAAGAACCATGATGGGATTTTGTATTTTATGAAGCATATTTATTCATTCAAAAAATAGTTAGTTATTGAGTACGAATTGTGTACTGGGTAATATTACCCTGGATATAAGATGGACAAAGATAGTTCCTGCTTTCAAAGACCTACATCTGATTCAGGAGCTGGGCATCAAGCCAAGTCTACAATTAAAATAATTGCGAATGTGATAAGCAGTTACTTTTTTGTCTATTTAAGAAATTAGATAGATGTACCTAAACTGTACCTTAAATGGATTGTGATAACCAAGTGCCTTCTTGCATTGTAATTTTTATTTTCCCTTTAAGAACTTAGATAAGAATCAGGGATGTAGGGAGCTCATTTTTGCCACTCCTGCTAAAGCATAACTTTGGTGGAGAATGTAGATTTTGGTAATGGTGGTTTTCCACTGCAAAGTTATTTTAAAATTTTTTAAGTATTTGGAATGAAATTTTATTTATTTATTTATTTATTTATTTATTTATTAAAGTTTATTTATTTATTTTGAGAGAGAGTGAGAAGGGCATTGAGAGAGAGAGAGAGAGGGAGAGAGAGAATCCCAAGCAGGCTCCACGCTGTCAAAGCCTGATGTGGGGCTGGAACTCACCAACTGTGAGATTATGACCTGAGCTGAAGCTAAGAATTGGATGCTTAACCAACTCAGCCACCTGGGCACCCCTGGAATGAAAGTTTAAATCTTAAAGTTAGGCAAAGCGCTTTTTGTTTTCTTATATTCATCCACTTTTTTTTTTTTTTTTTTTTTTTTTTT